>NC_053499.1:57765757-58099507 GCF_905171775.1 Rana temporaria
TGTTTGTGAAGAAAACCACAAGCTTCTCAAGAAACTGCCTGAATGGGTCGTGCATAGATGGGGTCACATCGTTGTGGACGAATTAGACAAGTCTCAAGAATGCCCAACATTTGCTTGTTTCACAGAGTTCCTGCAGAAGTAAGCCAAGATAGCATGCAACCCCATTGCCTCCCCCTTCCTCCTTAGTACCAAGAACACAGATGAGAGAATTCCCATTAGAGCCAAGGTGCTACACACAAACACTCAAATAAAACCCTCCACCTCCAGCATTCCAGAGATCTCAGCTTCAAGACCAAAACCCCCTTGCCTAGTCTGCAAAGACAAAACACACGGCATCGCTAAAAGTTTGACTTTTGCAGCAAAGACCATCAATGAAAGGAAGGCCTTCATTTATGAAAACCACTTCTGTTTTGGTTGCTCAAGAAAGAACCATACTTCAAAACACTGCAAAGGAAGACACACATGTAGCATATGTAGTCCGTGTCATCAAACCTGTTTGCACATACAGAGAAATACTGAGCCTGTCAAAACACCAATCGATGATTCAGTAGCTACGGGTGATAAGATAAAACAACAATGTTCCCAAAGTTATGTCCCATACATTGACAAGGCATACTCTTGCCACCTCCTGCATTGTTCCAGTTCTGTTATCAGCTGTGGTGGAGCCTCAGAGAGAAATACTCACTTATGCCTTACTTGACACGCAGAGCGATTCAACCTTTATTTTGGCAGACCTGGCATCTAAGCTAAGTGTGAGTGCCAAGCCGTTACAGCTAAAGCTCAGCACCTTGACAGCCATTGATACAGTTATATCAAACAAAATTTCTCATGGTCTGTGAGTGCGTGGTTTCAACTCTAGTCCAACCCTGTCAAGCCTATACGAGAGACTTAATTCCAGTAGATAAGTCTCACATCCCCACCAAGGAGACTGCACTTCAGTGGCCACACCTCAAGCATTTGGCAAACAAGTTACAACCAATTCAAGACTGCAAAGTCGGACTGCTGATTGGTTACGATTGCCCATCAGCACTGGCTCCCTTGGAGGTCGTTACTGGCTCTGAAGATGATCCCTTTGCTCAAAAACTATGCTCGGCTGGAGTATCATAGGATCAGCAAATCCACATATTGATAGACACGGTAGCCAGAGCTTCGGACACAGAGTCGCAGTAAAATAAATGCCAATGCCCCTGGTCATTGATGTGTTAAAGGCTCGAAAAATGTACTTCTCTGAAAGAAATTATGAAGAAAAGTATGTGTCTCAAGATGACGTTCGTTTTGTGCAGTTTCTCTCTAAAACCATAATGAAAAGGAAAGATGGACACTATGAGATGCTGTTACCCTTCAAAGACAACAGTCAACCGGCACTACCAAACAATAATGACGCGTACACACGGTCGTTTTTTTGGATGGAATAAAACAACGTTTTTTATCATGAAACAAAACAACGTTTTTCAAACTTCATTTTAAAAAATGACGTTGCCTACACACCATAGTTTTTTCAAAATGCTCTAGCAAAGCGCAGTTACGTTCAGCACGTACGACGGCACTCTGTTCCATTCAAGCTCGCGTCATAACTTGCTTCTGAGCATGCGCGGGTTTAAAAACGTTGTTTTAAACGTCGTTTTATCCACACACTATCATTTTAAATGACACAAAAAACGACGTTTTGAAAAACGACATAAAAAATTGAAGCATGTTCGAATATTTTTTTTTCTGTTTTTCAGACGACATAAAGTAAAGTTTTTCCCACACACGGTCATTTTAAATGACGTTTTTAAAAATGTTGTTTTTTTTTCATCACAAAAAACGGCATTAGAGGCTGGTCATTATTCAACATCTAAAGAAAAGGTTAAAGGCCAATAAACAGAGCTACGTACACTACACTGCATTCATGGAAGAAACGATCATAAAAGGTGATGCAGAACCAGTCCTTTCATTATCAGAGGAAGAAACAGTGTGATACATCCCACATCATGGGTTTATCACCCCAAGAAGCCAGACAAGTTAAGAGTCGTCTTTGATTGTTCAGAAAAGTTTTGAGGTACTGTATCTCCCTAAACGACACCTTATTGACAGGTCGCTTCAGAAAGGAAGCAGTTGCAGTGATATGCGACATCGAAAGGATGTTCCACCAGTTCTACATCCCCCCCAGAAATGCGCAATAACTTAGGCCCCGTACACACGGTCGGACCGAACCGATGAGAATGAACCGAAGTTCAGTTTCATCGGACCAAACCGACCGTGTGTATAGGCCATCGGTCTGTTGTCCTTCGGTCCAAAATCTTAAAACATGCTTCAAAACTGAACCGATGGACCGCTGCCCGATCGGACCAAACCGATGGTTAGTACAGAAAAGCATTGGTTCAAAACCCGCGCATGCTCAGAATCAAGTCGACGCATGCTTGGAAGCATTGAACTTCGTTTTTTTCAGCACGTCGTGTGTTTTACGTCATTTGAACTGATGGTGTGTACACACATCAGACCATCAGGCCACTTCTGCGGTGAACCGATGAAAATGGTCCATCGGACCATTCTCATCGGTTCGGTCCGACCGTGTGTACGGGGCCTTAAGGTTCCTTTGGTGGGAGAACGGCCAGTTGGAAAGAGAACCCAAAGAATACAGAATGGCAGTTCACCGCTTCAGTGCCAGTTCCTCTCCAGGATGTGCCAACTTTGGCCTCAAGTATCTTGCACAACAACACAAGGCAGAATATCCTTCAGCATCAGCTTTCATTGAGAAGAACTTTTATGTCGACAACGGCATAACCAGTGTTTCAACAATCAGTGAAGCTACAAATCTAATCCTTGAAAAACATGGATTATGTAAAAATGCTGGTTTAAGCCTGCATACACACGATCAGTTCGTCTGATGAAAACAGTCTGATGGACCGTTTTCATCAGATGAACCGATCGTGTGTGGGCCCCATCGTTTTTTTATCCATCGGTGAAAAAACTAGGAACTTGTTTTAAAATTATCTGATGGTTAAAAAAACGATAGAAAAAAACGATCGTCTGTGGGCACGTCCATCGGTTAAAAATCCACGCATACTCAGAATCAAGTCGACGCATGCTCGAAAGCATTGAACTTCATTTTTCTCAGCACGTCATTGTGTTTTACGTCACCGCGTTCTGACACGATCGTTTTTTTAACTGATGGTGTGTAGGCAAGAGCTTCATCAGATATCTGATGAAAAAATCCATCAGACCGTTTTCATCGGATGAACCGATCGTGTGTACAGGGCATTACAAAGGGGACGTCCTGTTATGTGTAGCTCTGTCAGAAAGAGCAACAACTAGTGAACCTCTCAAACTTAATCCAGACTCAACATCAGAAGCACAAGTAATTGGCATTCAGTGGTCAATTGAAAACGACACCTTCAGATTTAGCGTTGACATAAAGGATCGACCCTCAACTCGTAGTGGTATCCCGTCGGTCGTAGCCTCTCTTTATGATCCTCTAGGCTTCATAGCTCCTTTCATACTGAGTGGTAAGTGCATCAGTTGGGATGGAGCACTTCCTGAGAGCCTAAGCCCACGGTGGGAGGCCTGGAAGAATAGTCTTCAAGCTCTAAGGGAAATCCAGATACCCTGGTGCTACCATCCTCTTGACTTCGTTAACATAGTGAAGGTGGAACTACACCAATTTTTTCTATGCCAGCAACGTAGGATATAGTGCCTGTTCGTACCATAGGTACAAAAATTACAGAAGTCAAGTTCATTGAAACTTCATGATGACTAAAGCAAGAGCCGTTCGCCAATTACACTGTGACCAAGGCACGAACTTCATAGGAGCAAAGAACAAACTTAAAGAAGCCCTGAAGAAATGTGACACCAAGGCACTAGAAACTTTCCTAGCTGATAAACAGTGTGAGTTTATCTTCAATGCTCCTTCTGCAAGTCATGCAGGTGGAGTCTGGGAGCGCCAAATTAGAAGCATTCGTAATGCGCTAAGTGCTACAACGGTCCAATGTTCAAGTAGACTTAATGATGCTTTCCATAGAACACTATTTTATGAAGCCATGGCCATTGTCAACAGTTGTCCTTTAACTGTCGATGGAATCAATGGCACCAGAACCTCTAACTCCAAACCATCTCATCCTGATGAAATCCAAGGTTGCATTACCTCCACCTGGAAAATCCATAAGGGAAGATGTATATGCAGCTAAATGGTGGCGTTGAGTACAGTATTTAGCAGAACAGTTCTGGAGTCGGTGGAAGAGGAAAAACCTCATGAGTGTCCCCACAAGACAGAAATGGCACACACCTTGACGTTACCTGAAAGTAAATGACATAGTTATAATCAAGGAAGCTATGTCTCCAAGAAACCAGTGGCAGTTAGGATGTGTGATTGAAACTACAATAGAAAAGGAAGGTCTAGTTCGTCGGAAAAATGTCCCTGAGAAATGTTTTAATCATCAGACACTTCCTCTAGTTTTAGAGAAAGGTGGCCCTCATTGTTTCAGCATTCAGAGGCAAGCAAGCCTGCATTACCTTGTGGGAAGTCGATTGTTTATTGAAGTTTTCTAAAGTTTTAAAGTTGCACTCCTTGGCAAGAGGAGCAAGCAGGGGTGTAACTAGAAATCACAGGGCCCCATAGCAAAATGTTGTATGGCCCCCCTGCAAACAGCCCCCCCCCCTACCAGTGTCCCAATCAATTGCCGCTACTGTGCCTCATCAGATGCTGCCAGTGTGCCCATCAATTGCCGCTACTGTGCCCCATCAGATGCTGCCAGTTTGCCTATCAATTGCCGCTACTGTGCCCCATCAGATGCTGCTAGTGTGCCCATCAATTGCCCCTACGGTGCCCCATCAGCTGCTGCCCGGCACACACCTGTCTTGCAGCGTATCAGCAGCGGTCTCCTGCACGTCCTCCATGTCTTCTTCCATCCTCTCTAAGGTGTCCAATCATATCGCCTGACGTTTCAGCCAATCAGGTGACAGGTAACAGACCCGGCAACCTGATAGGCTGAGAAGCGGATTCAGTGTTAGCAAAGGGAATTCCTTCCCTTTGCTAACACACAACGACCATAGGAATTCATGCATTCTATCTATGGTGATTAGAGCGGTGCTAATCCCCATTTACTAAAGTAATCTCGGCGCACGGGAGAATGTGATCAGTGCACCACTTCAATTCAATATTAAAAGAAGCTGGAGGTGCCAATATTATGGGGTGATGTGAGGAAGAAAAAGTAACAACTGCCCAAGTAACAAATATTCCCAAAATTGAATGAGAAAGTAACTTTTTCAGAACAAGCTTGCTGTGCCTGCAAGTACATTTAGAGCTGCGTGAGTTCAATGTAAGCACTGCGCATGCGCAAGTGGCTCTGGTGCTCGTTCAAATGCGTTGGTTCACTACGCGGCCTAAATCTTAGTAAATGTCAAGCAACGTAAATGCATTTGCGTGGGTTGAACAAGCGCACCTCTAAACTTTTTTTTTTTTTTTTAACGCTGGTTCACTTTTATGTCTTTTTTAAGGATATTTGCATACAGGTCATGTTAGCATGTTACGTAGCCAACATGTGACATGTACATTGTTAAAATTATGTAAAAATACTCTCGCTACTGTAGCTCCTCCTAAAAGGGCATTTAACCTTCCCCCTCTAATGCATATTATTTCCTTGGACTAGCTTTTGCTTTTAAAGGGGAACTCTACACTCCATTCTCCAATGGTCTTGTCTCCCCCTTCTATTGCATATCATTTCTTTGGGCTAGCTTTTACTTTTAAAGGGGAACGCTCCACTCCACTCCACACCATTCTCCAAAGGCTGTGAGCTGCCTTCACCAATCCAAACCACATACTTTTTCAGAGCAAACAACAGGGCCAGCTAGGAAAATGGCGAGAAGATCGATCGCCCAACTCCCTACTGAACCATATAAGGCCACATGCACTCAACATAGCTGGCTGCCTTTGGGGCATGTTGGGTTCAGCCCAATACCAACCACAAAGCACCTTGTACCCACTAGTTTAAAGGGTGCTTTTCACATTCCGTAAAGCCCCCTGTCTACAGCCCCCCATAACCCCAGCCTAGGGTTGTGTAGAAGAAGCCCTTGTCCCCCTGAATATGGGAACAAGGTGGTTGACTTTTGGGGTGCCCGAGCCCCTTCTGCCCCCAAGCATCCACCCCCCTTTCATGGGCTGGCTTGCTGTGTTTGGCTAGGGGTTTGTTAGTACGTAGGAGGGGGTGGTATTTTTCACATGGGGGGTTCTCATTTTAAGACTTTCCAGACCCAAATGGCCTTGTATGTATTGGGGGGCAGGCTATTGTTTTGTTTTGTGTTAAAATCTTGCAGCTGCAATGTCGATTTTTAAGTTTTCTCTAAAGCCGTAAATCTTTGAAGCAGCATTTGGATACATGCTACAGATGCACCACTTTACAGACAGAGTAAACCCCCCCCCCCCAAGCTTTAGGGCCAGTTCACTCCATAGAAACGCAATCCATATGCTTTCAAGATGTTTTCTGCATGCACGTTTTTGATGCGTTCCAGTGTGTTTATGATGCATTTTACAGCATTCCAGTACAGTCCAGTGTAGGAAAAATGCAGCAAGTCCAGTGCATAAAAAAAACGCACTGGACTGCATGTGGTGTGAACTGGCCCTTCAGCAATTTGGCATATCTAAAGACACTTCTCCTTGTATCGTTTTTGGGGTTGTCCAAATTGGTTACATTGATATATGTCCCTTAGGGTGGGACCTGGGCCCCCATGCCTGTTTTAAGGCCAATAACTAGATAAGCCAGCCATTGGGGTCTAGCAAAATTAACAAACCAGTTCCCATAGACTGCAATGGTATTTGTTATCTAACTTTTTTCCATGTTAGGCTGTTTGTTTGCTCCCCTGGATCAGTTTTTTTTGTCCCATCTCCAATTTTGTAGCATGCTAGATGATGTTCTTAATTTTGGACAGGGGAGGCAAGAGAGTATATTTGGGTGTCCTTATCGAGTTTGTAACACATGTATTTTCCCTTTTTATTTTGTTTCTTTTCTTGCAATTTTTTTTTACTTTGGTTAATTGTATTTTTTGGGGTGGGGGATATTTTCCCATTAAATATTTTTGATGTCGTCAATGTGTGTCATTTGTAGGTTGTTCACTTTGATTTAATTGTCTGTGCTGCATTATTTTGCAAAATCTTTCTCAAGATGTTGTGGTTAATTAATGTTTAAATCATTAATAGATGTCCATTTGTGGGCGCAGTCATTTTAACTCCTGGCAATTTTCAATGCAAAATGGTCAGACCTCAAAAAACAGATTGTTAGTGTCTCAAATTAACATACATGTGTTGGTTTTTTTTTTGTTTTTTATTATTTATTTTTTGCTTTGCTTGCTCTTTTCTCACCACAATCACCTGTTTTGTTGACCAATAAAATTTGTTGCAAATTTTTTATGTTTTTTGTGTTTTGTTACTGTTCATGCAACAGATTTCCGAGCTGCAGCTTAACTAGGCTGATTGGCATGTCAAAAGAAAAAAAGGTGTGATTTATCTAAAAGTTCTTTGCTAATGCCAGACATGGCAGCATTACATATGATATAGGGGCGGGGCTATATAATTACATATGATATAGTCCCGCCCCTATATCCACCCACAGGACACGTTTAACTCTCTAATAAAAGTCTGACTGAGAGCAACCTCCCCATTCTCCTTTTTGTCCTCAAAGATCAACCTACAGACCGTTACATTCAGGATAAGCCCTTACCTACTGACTATGTCGAAGTTCCGGCTGGGTTTAAGCCTCTCCCAGTGCGAGGTCCCACATCTTAGGCACGCTAAATGCACCAACAAGGTGGGGAACCCCTTCTGGTGGTCTTCTGGGGTTGAGGTGTTCTCTAATCAGAGACGATAGTCCTCCTTTGGCATTGCCTGCGATGGAGTCTGATTTAAGCAAGCTGGGACTGCATGATGCCTTCTCTCCTATGGAACCCTTTCCAGGTCTGTCAATTTCTATAAAACTTTTTTCTTGCTCTCATGTCTTTAAAGTCCCCATACACACTGCAACTTTTGTTGTCTGATTTCCTTTAGATTTGCCGGGACCATGTGGTGCCTGCCTGATTGCATACAGGTATAGGCTTTAGGGTTTGGCCTCATGTTGTGTGGTTTTGATAGCTCTGAGGGAAGAAATCTGCAGAAGATTGTATGGTGTGTAGATATATGTATATATTTTTCTCTCTCTCTCGCTTCCCTTATTTCTCTGTTGTCATGCAGTCCCCCTTGCATCTTTCAGTAACTTCCATTAGCATGAGCTCACCGCCACATAATAAAGACCACCGCGCCATCAGGTAAAGGGTCAACTTTTGGTAAGTAAGAAGATGCGGGAGAAATTGAGCCCTGACGAGCGTGCCTTCTTATCTATTGCAACCCCGGCCGCTCACACCCGCTCAAGGAGGTTCAGAGGCCCTCTGGATCATCATGTTTTTTTGGGGGCGGACAGTGTCTCCTCCAGTCCTGGCAGACCCCAGTACTAAGGGCGCAAACGTACGCTTAAGAGAACGCACACAGCTTCTCCTATGAGGGCTCAGTGCCCGAAAGGCAAATATTGGTCATGTGGAGGCGACCCTATGCCTGGAAAGCTACTTTGCAGCAACTGCTTCAGGCAGCTTGCCAGAGACCAGGAGTTTGAGAGTCAGCAGGTGTCAACCTTGATCAGCAAAATAGTCCCTAACCCCCTGCAGCCAGGGACAGAAGTGGATGGACGGTATGGGCACTACACCAGGTCTAAACCAAGCCATTTAACCCTCTCTAACTAGAGGGGTACCAGGCACTTCAGGTGTGACTCCAGCCCAGCAGATTAGGCAGGCTGGTTCCCCAGACCCAGTATTACAGCCAACCTTTCAGGCAGAGGTAGACGATATTGCCTCCTCCTCAACAGAGAATCCTGAAGGTTGAGGCTTTGTTTTACACTAATATCACCATTCGTTATGGCAGTAAAGCTGCACTGGAATGGGTGGATCCGGAAACCTCCTCCAAAGAAGGAGAAAACCTGTTATTACATACCATACAATCTGATTTTAAAATTGTGACAATCACTGTACAATATGCAATAGGTGCCGTTATCCTTTCAGTGCACCCCAAATGGCATGCGATTCTGCTGTGATAGGTCACGTGGGAGAACGTGCCTTTTAAAACATTGTGTAAAACTGGTCATCCTTAAATAGGAACAGGGGCTTCTTTTTGCACACGGAGGGTAACCAAATGAATGGGCCGCACCCATGCAAGTTGCAACATTGTGTACAAATCGCTCTTTGAAAATCGCATTGCAGAAACACTGGTCCCCTCTAAGTGACAATGTCAAATGCCTCTGAAAAGTGACCTAAGCACAGATTGCTTTTCAGTGCAATAGCAGATCCTGTGTGAACAAGCCTTTGGGTTCCATAGGAGGAATCTAAAGAAGCAGGTAAGCTACCTTTTCTCTAATGACATACATAAGAAGCCTGTTTCAGGAGGAATGAGAAAAGAGAGAGAGAGAGAGAGAAAATCCTCCTCAACCAATAGGTTGCAGAAGTTGTATCCACTAACGGAGAAGGAATGCGACTCCTTTATCTAATCCACCTGCGGTGGATGCGACAGTCACCAGACTGGCCAAGAATGTGACACTTCCGATGGAAGGCTCTTCCTCCTTTCACCATATCCTTGATTGACGCATTGCTTTAACATCCGTAGCAAGTGCTATGTGAGTGTGGGCGCTGAACTTGGAGTATGCGATTAAAACCAGCTGCCAAAGAGAAGAGTCATCAAGGCTCTTGAGAGAAAACTCTCAGCGGACTTTACAGGTGAGGCAGCTATAGACCTCATTCGATGGTCATACAGAGCCATGCTCGGCTCAGTCACAGCCAAAATAGCACTGCGACTAAAATCCTGGACGGCTGGCCCATCCTCAAAGCAGAATTGCTGTAAACTGCCTTTTGATGGGAAGGTGCTGTTTTGCCAAAAAAAAATGGAAACTATCATCTCCAGGGTTATAGGAGGGAAATCAGATCTTCTGTCCCAAGATCGAAGAGCCAGAGGGGGCAACCATACAGAAGAGCGCCAAACAGGTACTGGTATTTCGGAGGCTTTCGCCCATCCAAGGGCTTCAGAAGGCGTTGGAAGGGTCAACCATCGTAAGATTGCAGGGAGCCAAGATCCTTGCGGCTTCCCAAGATACCCAGAAGCCCTTTTAACGCCAGGCCTGCCCAGAAGGCAGTTGGAGCCAAGTGGCTCAAAGTGACCCAGTTCTGGTAAGACCACTGCCGAAAAATGGTGGTTTCAGTCCACAGTGGTGCAAGGCCATGTAAGAAAAGAAATGGCTGCACATCCAGGCATTCTGTTTGCCTTTTATTGTTCAAAGTGATGACACCAACACAAGGTCACATAGACGCATTTCACACATTCATTTTGTGCTTAATCATTACTAATGGCAAGGCCGTTATTGGTTGCTCAAACGGCAGCCTCCAAAACTACCTCAAGAGGCTGAATCAATTTATACGGATAGACTCAAGATGGAGTCTCTCCATACCATAAATCCAGGTCATTCAACCAGGTTACTGGAGGATTTCAGTGGACCTGCAATATACCTATCAGCATGTCCCGATCCTTCAGTCATACCAGCAGTTTCGAGTTGAGGGGCAAGCATTGCCAAAACCAGTTGGCGCCCATGCAGAATGTGCTCTACCAATGGGGCCCGATTCAATACTCAGGCGGCCTCAGTTTCTTTGCCACCTCAAACTCCCTAAAGTCAGGGAGATGTTCCAACAGGCGTTGGCTGCACTAGTGATGTCAGAATCCCAGTGCATGAGTCCTCTCGGCACAATGGCTTCTTGTATTCCGATGATCCTCTGGGATCACTGGAAACTCAGTTTTCCAACAAGGCTTCCTGATGCAATGGAAGAGTTTGTATAGCCCAGCCAATCAGGATCTCCAGCCGGAGGCTCCAGAGTTCTGGTGATTTAAAAAAAAGAAAAGAAAAAAAATGCTAAATGGCTTGGTCTATTAGGGCTGCAGCCATGGATCATTGTTGCCACAAATGCCAGCACAGCAGGGTGGGGCACCACCTGCGAGCTTCTCAGGATCCAGGGCAGTTGGGAACTTCCCACTCAGGGTCTAGTTTCCAATGTTCTGGAACTCCTACCAGCATTGACATTGAACACTTTACTGCCACACATATAGGGTCTGCCAGTCCTACTCCGTCTGGACCACATGGCAGCAGTCCTATATACAGTGACAAGGTGACATGTACAGCCAATCCCTCCTGAGAGGTGGAACCAATCATGACTTTGGCCCAGCAATATCTCCCAGATTTGAGGGCCATACATCTCCCAGCCTATCAGAATTTGGAAGCGGATTGTCTATCCGGACAATTCAAGGATCCCAACGAATGGTCCCTTCACCCCGAAGTGTTCCAAAGGCTCATCCACAAGTGGGGGTTCCCACAACTGAATCTGTTTTGCCTCATCGGCCTACTACAAGGGGAACTGGTTCCTCTCAGGCTACCCTCATCCATTAGTGGAGGGGACAGATGCCTTTACCAATCCTTGGGTTGGGCAACTGGCCTATACCTTCCCTCCAATTTCTTTAATCCTGAAATTCCTGATGAGATTTGGCAGTCATCACAGGTTTTCCTTACTGGCCTCACAGACCTTGGGTCTCTCTGGCAATGGGTATCAGCGTGTGCACACCGATCACTCTGCCGGTGACTCCTCATATCTGAGGGAGATGCACTACATCGGCAACCATCACGACTAACTTTAGCAGCCTGGAAATTGTAAGGCAGAGGTTACAAGAGCGAGGATGTTTTCCAGAGGGGATTAGAACTTTACAGAGTTCTATGAAGGGGTCAATCAATGCCATCTACTCCAGAATATGGATTAGGTTCACAAGCTTTGCAGCTGGACATCAATTTGACCCTAGTGACCCACATTTTTCTCTGAATTGGATTTGGGGCTCAATTTGCTTAAGGTGCAAATTTCAGCCATCTTGGATTTTACCCAAAAGAAATGGTCAGCAAACCTGCTGATGGATCACTTCTTGGATCAGTTTTCTAGCAAACCCTCATTGTATTCTGACAGACTGTTCTTTATGGGAGATCTCCTTAAGTGGTTAGAGCTCATCACTCAACCATGGTGATGTCATCTTCTTGGATGGCACAGGCAGGGTTGTCTCTGGAGGCAGTCTGCAAAGAGGCTATCTGGTAATCACATTATATGTTCTTAAAACACTACAGGGTGGATCTAGCAGCTCTTACTACAGTAGAGTTTGGGAGGAAGTCTATCCAAGCTTCTATGTCTTTTCGTTGGATAAAGATTAAGTTTACAGCATTATACCCTCCCTCTAAAAAGCTCATCATTTATCATATGTAATGCTGCCATGTCTGGTGTCAGGAAAATGGAAAATTGTATCAAATACTTACGGTAATTTTCCTTTCCTGATGCCAAGACATGGCAGCATACAAACCCTCCCTCTGATCTTTGTACTTTATACGGAGAATGGGGAGGTTGCTCTCAGTCAGACTTTTATAAGAGAGTTAAACGTGTCCTGTGGGTGGATATAGGGACGGGGCTATATCATATGTAATGATATAGCCCCGCCCCTATATCATATGTAATGCTGCCATGTCTAGGCGTCAGGAAAGGAAAATTACGGTAATTATTTGATACAATTTTCAATTTTTTCCTGGGTTCTTCATGGTAGCATATGCAAAGTGTGTGATAGTTACCAGGAAGGAACAATATAGAGCGGTTAGGAAGGCGTTTTTTTTTTCAGGAAGAACTTGGTGGAACTCAGTTTCACCACCTCTGGCTTAGTCCCTTTGGTGCCTGCTCACCACAATCACTTGTAAATACAGAAGTCTGGTTTCTGTGTTTACAAGTGACAGCTCTGCACTCTGTAATGCAATCCTGGTATTTAATACCCATTTAAGACCCTCTTACTGTTTTCTGAAATTTGACTGAACACACCCACTATTTGATGTGATTTGGAGGGTTTGTGTTGGTGGAGGGGTTTTGTGGGGCCGTGGCTAACTTCCAGCACCTATTGTTTGAGAAAAAAAGTCCTGATGGTAAGTATTCAATTTTCCTATTTAGTGCAGTAGTTCTCAGCCTCAGTCCTCAAGTACCCCCGACAGGACATGTTTTGTGAATTTATCTGATCTAAAATAGCTGTCCAAAATACCAAGCCATTGACTGTGATTTAAAGCACCTGTGCAAGATGAAGCAAAACCTGCAAACATGGCCTGTTGAGGACAGGGTTGAGAAGCACTGATTTAGAGCACTGCACTAAAATCTAGCTCAAGACAATCCAATTCTAATTGTGGGCATTTGAGTTAAACCAAGTGAGTGTTAGAACCCCTGCTTGTCTTTTATAGGTTGAGCTTTGTGTCCCTTTTCCTAAAATTGGCTTCACTTCCTGTCACATAGCCAAACAGGAAGTGAGGGTAAAACCCTACCAATGTCTTTTCTTGGGGACCCACAGGTCAATCTAACTAGTCCCCATTAAGCAAATTGCACTCTAGAACTTTGTTGTGTTCACCCCAAATTATTAGGTATTTTGGGTTTTAGTAAAGGCAAATCCACTCTGCAATACAAGTGTAGTTGCTGAAAATCTGAGGGGAAGCACTGGTGATTTTAACATCCAATCATGTAGAAGCAAAGATGGTGTTTTTTTATTCTCTGTGCATGTCCCCCTCGGATCTCAAGCAACTGCACTTCCAAGTGCACTTGTAGTGCAAAGTGGATTTCCCTTTAGTAAATAAACCCCAAAGTCCAAAATACCCAATAATTTGGGGTGTACACAGTAAAATGCTTGAGTGCAATTTACATAATGGGGAAACTATTTAGATTGACCTGTGGGCATAGTTGGCAACTGTCCCGGATTGCCCGGGACATTACCAGGAAATGTCCCAGGAAATCCTTTCTTTCACCGCTGTGGGCCACGGCCGCTAGAGGTCCATGGCCGGCGGAGACAAAGTCGATCTAATAAAATAGGTATGAAGAAAGGGGGGAACTAATGCGCAAATCAACCTAACCACGGGAAAAATAGAGATAAAATATATATCCAAATAAAAAGTCTAAAAAATTACTAAGCAGCAGCCACGACTGATAGTGCTCACGCACTGTATACAGATATAATAAAGGGGTGGGTGTTATGGCGCTTGCAAAATGACAATTCCTAATGATGAAAAAATCTCCACAAAAACGAAATAAATGACTAGGGTCAATCCGCCACTAGATGTTGGTCCAAATATGTTCCACTCTGCATGTAAACCAAGAATACCACCCAACATAAGGATATGTGGAGGGTATAGAGAGTGGTCAATAATAAATACCTAGTAAAACAGGTAAACAAATGTGCCCAGATAGTGCACAATGTTATTATTTACACCATAAGATTAACCATAAATAAATAAATATAAAGGTAAAGAATACACGTGATAATATGCTTCAAATCAGTGATAATCCAAAAATTGCTTCATCCATTAAAAGTGCATAGTGCAGTGCTTCTGTGAAAATAATGGTAAAGAGAATGTCCCAAAAAGATGCAAAAATAAATTTTTGATCAATATTTGAAAAAATTAAGACATGCACAAGTGATCCTGAACAATCAAAATGAATACAGTGAACAATAATATTAATGATGTGCCAAATGATCCACCATGGGATCAGCAAAAATCAAGTGCGATAGGTAATGAAAATGGTCCAAAAAAATATTTAATCAGTGCAAAATTATGTGCTCCAAAGAATGTGCTCCAACAAAATGTCCAGTAACTCCCAAACTTCGGTGCTTAATGTTAAACGTGCATGGGAGTTTATAGAAATCACCATCGTGTTTCCCACAGTGTCCGGAAGAAATAGGTGTTCTAGCCCCTTACCTCAAAAGGCTTGCATTAAAGCCTATGTATTTGGTGCTCTCACAGCCAGCCTGCTGCTGATCCACTCCCAGAAACACCACAGCTCCAATCAGGGACAAACGATGAATCTCAAATGGAACACAAAGCAAGGGAAGCCTCCATAGTGTAAAAAACATTAGGCATTTATTAAATAAACAAGTAAACACTCACATAACGTTTCAGACAAGTCGGCGTGTGTAATCGTATGTCTCCGCTCTGCGGCCGCGAGCGGATGACGTCACCAGCAGCTCTCCACGTCCTAGGACGTGGAGAGCTGCTGGTGACGTCATCCGCTCGCGGCCGCAGAGCGGAGACATACGATTACACACGCCGACTTGTCTGAAACGTTATGTGAGTGTTTACTTGTTTATTTAATAAATGCCTAATGTTTTTTACACTATGGAGGCTTCCCTTGCTTTGTGTTCCATTTGAGATTCATCGTTTGTCCCTGATTGGAGCTGTGGTGTTTCTGGGAGTGGATCAGCAGCAGGCTGGCTGTGAGAGCACCAAATACATAGGCTTTAATGCAAGCCTTTTGAGGTAAGGGGCTAGAACACCTATTTCTTCCGGACACTGTGGGAAACCCGATGGTGATTTCTATAAACTCCCATGCACGTTTAACATTAAGCACCGAAGTTTGGGAGTTACTGGACATTTTGTTGGAGCACATTCTTTGGAGCACATAATTTTGCACTGATTAAATATTTTTTTGGACCATTTTCATTACCTATCGCACTTGATTTTTGCTGATCCCATGGTGGATCATTTGGCACATCATTATAATTATTGTTCACTGTATTAATTTTGATTGTTCAGGATCACTTGTGCATGTCTTAATTTTTTCAAATATTGATCAAAAATTTATTTTTGCATCTTTTTGGGACATTCTCTTTACCATTATTTTCACAGAAGCACTGCACTATACACTTTTAATGGATGAAGCAATTTTTGGATTATCACTGATTTGAAGCATATTATCACGTGTATTCTTTACCTTTATATTTATTTATTTATGGTTAATCTTATGGTGTAAATAATAACATTGTGCACTATCTGGGCACATTTGTTTACCTGTTTTACTAGGTATTTATTATTGACCACTCTCTATACCCTCCACATATCCTTATGTTGGGTGGTATTCTTGGTTTACATGCAGAGTGGAACATATTTGGACCAACATCTAGTGGCGGATTGACCCTAGTCATTTATTTCGTTTTTGTGGAGATTTTTTCATCATTAGGAATTGTCATTTTGCAAGCGCCATAACACCCACCCCTTTATTAGATCTAATAAAATAGAAAATAGAGCTGCTGTGACGCCGCAGCAGCTTTATTTTCTATTATACTAGAGACAGGAGACACCGCTGCAAGGACAGCTCCAATAGGGGGACACGTTAGGGGGCTCCAATAGGGGGACACGTGAGGGGGCTACAATAGGGGGACACCTGAGGGGGCCCCAATGGGGAGGGACACCTGAGGGGGCCCCAATGGGGAGGGACACCTGAGGGGGCTCCAATGGGGAGGGACACCTGAGGGGGCTCCAATGGGGAGGGACACCTGAGGGGGCTCCAATGGGGGGGACACCTGAGGGGGCTCCAATGGGGAGGGACACCTGAGGGGGCTCCAATGGGGAGGGACACCTGAGGGGGCTCCAATGGGGAGGGACACCTGAGGGGGCTCCAATGGGGAGGGACACCTGAGGGGGCTCCAATGGGGAGGGACACCTGAGGGGGCTCCAATGGGGAGGGACACCTGAGGGGGCTCCAATGGGGGGGACACCTGATTAAGGAGGGACTCCGCTAGGTATGCCTGATGTAAGCAAGGGACTCCGCTAGGTATGCCTGATGTAAGGAGGAACTCCGCTGGTTACGCCTGATGTAAGGAGGGACTCCGCTGGTTACGCCTGATGTAAGGAGGGAATCTGCTGGGTATGCCTGATGTAAGGAGGGACTCCGCTGGGTATGCCTGATGTAAGGGGGGACTCCGCTGGGTATGCCTGATGTAAGGAGGGACTCGCCTTAATATAGGCTTACCTGTAGGTAAAAGTGGTAGTACAGAGTATACTACCACTTTAATTCAATACAACCGTCATCATTCTGTTTAACTTTAAAAAGCAATGACATGCATAAATATATAGTGTTACCAGAAATTGTTATGACAAATAGATATAATTAATAGATATAACAAATCTTCTCAATGATGCAATCTAAACACAGACAATTCATTACTATTATTTATGTATGGAATTCATAGTGACTGTATAAAATTTAGATTTTATATTGCAGGTTTTATGTGACTTGTTTTTGTTCATTTAAAATAGAGATGTGTGTCATTGCACATAATTATAAGTGCATCTGCATTTAGGATTTATTAACATGGGTTCTTACACTCGTAGACCATAAATGAAGCCATGTCTTTAATTTAAGTGGATGCAGCCAACCAGGTGATGCCTTCAGACAGGCACTTCATGCCTATATAGAATGCAGTGACTGCACAGACAGTGTAAAACGGTGAACCAGGACGCACCGGACCCCTGCTCTGAGACGGATGCGGGGTTGGTGTGAACCCAGCCTTAGGTTCAATTAGTGACCACATTGCCACCAAACGGAGGAAATGGTGCTCAGGCCAGGCTACATCTTCAGTGCAGTGGAGAAATCTTGGCATCCCACCTACTTAGGTATCCAAATCTATGCACCACTGAGCTAGGAGTTAAAAATGTATCTCAGAAATGTGAGTTTGTAAGTTCCAAGTAGGCTGCTCCAAGTAGGCTGGGGGTTTTGCATGTGCAGCCACTAGGCGCCACTTATGTAACAATGAAATGCTGTGAGAGGGTTTCACCAAGGCCGTCTTAATAGCACCATGGGCCCCTACAATGGTAATGCTCTGGGGCCCCTTCAATGGAGACAGTGCAGGTAAACAAAAATCAAGTAGGTAGGAGGTGGGGGATATCTAGAGTGTAGAGGGGTCAGAGTGCTGGAGGCATATCTGGGATGTAGAGATGCAAGGACAAGCTGCTTTGGGGAAAGGGCAGGGGCCCCCCATGCAGCTGGGGCCCCTGGGCAGTGCCCAGGTGTGCCCTCTCATTAAGACAGCCCTGGGTTTGACTGTAAGCAAGAAGACAATTTTTTTCAAAGCCACCTCCAGGTAGATGGTTATAGATGCACCACCAAATC
Source organism: Rana temporaria (assembly GCF_905171775.1). Lineage (NCBI taxonomy): Eukaryota > Metazoa > Chordata > Amphibia > Anura > Ranidae > Rana > Rana temporaria. The sequence continues at coordinate 57,783,782 of NC_053499.1, forward strand.
GAGGGAGATCTATGGGGGAACCTGTCCTTCTCTAAAGGGGGGGGTCTATGGGGACCCTGGCCTGCTCTAAATGGGGTCATGTTGGCTATATATATATATTCTTTGCAGGGAGAGCCTGGAGTACCTGGTGGTGCAGAAAACCTGGTAGCACTGGGAATATAGATGTATGGATCTAATTTTAACCTGTTCCCGACCAGCTCATGCAGATATACTGCGGCAGAATGGCTCCCCAGGCCGAAATCCAGTACTGGTACATCCTACTCATTCTTGGCCACCAAAGGGCAGGTGCGCGCCCACTGCAGGGTGGGGGACTCGATGCGCGTGGCTGGCGGACATGAACGCCGCTGGCCATGCACAATCGCGTGCATGAGCACCAGCATAGGGATTTGTGTGTGTAAACACAAATCCCTGTGCCGTCAGGGAAGAGGAGCCCTATCGTTTGTTCCTACTAAGTAGGAAAAATAATATTTCTCCTCTCCTAGTCACTACCATCCCCATACAGTTAGAACACAGTGAGGGAACACACATTTAAATCCTTGATCACCCCCCTAGTGTTAACACCTTCCCTGCCAGTGACATTTACACAGTAATCAGTGCATTTTTATATCACTAATCGCTGTATAATTGTCAATGGTCGCAAAAAAGTGTCAAAAGTGTCTGATCTGTCTGCCATAATGTTGACGTACCGCTAAAAATCGCAAATCACCACCATTACTAGTAAAAAAAAAGAATAAAAATGCCATAAATCTTTCCCATAGTGTGTAGATGCTATACTTTTGTGCAAACCAATCAATATACGCTTATTGCAAAATCTTTTACCAAAAATATGTAGAGGAATATATATTGGCTGAAACTGATGAAGAAATGTGTTTTTGCATTTTAAATTGTGGGATATTTATTATAGCAAAAAGTAAAAAATATATATTTTTTCCAAAATTGTAGCTCTTTTTTTGTTTATAGCGCAAAAAACAAAAACCGCAGAGGTGATAAAATAACGGTTCTATTTGTGGGGAAAAAAGGACGCAAATTTCGTTTGGGTACAGCATTGCATGACTGCGCAATTGTCAGTTAAAGCCACGCAGTGCCAAATTGTAAAAAGTGCTCTGGTCAGGAAAACCTCTTTGTAGAACTAGGCCAGAGAGTAGACAGTTTTGATGGTTTTAATTTAATATGTACCTTGGTGTCCTTCACTAAGGTCTGTACTTTGGAAAATGTCTGCCACAGCCTTGGTCTGTGCCTATCCCTGTCATGAAGCTACATTCCCATACACATGAATGGGCTAACTGCACACAGCACCCAGCAGCTTCAACTGCTTAAAGACACAGGCCGTTAACAAACCGATCCTCCTCCTCTCGGGCCATGATGCATCCGGGAAATCAACCTTTTTGATTAGAACACTGCAGCCTTAATGTGGTTATAAAGCCTCATTTTTTTTTACCTTAATGCTTTCCCTGCATGTTTAGGCATCAGTATCCCCCCCCCCCCCCCACACTTTTACTTTACTTACCTCGGGTCTCTCGCAGGTGCCTCTGGCTTCTCCTCTCCAGTGAGCACCCCCCATAAAAAGCCGCTTATTATAGGGGCACTCGTGCGGGCTCACTCCTGAGCCTCGCTGTCTGCATCTATAGACACAGACAACGGGACTTTGATCCCCTACCACCACCCACTCCCTCCTCACTGGCTTTTATTGAAGGCAGCAGGAGCCAAAGGCTGCCGCTGCCTCAAAAAGCCTGTAAGACCAGTAAGTAAGGGGGGAGAAGAGCTGCAGATAGGCACAGCACTGGATGGAAAGAGGGCTCAGGTAAGTAAAAGTGGGGGGCGAGGAAGGATACCACATTAAGGCTGCAGTACTTTAATCAAAAAGGTTAAGTTCCTGGATGCATCACGGACAAATTTTTAGGCGTTGAAATTAACCAGGCGTTGAAAAAAAAAAAAAAAATTAACCAGTAAATTGCTGGTAAGACAATTTAATACTGATTTTGTTTTTACGTTTTCAAAGCAATATATCTGTTTTTCCTCCTATATGCATTCAATCTGTCTTTTATAAATAAACATTTAATAAATGATAACATTCCCAAAGAGCTATGGATGATCTAAAGAGACAGCACAGCATACGTTAACTGCAGTGAGGCTCCATTTTTCTAATTAAAGGGGAGTTCCACCCACAATTTCACTTTTTAAATATAAATACCCCTGTAATACACAAGCTTAATGTATTCTAGTAAAGTTAGTCTGTAAACTAAGGTCCGTTTTGTTAGGTTGTTACAGTATTTAGATAGTTTATAATCTAGAAATAGACCGTGGCCATCTTAAGTGTGGGCATCATGAAGCCAGACTGTATGACTTCCTGGATTTCAGCTTTGCATATCTCGCACATGCTCAGTGCACAAGCAATGTAATAGGTTTCAGTCAGGTTTGCAAGGACTACTAGGAAACATGATGCCTACCCCAGAAACCCTTGCAAATAGCCTAGGCAAATAAGGAGGAGGAAGTAATGAAGGACTGCACCCCCATCCCCGACATCAGTGCTTAGATGTGACAGCTCCACTCTCACTGCGGCCGCAAGCCCCGATACCAAAGTGCACTCTGACAGTCATAATCTGGGCCGGGATGCAAAGTGGCACTTTCCTCCCGGGCCGCTCTGATTCCCTGTAAAAAGGGCCGCTGTACTGCCAGCTCTGAACTGCGCAGATTAGAATAGGCCGTCGGCCGCGGACCCTGCAGTGCAGTACAGATTTGCTCCCGAGTCCCGCGCACGCCGCTCAATGGCTGGAGCCTGGAGATCACACCGTTATTGGCTGTCAGTGTCATGTGACCCGTGGTGGGCGGGGCTTCGGATGGTACACAGGGACGGGGCTCTTGGGGAGAAGGCTCAGGCTGCTTGACTCATGTGACAGGCTGCTGTCTGACGGGGCTGGAAGATGGCAACCTGCGGGAGAGACATGTGCTGTGCTGCTGCTGTCGATAGAGAGAACAACCCCAGAGGAGCTGGTAAGTGTAACCTAACTACTACCACAACCTGCATTCACCCACCCTGCATTCACCCACCCACCCTGCATTCACCCACCCACCCTGCATTCACCCACCCACCCTGCATTCACCCACCCTGCATTCACCCACCCACCCTGCATTCACCCACCCTGCATTCACCCACCCACCCTGCATTCACCCACCCTGCATTCACCCACCCTGCATTCACCCACCCACCCTGCATTCACCCACCCTGCATTCACCCACCCACCCTGCATTCACCCACCCTGCATTCACCCACCCACCCTGCATTCACCCACCCACCCTGCATTCACCCACCCTGCATTCACCCACCCTGCATTCACCCACCCACCCTGCATTCACCCACCCTGCATTCACCCACCCACCCTGCATTCACACACCCTGCATTCACCCACATACACCCACCCTGCATTCACCCACCCTGCATTCACCCACCCTGCGTACACCCACCCTGCATTCACCCACCCTGCATTCACCCACCCTGCTTTTAGCCACATGCACTCACCCATCCTGCATTCACCCTCATACACCCACCCTTCATTCACCCACCCTGCGTACACCCACATTCACCCATCCTGCATTCATCCACATACACCCACCCTGCATTCACGCACATTTACCCACCCTGCGTACACCCACATTCATCCACATACACCCATCCTGCATTCACCCACCCTGCTTTCAGCCACATGCACTCACCCATCCTCCATTCACCCACATACACCCACCCTCCGTACACCCACATTCGGCCACCCTGCATTCACCCACATTCACCCATCCTGCATTCAACCACATTCACCCACCCTGCGTACACCCACATTCACCCATCCTGCATTCACCCACATTCACCCACCCTGCGTACACCCACATTCATCCACATACACCCATCCTGCATTCACCCATCCTGCATTCACACACATTCACCCATCCTGCATTCACCCATCCTGCATTCACCCACATACACCCATCCTGCATTCACCCACATTCACCCACCCTGCGTACACCCACATTCATCCACATACACCCATCCTGCATTCACCCATCCTGCGTTCACACACATTCACCCATCCTGCATTCACCCATCCTGCATTCACCCACATACACCCATCCTGCAATCACCCACATTCACCCACATTTACCCACCCTGCACTCACCCACCCTGCATTCACCCATCCTGCATTCACCCACATACACCCACCCTGCATTCACCCACATACACCCACCCTGCATTCACCCATCCTGCATTCACCCACATACACCCTGCATTGGTCACCATCATCACACCTCTCTCTATTACCCTTCAGGCCAATGTACACTGCATTATATGTCACCATTAGGGATGAGCTCCAGTGTGTTCGCACAGCCCACGTGCAGAGTCCGCCAGGAAGTTGGCACCGCGCTGCGCTAATCACAGGCATGGAGACATTATCCCGATGCTCGGCTGCAGAGATCGGGAAATGTCTCCCTGCCTGTGATTAGCGCAGCGCGGTGCCGACTTCCTGGTGGGCTCTGCACGTGGAGTGTGTGAACACACCGGAGTTCATCCCTAGTCACCATACCCTGTGTGTACTCCTCATACCCTGCACATATCCATTACACCTGCTCAACTACAGACGACTAATGCACAGCTATCCACTCCCTGCAGAGCCCTGACACCACCCATCTAGGGTTGCCACCTCATCCCCTTAAACCCGAACACATGTTAATTACACGGTTCCGAGTCTAATTTGATGCAGATAAGGCACCAAGTGAGTTTAATTACCACCTTAATCAGCCTCAGAACCTGTGTAATTCATGTGTGTTTGGGTTTAAAGTAGGGTTGTCCCGATACCACTTTTTTAAGACCGAGTAGAAGTACCGATACTTTTTTTCAAGTACTCGCCGATACCGAATACCGATACTTTTTTTTAATGTCATGTGACAATTTGAAAAATGGGCACTGACGGATGGATGGCACTGACAGGGGGCACTGACGGATGGATGGCACCAGGGATGGACTGGGACAGAAATTTGGCCCTGGACTTCATCCAGACTGGCCCACTTTGACAGGTCTCTCCCATGGCGGCCGGACAACTCCCGCACCCATCCCCCCCGGCCACCCAAGCCTCCTCTCCCCCTTCACTAGTCGTTTTACTTTATTAGAGTAGAACAGCTGGTACTGGTACTCTTATAGGCAGTACCAGCGGGGAAGCTAGACATTATTTCACCTGGGGAAAATAATCAGTTCGGGGCCCCCCTTATGGGACAAGATTAGGCAGAAGTGAGAAACTACCAGGCCATAGCTGTTGAGTCAGCTGTCTGTCCCCTTCCTCATACTCCTCTGTCGTCATCCCTGCTCCTCTGGTCCTCCCCCTGCTTCTTTGTTCCCCCCAGGTGAGCACTGCAGGGAGGGAGAGGAGGTGAGCGCTGCAGGAAGGGAGAGACAGAGGAGCGGAGGGGGGCGGCGGTCCGCTTTCACTGAAGCCGGCCCACTGAGCCATCGGCCCACCGGGAAACTCCCTGTAGTCCCAATGGCCAGTCCATCCCTGGATGGCACTGACAGTGGGAACCTAAGGATGGATGACACTGACAGGGAGCACTGACGGATGGATGGCACTGACAGGGGGCACTGACGGATGGATGGCACTGATGGATGGGTGGCACTGTCAGGGGGCACTGACGGATGGATGGCACTGACAGGGGGCACTGACGGATGGATGGAACAACTGACCACTGCTCTGTCCACTACACTATACTATGTACTGACTATACTGACCAATACTGACTTGTCTAAACTCTCTAATCTCTCTGGCTGACTTGGTTTCACCTGTAGCTTATGTCTTCTATCAGCCTGGAGGAGGTGAAGAGAGGGTGTCCAGAGGAGGGGGGGGGGGGGGGGGGTAGTGCTGAGCTGTCAGGGGTCTGGCATAAAATGACACTTCTTGAAGCAGAAAGATCTTAAGCGAAGTGACAGCAGACAGACTATTTTCTGACAGGGGCTGTGAATGGCTCAGTCCAGTCCTCAGTGAACATATGTCTTCATTTTGCAAGGGTGCATTTAAAAGGGAATTAATCTAATGCTGCCTTCTATGAAAAAATGTGTTGAGTAGGGGTGAAAAAATGTATGTAATTAATATTTCTTGCTAAAGGCTCTCATAGCTTCCTATGAAACATATTTGACTTTAATAAAAAAAAAGCAGTACCGTTAAACAAACACTAGTTAGGCAGTGAGAATGGCATTTCTTCACTTGTCTCCTCGGGTAAAAACACATTTACTAATTTCTGATAATTAATATGTTTTCACCATGAAACAATCTGAATAAAAAATATCTGTATGCACTATCATCTCCATCCTCACCATTTCTCCTCTGATGACTGTGAATGGCTCAGTCCATTGTATCGGGCACACCTGGCTCTGCCGGCTGATTGCTTGTCTCACGCTGTGATAACCCGGTGAGCGGCAAAACATTTCAATTTCCAGCACTCGCGCTGCACACTCTTGTTGCCAGCAACGCTGTAATAGCCCCGCCCCGCCGCCGTACCTGACCATTCACAGGGCACCAGCCAGGGACACAGGAAGTAAACAGGGGGACGGATCCGGCAGTGACACACACTGACTGGCGTCCCCCTGAATGATGCACCCGGTGCAATGGCGCTTCCCACGCTACCCCACTGGCTCCGCCCCCTCTCCGTCCGCCGACTTGCGGGCATCGGCTCAGGCATCGGGAGCATTTGTGCGAGTACAAGTACTCGCACAAATGCTCGGTATCGGTCCCGATACCGATACTAGTATCGGTATCGGGACAACCATAGTTTTAACCACTTCCCGCCCGCCAGACGTCATATAACGTCCTTGACTTTGTGCAGGGATATCTGAATGATGGGTGCAGCTACAGGCATCATTCAGATATCATCTTTTTCAGCCAGCGATTCCCTACACCATAAGAATGATCATGACGGCTGTTCCACCTCTTGATCGTTCTTACGGGAGGCAAAAGGGGACGTCCCCCCTCCCTTCGCCCTCTAGTGCTTTCGACTCACCGCTACGATCGAAGCCAGGATTGTTTTTTTTTTTTTTTAGGCTTCCCAGCCTAGAGGTGAGATGTGGGATCTTATTGACCCCATATCTCACTGTAAAGAGGACCTGTCATGCTATATTCCTATTACAAGGGATGTTTACATTCCTTGTAATAGGAATAAAAGTGATCAAAACATTTATTTTTGGGGAAAAATGTGTCAAACTAAAATAAATAAAGTAAAATGAACAATAAAAAAATAAATAAAAAATTAAAGCGCCCCTGTTCCCATGTGCTCGTATACAGAAGCGACCGCACACGCAAGTCCCGCCCACATATGAAAACGGTGTTCAAACCACACATGTGAGGTATCGCTACGAACGTTAGAGCGAGAGCAATCATTTTGGCCCTAGACCTCTTCTCCAACTAAAAAGATGTAACCAGTAAAAATATTTAAAGTGTCAGCTATGGGGATTTTTAAGTAGCGAAGTTTGGCGCCATTCCACAAGCGTGTACAATTTTGAAGGGTGACATGTTGGGTATCTCTTGACTCGGCGTAACTTTATCTTTCATATTATGCAAAAACATTGGGCTAACTTTAATGTTTTTTTTTTTTTAAAAGCACAAAACTGTTTTATTTCCCAAAAAAACGCATTCGAAAAAATGCTGTGCAAATACAATGCGCGATAAAAAGTTGCAACGACCGCCATTGTATTCTCTAGGGTCTTTGCTAAAAAAGCATATATAATGTTTTGGGGTTCTATGTAATTTTCTAGCAAATACATGATGATTTTTCCATGTAGGAGAGGAATGTCAGAACTCGTCTGGGTGTTCCAGAACGCCTGATGGTGCTCCCTGCATGTTGGGCCTCTGTATGTGGCCACGCTGTGTAAAAGTCTCACACATGTGAAGGTGCTCCCTGTATGTTGGGCCTCTGTATGTGGCCACGCTGTGTAAAAGTCGCACACATGTGGTATCGCCATACTCGGGAGGAATAGCAGAATGTGTTTTGGGGTGTACTTTGTGGTATGCATATGCTGTGTGTGAGAAATAACCTGCTAATATGAACATTTTGTGAAAAAAAATAAAAATAAAAAAAATCTTGAGTTTTGCAAAGAATTGTGGGAAAAAATGACAACTTCAAAAAACTCACCATGCCTCTTTCTAAATACCTTGGAATGTCTTCTTTCCAAAAAGGGGTCATTTGGGGGGTATTTGTACTTTTCTGGCATGTTAGGGTCTCAAGAAATGAGAGAGGCTGTCAGTACATCGGGTGTGATCAAATTGATCAATTTTCAGATATTGGCACCATAGCTTGTAGACCCTATAACTTTCACCCAGACTAAATAATATCCACATTTTTTTTTGTTGTTACCAAAGATATGTAGCAGTATACATTTTAGTCCAAATTTATGAAGAAAAATATTTTTTTTGCAAAATTTTATAATAGAAATAAAGAAAAATTCATTTTTTTTTAAAAAAAATTCGTTCTTTTTTCATTTATAGCGAAAAAAATAAAAACCGCAGAGGTGACCAAATACCACCAAAAGAAAGCTCTATTTGTGGGAAAAAAAGGACAAAAATTTAATTTGGTTACAGTGTTGTATGGCTGAGTTATTGTCATTCAAAATGTGAGAGCACCGAAAGCTGAAAATTGGTCTGGTTATTAAGGGGGTTGTCAAGTGGTTAAATAAAAGAGGAAGCAATTCAAATGTAAATATACCAAATTTTTATTGGGTGTTTATGAAAGTAGAATTATGGACCTATACATATTTTTTCCTTTTCCAACTATATATATATATATATATACACTCGGATTAATCCAAGAGTCCTTTGGTAAAATCAATTGGCCAGAAGTGAAGATCTAGTGATCGTCTCGCCCATTCGCTGACACACTTTTGACCAAGAGATTACAAGCCTGCCCACCACGGCAAGGTAGACTCTTCTAGGGCAGGATCTACACTGACTACACTAAGCTACCCTACTGGATGCTAGTCATCCTTTTTCTAATGTTGGGTGTAGGTTTGTAGTACGGCCTCATCCTATAATCTGTGTGTGCGATCTACTCTCTCCTAATTTGGTTGTGTGTGTGTGTGCATCTATCTAAAGCATGGAGCGCTCAGTTTATTTACATCTGGACATCCTGGCCCAGATTCAGAAAGAGATACGATACGGTATTTCTGAGTTCCGCCGGTCGTATCTATGCGACTGATTCAGAGAATCAGTTACGCATAGATATCCCTAAGATCCGACAGGTAAAAGTGTCTTACATCGTCGGATCTTAGGCTGCAATTCCAGGCTGGCCGCTAGGTGTCGCTTCCGTATTTTTACGCGAGTAATATGCAAATGAGGATTTACGCCGATTCAGAAACGAACGACCGCCCGGCGCTTTTTTTTTACGTCGTTTGCGTTCGGCTTTTTTCGGCGTATAGTTACCCCTGCTATATGAGGGATAGCTAATGTTAAGTATGGCCGTCGTTCCCGCACCGAGTTTAGAATTTTTTACGTTGTTTGCGTAAGTCGTTCGCGAATACGGCTGGACGTAATTTACGTTCACGTCGAAACCAATAACGTCCTTGCGACGTCATTTAGAGCAATGCACACTTGGATATTTTACGAACGGCGCATGGACCGTTCAAATAAAACGTAAAAAAACGCGAGGTCAACACATATTTAAATAAAACACGCCCCCTACATCCCCATTTGAATTACGCGGCCTTACGCCGCAACACATACGTTACGCCGCCGTAACTACGGGCGCAAGTTCATTCTGAATACAGAACTTGCGCCCAAATATGGGGGAGCCAGGCTGATTTGTCTTGCGGCCCAGTCTACCTCATAAGACTGGCGCTACACTGGGAAACTCACCTGAGAGCTAGACGCTACAATCAGGATCATTGGTCCCCCTTCTCAGTGGTGTCTGGGGAACTCACCTGAGAGCTAGACGCTACAATCAGGATCATTGGTCCCCTTCTCAGTGGTGTCTGGGGAACTCACCTGAGAGCTAGACGCTACAATCAGGATCAATCGCCCCCTTCTCAGTGGTGTCTGGGAAACTCACCTGAGAGCTAGACGCTACAATCAGGATCATTGGTCCCCTTCTCAGTGGTGTCTGGGGAACTCACCTGAGAGCTAGACGCTACAATCAGGATCATTGGTCCCCTTCTCAGTGGTGTCTGGGGAACGCACCTAAGAGCTAGACGCTACAATCAGGATCATTGGTCCCCCTTCTCAGTGGTGTCTGGGGAACGCACCTGAGAGCTAGACGCTACAATCAGGATCATTGGTCCCCTTCTCAGTGGTACTACTACAAGCATGCTGTATTACCAGAAAATCTCTGTTATACCTATACATTTATACATATATTTATACACCCCCCCATTCACTCATCTGCCCCATCACCCCCCCCCCATTTACTCATCTGCCCCCCATCACCCCCCCCCCCCCACATTCTTTAATCCGCGGTATTAAAAGAAAATCTCTCTTATACCTATACATTCATACATTTATACATATATTTATACTATATATATATATTTTTTTTTTCTTAACTACTATAAAACTACTATAATAATTATACAAGTATACTATAGGAATCATTACCATTTCATTACCCTGAAAGTCTTTAAAACTTTTCAAGGTCAATGATATATACATTACCATTTTGATCGACCTGAATGTCGAACCTGTACCTGAGCCTCTCCTCCATGTTGGTGAAAATGAGTGATGGCGGGGACAGATGAGTGAACGGGGGGGGGGGGGCAGATGAGTGAATGAGGGGGGCAGATGAGTGAAAGGGGGGTAATATGGGGGGGAGTTGAGTGAACGGGGGGGGATGGGGGGGAGATGAGTGAATCACTCATCTGTCCCGTCCCCCCCTCACTCATCTACCCCCCATCATCCTCCCCCCGTTCACTCATCTGCCCCCCCGTTCACTCATCTGCCCCCCATTCACTCATCTGTCCCCCCCAATCACCCCCCATTCACTCATCTACCCCCCTTTCACTCATCTGTCCCCCCCATCACTCATCTGCCCCCCCATTCACTCATCTGCCCCCCATCACCCCCCCCCCCCCCAATTCACTTATCCGCGGTATTAAAAGAAAATCTCTCTTATCTATACATTTATACATATATTTATACTATATTTTTTTGGGTTTTTTTTTTCTTTTTTTTTTCTTAACTACTTTAAAACTACTATTATAATTATACAAGTATACTATAGGAATCATTACAATTTAATTACCCTGAAAGTCTTTAAAACCTTTCAAGGTTAACGACCGGCATATTATCATTTTGTTCGTCCTGAATGTTGAACCTGTACCTGAGCCTCCCCTCGATGTTGGTGAACCACGTATTACCACTTTCATCAACCTCAATATCATACCTGCACGCCATCAGCTCTTCAAAGTCAATGAACCACATAATACCATTTCCATCATTGTAAAATTCAAACCTGTAAAATGACCTCCCAATAATGTACCACACATCACCATTTTCATCAGCCTCAGTTTCAAACCTTTCGTCAATCAAGTCGGCGATGTTGAACTGGATTCTGCGGTCCGGTTGGGGGATGGGAGCTCGGCACATTGGACAGGTTGCACTCTCCTCCATCCACCGTTGAATGCAGGCCATGTGGTATTCATGAGCGCAGGTGAGGATGGCTGTTTCTTCTCCAACCTGATAACCTACAAGACATATAGCACATGTTACCTGCTCCTCGCCACGCGGCTCCATGGCCGGCGGCGGTGCTGGGATTTGTTCAATGGGCCTGACGCGATCTCTGGGCGAACGGCTCCTGGGTGGGGTCTCCTCTCGCCTCCGCCGACGTCGGGATCTGCATCTCCTCCGGTGGGCGGTTGGTGAGTCGCTGTCCCGACGTGATGGACGAGGCATTCTGAAGACCTGAAAAGGCAAAAAAAAACAAATTTTAATAAGAATATTATAATAAGAGTTAGTAATAGTGATAAATATCAATAAAAATGATATAAGTCGCGGTTATTCGCCGTAAGTCGCTGAAAATCGCAGTGAAATACAGGAGATAGCTCTCTGAATGTCACTCCGGCAACTTACTAAGGAGAAGTGAGCTGAGAGGTCCTCAGACTGAAGTGATCAACAACCTGTGACCAATCACAGCGCCTCACACTGAAGTAAACCCCTCACACCAACAGTCATATAATACAAACCCTTATCAATTTTATATCATTTTATTGATTTTACTTATAATTAAACAGTATTGGGTGATTTTAATGGTTATTATTGAATTTGGCCACAAGATGGCGATCTTTTCTCCTCTGGCTGTAATACCGATCCCTGCCATAGATGTCTCCTATCCCGAATGCTGTGTTTCTTTGGTTTCATCATCAGCCATCGGCCATATTTATTACTGGATATCTCTATGAATGGTGAGGAGAGACTGTTACTGAGGGGGAGAGGAACGGTCCTGGGGGGCAGAAATGGCGGCTGGGGGGAGCAGAGCTGTGAAGGTGAGGAGGAGAGTAGGGGGGAGCAGGGGAGACCCCTAATCATCCCCCCAGCCCTTTAAGTGCCCAGCAGTGGGTCAAACGCGCCGCCGGCGGCTCGCGCGCGACTGGGTCTGAATCTCCGTGACCACGGGACCCGATCACCGCCAGTATCCCGCGATCGGGTCACAGGAGCTGAAGAACGGGGAGAGGTGAGCGTAAACAAACCTTCCCCGTTCTTCTCTACAAGACATATAGCACATGTTACCTGCTCCTCGCCACGCGGCTCCATGGCCGGCGGCGGTGCTGGGATTTGTTCAATGGGCCTGACGTGATCTCTGGGCGAACGGCTCCTGGGTGGGGTCTCCTCTCGCCTCCGCCGACGTCGGGATCTGCATCTCCTCCGGTGGGCGGTTGGTGAGTCGCCGTCCCGACGTGATGGACGAGGCATTCTGAAGACCTGAAAAGGCAAAAAAAAAAAACATTTTAATAAGAATATTATAATAAGAGTTAGTAATAGTGATAAATATCAATAAAAATGATATAAGTCGCGGTTATTCGCCGTAAGTCGCTGAAAATCGCAGTGAAATACAGGAGATAGCTCTCTGAATGTCACTCCGGCAACTTACTAAGGAGAAGTGAGCTGAGAGGTCCTCAGACTGAAGTGATCAACAACCTGTGACCAATCACAGCGCCTCACACTGAAGTAAACCCCTCACACCAACAGTCATATAACACAAACCTTTATCAATTTTATATCATTTTATTGATTTTACTTATAATTAAACATTTTTGGGTGATTTTAATGGTTATTATTGAATTTGGCCACAAGATGGCGATCTTTTCTCCTCTGGCTGAGATACCGATCCCCGCCATAGATGTCTCCTATCCCGAATGCAGTGTTTCTATGGTTTCATCATCAGCCATCGGCCATATTTATTACTGGATATCTCTATGAATGGTGAGGAGAGACTGTTACTGAGGGGGAGAGGAACGGTCCTGGGGGGCAGAAATGGCGGCTGGGGGGAGCAGAGCTGTGAAGGTGAGGAGGAGAGTCGGGGGGAGCAGGGGAGACCCCTAATCATCCCCCCAGCCCTTTAAGTGCCCAGCAGTGGGTCACACGCGCCGCCGGTGGCTCGCGCGCGACTGGGTCTGAATCTCCGTGACCACGGGACCCGATCGCCGCCAGTATCCCGCGATCGGGTCACAGGAGCTGAAGAACGGGGAGAGGTGAGCGTAAACAAACCTTCCCCGTTCTTCTCTGTGGCTTGTCACTGATCGTCTGTTCCCTGTTATAGGGAACAGACGATCAGTGACGTCACACATCCAGCCACGCCCCCCTACAGTAAGAAACACACAATAGGACACACTTAACCCCTTTAGCACCCGCTAGTGGCTAACCCCTTCACTGCCATTGTCATTTTCACAGTAATCAGTGCATTTTTATAGCACTTTTCGCTGTGAAAATGACAATAGTCCCAAAAATGTGTCCGATGTTGCCGCCATAATGTCGCAGTCACAAAAAAAAAAACGCTGATCGCCGCCATTAATAGTAAAAAAAATTATTAATAAAAATGCCATAAAACTATCCCCTATTTTGTAACATTATAACTTTTGCGCAAACCAATCAATAAACGCTTATTGTGATTTTTTTTTTACCAAAAATATGTAAAATACGTATCGGCCTAAACTGAGGGAAAAAAATGTTTATATATATATTTTGGGGATATTTATTAAAGTAAAAATATTGATTTTTTTTCAAAATTGTCGCTCTATTTTTTTTTATATCGCAAAAAATAAAAACCGCGGTGATCAAATACCACCAAAAGAAACCTCTATTTGTGGGGGAAAAAAAGACGCCAATTTTGTTTGGGAGCCACGTCTCACAACCGCGCAATTGTCAGTTAGAGCGACGCAGTGCCGAATCGCAAAAAGGGGCCAGGTTACCTGCATAATGGTCCGGGTCTTAAGTGGTTAAAAGGGTTTACTGCAGGGCACATATTAACGCAAAAGGGGAAGCTGCCCCGGGCCCAGTTATTTTTGTGGGGTGCAAAGCAGCTGCCCCTTGAGCCCAGGGGTTGCTCATGGCTACAGGGGCCCATGCTGCCTCCCTATCATATCAGTGTAGCTGAGCGCTCTCCCCTCACACTGCTGCACAGAACACTACAGGTCTCGGGTTTGCTGTGCTATCACAGGGAAAAGGCGCAGCTGCAGGTCGTCTGTGCGCTCGCAACCTGCTGCCCCCCCCCCCTTCCTGTCAGCAGCCAGCTCTGTCTAATCGCTGCTCGCTCGCTCTTCCCCCTCCCTCCAGCCAATGCTGTATCCTGGCCTAGGCCAACAAGGCCCAGGCCTAGGGCAGCACTTTGCAGGGGGGCAGCACGGAAAGAGTCCCCGCCGGCTTGCGCTACACTGTTAGTGTAACACAAGCTGCTTCTAATTCTGACTGTCCTCTCATCCTGGACCACAAAGCTTCCTCACTGTGCCCTATGTTTTCTGCTGCACCATTGGCATGTTATATCTTCTCAGTCCTCTCCATAAAATCATCAGAAATTTCTGCTGAATGTGGAACTATAGGCAACACTTTTTTTTTCATTCTAGATAGAGTGGCGGGAGGGTTAGAGCCCCTGTCTGTTTATTTTTTACCATCCCTGTCCCATTGCAGAGATTTCCCTTCACTTCCTGCCCCATAGCCAAACAGGAAGTGATAGGAAATCTATGCAAATTAAGGGAATCCAATGCCCCACCCCCAGGCCCAAGAACTAGTGTCCCCACTCTTAAACAGAAAGGGGTGTGGCCTTGACAGGAAGGGGTGGGTCATATTTAAATTAGGGGGTGCACGAGTTTAGTCAGGCCTAGGGCAGCACGAAACCTAAATACACCACTGCCTCCAGCTAAGCAGAACAAGCTGCCAATCAGAAGAGACTTGAGGGGCATGAATGGGACATGTAGTCTCAAGGAATGGCCTGTTCACAGAAGTCCATGGGGCCTGGACTCGGAGGAGGGAGCAACATCCACCAGGGCGGCGCAGTGTTATGGGAAGAGTTACACCCCCCCCCCTCCCCCGTGAGAGACTGAGCTGCTGAAAAACCACCAAGCGAGTACTATGTGGGGGAGACTGGAAGAGTGGGAGGACTGCCAGGATATAGACCTTGCTGCAGTGCCTACTGGAGATGCCACAGGCAACCGAGCAGTGAGCTGTAATGATGGGCTGTTATCTCGAGCAACCATTAAGTGGTAACCTATAGCAACCAATCACTGACCGGTAATGTGCAGGGACTTTTAGCAACTAAGCAGCCGTAATGTGCGCCGTTACATCTAGCAACCAGTTATTGAGTGGTAATGATGTGCTGTATCCTCTAGCAACCAATCTCAATTGCTGCCTGATCTGCTGTAGTAATCTGATTCTGAGTCTAGCTGCTCTCCTAGCAGGTGGGGAGTGAATTTGCATGACACGTGGGGTAGGGTTGTCACCTGTTCAGGATTCACCCGGACAGTTCGGGTTTGGAATCATGCGTCCGGGTTTCACACTGTCTGAGACCCGGACACATTATTCAGACCGGACTAAGTCTCCCCCTCCCCCCTTCTCTCTCCTGCCTCTAAGTAAGTAGTCCAAGGTAAGTCAGGGTTCTTAGAGCACTCATTACATCAGAGCTCCCCCTTACATCAGAGTCCTTGCCGTACACCAGAGCATTCCTTATGTTAGAGTCCCCAGAGTTCTCCCTTACATCAGAGTCCCCAGAGTTCTTCCTTACATCAGAGTCCCCAGAGTTCTTCCTTACATCAGAGTCCCCAGAGTTCTCCCTTACATCATAGTCCCCAGAGTTCTCCCTTACATCATAGTCCCCAGAGTTCTCCCTTACATCAGAGTCCCCAGAGTTCTCCCTTACATCAGAGTCCCCAGAGTTCTCCCTTACAGTGAAAGGGTAACTCTGGGGATTCAGATTTCAAGGGGTAACTCTGGGGACTCTGAAAAAAAAATTGACGTCCATTTTCCCCTACAAATAGAGCTTTCTTTTGGTGGTATTTGATCACCTCTGCGGTTTTTATTTTTTGCGCTATAAACAAAAATAGAGCGACAATTTTGAAAAAAATGCAATATGTTTTACTTTTTGTGATAATAAATGTCCCCAAAAAGATATATAAAAACTTTATTTTTCCCTCAGTTTAGTCCGATACGTTTTCTTCTACATATTTTTGGTTAAAAAAAACGCAATAAGCGTTTATTGATCGGTTTGCGCAAAAGTTATAGCGTCTACAAAATAGGGGATAGTTTTATTCCATTTTTTTATTAATAATTTTTTTTTTTACTAGTAATGGCTGCGATTTTTATCGTGACTGCGACATTATGGCGGACACATCGGACACTTTTGACACATTTTTGGGACAATTGTTATTTTTACAGCGAACAGTGCTATAAAAATGCACTGGTTACTGTGAAAATGACACTGGCAGTGAAGGGGTTAACCACTAGGTGGCGCTGTAGGGGTTAAGTGTTCCCTAAGGCGTAATTCTTACTGTAGGGGGAGTGGCTTGCTGTGACACATCACTGATCGCGTTCCCGATGACAGGGAACGAGATCAGTGACCGTGTCAGCTAGGCAGAACGGGGAGATGTTGGGGCAGATCCACGAATGAATTACGCCGGCGTATCTATTGATACGCCGCGTAATTTTAAAGTTCCCGCGTCGTATCCACAAAACAAGATACGACGGCATCTGGGATCGATCCGACAGGCGTACGTCTTAGTACGCCGTCGGATCTTAGCTGCATTTTTTCGGCGGCCGCTAGGTGTCGTTTCCGTAGATTTCCGCGTCGAGTATGCAAATTAGCTAGTTACGGCGATCCACGAACGTACGTCCTGCCGGCGCATTTTTTTACGTCGTTTGCGTTCAGCTTTTTCCGGCGTATAGTTACCCCTGCTATATGGTGGCGTACTCAATGATAAGTATGGCTGTCGTTCCCGCCTCGCATTTTGAATTTTTTAAGTCGTTTGCGTAAGTCGTTCGCGAATAGGGATTTGCGTAGAATGACGTCACCGTCGTAAGCATTGGCTTGTTCCGGTTTAATTTCGAGCATGCGCACTGGGAAACCCCGACAGACGGCGCATGCGGCGTTAAAAAAAAACGTTGTTTACGTCGGGTCACGACGTATTTACATAAAACACGCCCCCATCACATCGAATTGAATTGCGCGCCCTTACGCCACCAAAGATACACTACGCCGCCGTAACTTACGGCGCAAATTCTTTCAGGATTCAGAGAAAAAAAACATAAGTTACGGTGGCGTAGTGTATCTTAGATACGCTACGCCCGACGCAAATATGCGCCGAGGTACGTATATCTGCCCCGAAGTGTTTACACTAACATCTCCCCGTTCTATGTCTCCGTGAGACGATCGCGGGTATGCCCACGGGCGCGCTCACGGAGATCGCGGCGCGCGCACGCCCACAACAACTGCTTCTTAAAGGGGCCGTATAGGTGCGTCCTTTTGCCTGTCCGTGACATGCTGCAGACGTATATCTGCGTGCAGCGGACGGCAAGAGGTTAAGGGTCAGTTCACACCAGACGCAGTTCCGTTCATTTCCGTGTGTTTTTTTTCTGCACAAAATGCATGCACAGTGTTTTCCATGTATTCCAATGGCTGTGGTTGGCTCTAGTTCACACCATGGAGTCAGTTTCTGCACCGGAATCTGATTGCATGGTGAGAACTAGAGCCAACAAGAGCCATTGCAATACATAAAACACTGCGCATGCATTTTGTGCAGAAGAAATGCGCACAAAACTGTACGGAACTGCGTCTGGTGTGGACTGGCCCTAATGCCGCGTACACACGATCGGTCAATCCGATGAAACCGGTCTGATGGATTTTTCCATCAGTTACCCGATGAAGCTGACTGGTGGTCGGTCTTGCCTACACACCATCGGTCATAAAATGCGGTGACGTAAAACGCAACGACGTGCTGAAAAAAATCAAGTTTAATGCTTCCGAGCATGCGTCGACTTGATTCTGAGCATGCGTGGATTTTTAACCGATGGAGGTGCCTACAAACAATCGTTTTTTTTCCGTTAGGTATCTATCGGTAATTTTAACCACTTAAGGACCGCCTCCTGCAGATATACGTCGGCAGAATGGCACGGCTGGGCACAAGCACGTACCTGTATGTCCTCTTTAAGTGCCCAGCCGTGGGTCGCGGGCGCGTGTCCGCGACCCGGTCCAAAGCTCGTGACCGCGACCACGGGTCCCGCGGACCCGATCGCCGCTGGAGTCCCGCGATCGGTCCCCGGAGCTGAAGAACGGGGAGAGCTGTGTGTAAACACACCTTCCCCGTTCTTCACTGTGGCGCTGTCATTGATCGTGTGTTCCCTGATATAGGGAAACGCGATCAATGATGTCACGTCCAGCCCCGCCCCCCTACAGTTAGAAACACAGATGAGGTCACACTTAACCCCTTCAGCGCCCCCTAGTGGTTAACTCCCAAACTGCAATTGTCATTTTCACAGTAATCAGTGCATTTTTAATGCATTTTTTGCTGTGAAAATGACAATGGTCCCAAAAATGTGTCAAAATTGTCCGAAGTGTCCGCCATAATGTCGCAGTCATGAAAAAAATCGCTGATCGCCGCCATTAGTAGTAAAAAAATAATAATTAATAAAAAATGCAATAAAACTATCTCCTATTTTGTAAACGCTATACATTTTGTGGAAAACCAATCGATAAACGCTTATTTCAATTTTTTCACCAAAAATAAGTAGAATACGTATCGGCCTAAACTGAGGAAAAAAAAATGTTTTTAATATATTTTTGGGGGATATTTATTATAGCAAAAAGTAAAAACTATTGCATTTTTTTCAAAATTGTCGCTCTATTTTTGTTTATAGCGCAAAAAATAAAAACCGCAGAGTTGATCAAATACCACCAAGAGAACGTTCTATTTGTGGGAAAAAAAGGACGCCAATTTTGAATGAGGAGGAAAGAGGGAAATTGTTCCAAATCGGGATCCCTGTGCCCCCATTGGGTAGTGTGTGCCCCCTGGTGGCAGGGATCCCTGTGCCCCCATTGGGTAGTGTGTTCCCCATAGCAGGGATCCCTGTGCCCTCATTGGGTAGTGTGTGTCCCCTGGCAGGGATCCCTCTGCCCCAAATTGGATAGTGTGTTCCCCATAGCAGGGATCCCTGTGCCCCCATTGGGTAGTGTGTCCCCCCTAGCAGGGATCCCTGTGCCCCCATTGGGTAGTGTGTGCCCCCATTGGGTAGTGTGTCCCCCCTAGCAGGGATCCCTGTGCCCCCATTGGGTAGTGTGTCCCCTAGCAGGGATCCCTGTGCCCCCATTAGGTAGTGTGTGCCCCCTAGCAGGAATCCCTGTGCCCCCATTGGGTAGTGTGTGCCCCCTAGCAGGGATCCCTGTGCCCCCATTGGGTAGTGTGTGTGATCACTGTGGGGTAAACACATATTGTAGATATCACATCAAAGCAATGGGCGGTGAGTGGGAGGCGGCAGGGGGCGGGGTCTATGTCAGCAGGAAAGCTGCTTTTGGTCCAACCAGAAAGGATCACAGTGACTGCACATGCTCTATGCGGCCCCCTGTATCCTAGCAACGATAAACACTGGCCGGCCAGGAAATCTGTGACATAAGGACGCCGTCCGGTCCAATCCGGATACAAACACAGGATGGGAGACCCAATATAGATACCAGCCCAGGAGACACTCATGGGGCCCCTACTGGTCCCGGGGCCCTCAGGTATGGTCAGTCCGCCCCTGGTTACATTCCATTCATTCATGTATAATAAAGTACATTTTGTATTTTTAGGTTATACTTTGTCATATATTGTGGGGCCTTGTTATTATGTCAGATTCTCAGATTCTCCTTCCTGCCGTCCCTTTTCTATAGGGATTGGGGGGGGGGGGGCAAATATTCGAACTGGGAGGAGGAGGGGGGGCCCTGTCATGTAGGGTGGCCCCTGTGAAGTAGGTTGTTGGGGGCCCATGTCAGGTCAGGTGTTTGGGGCCCCTGTCAGACAGGGCCGCCATCAGGAATTATGGGGCCCCTTACACAGCTTCAGGCATGGGGGGCCCCCTGGAGCAGAGAACCGGGGGGGGGGGTGCTGCTGCCTCAAATTAATTAAGAAGCAGGGGGGGGGGCTGCCGCGAATTGAGAAGCAGGGGGGTGTATATATATATATATATATATATATATTTAAAAAAAATGGTTACCATCTGGGGCCCTGGGGACCACTGGGCCCTTAAATAAAAAGAAAAAAATATATATATATATATATATATATATAAAACAATATATATTGTGAAAAGTGATTTCTCTTCCCTCAGACCAGAAAGAGGAGAGAAAACACTGACAGGTCACATTACACAACAAGCCGGCCCAGCTCTCTATCTCCCCCCCTCACACACACACTGACATCACCGCTAATGAGACTTACTGTGTCACCGATGGATGTAGGATGAAAAATCTGTCGAAGTAATCTCCGATTAGTCCTCTGTGGGGCGCTGTACCGGTCCTGCGAGCAGAGCCTCCGTGATTTCACTTCAGTCCATAGGAGTCTATGGAACAAAATGGCGCCGCTCCGCCGCCGCGTACAGGTATGAGTCATCCGAACCCCGCCCCTTCCGCGAGTCCTTTCCCCCGCGCGTCCGTGCAGTGGAAGCGAGGCTCCAATGCGCACAGTACAGAGAAGACAGATACCTGGAGAGAGGATTCAGCGCCCTCCTCCCTCCAGCCTGAAGGTGGCAATAGAGAGCACCGCTGTGCAGTGAATTAAGTCAGCCGTTCTGCCTCAGTCTCTCTCACATGACCGCAGGGAGGAAGAAAATGTTTCATACACAGTGTGTCTGTAAGTACAAGGGGGGGGGGAGACAACTTACCTCACACCTTCCCTCTCTACTCCTCACACAACCCCCTCTCTTACTTATACCCCCCAGACACCCCCTCTCTTACTTACACCCCCTCTCTTACTTATACCCCCCAGACACCCCCCTCTCTTCCTCACCCCCCCTCTTCTTTTGACAGCCCAGACACCCCCCTCTCTTACTTACACCCCCCCTCTCTTCCTCACCCCCCCCTCTCTTCTTTTGACCTCCCAGACACCCCCATCTCCATGCACTTATGTGGCACAGTGGCTGCGTTTGATGGCACAGTGGTGAAAATTGATGGGCACAGTGGCGATAAATGATGGCACAGTTGCTGCATTTGATGGCATGGCACAGTGGCTGCGTTTGATGGCATGGCACAGTGGCTGTGTTTGCCATGGCACAGTGGTGACAATTAATGGGCACAGTGGCGACAATTGATGGCACAGTGGCTGCGTTTGATGGCATGGCACAGTGATTGCATTTGGCATGGAACAGTGATTGCATTTGGCATGGCACAGTGGCTGTGTTTGATGGCATGGCACAGTGATTGCATTTGGCATGGCACAGTGGCTGCGTTTGCCGTGGCACAGTGGTGACAGTTGATGGGCACAGTGGAGACAATTGATGGCACAGTGGCTGCGTTTGATGGCACAGTGGCTGCGTTTGGCATGGCACAGTGGCTGAGTTTGATGGCATGGCACAGTGGCTGCGTTTGATGGCATGGCACAGTGGCTGCGTTTGATGGCATGGCACAGTGGCTGCGTTTGATGGCATGGCACAGTGGCTGTGTTTGATGGCATGGCACAGTGGCGACAATTGATGGGCACAGTGGCGATAAATGATGGCCCAGTGGCTGCGTAGATGGCATGGCACAGTGGCTGCATTTTCCATGGCACAGTGGCTGCATTTTCCATGGCACAGTGGCGACAATTTATGGCACAGTGGCTGCGTTTAATGGCATGGCACAGTGGTGACAATTGATGGGCACAGTGGCGATAAATGATGGCCCAGTGGCTGCGTTTGATGGCACAGTGGCTGCATTTGATGGCATGGCACAGTGGCTGCATTTGATGGCATGGCACAGTGGCTGCATTTGATGGCACAGTGGCGATAAATGATGGGCACAGTGGCTGCATTTGATGGCACAGTGGCGATAAATGATGGGCACAGTGGCTGCATTTGATGGCATGGCACAGGACATGTGTGGTCACCTTGGCATTCTGTAAGCACAATATTCATGTATCATACAACATGCTTGGTGGATCATGTCACAGCACAACTCCTTGGGGCAAAGTTAGTGTCACAACGAAGGGCTCTGTCACGCGGGCGGACCGTATGTCCGCTTTCTCACCCATCCGTTTCCGGATGAAAAAGGGACATACATTGGTCCCTATGAGATTGCGGGCGCTGACACCCGATCTCACCCGGGTCCGCAACCCTCAGATTCTGCAGACAGAGGAAAATCCTATTCCTCCTTCCGTCTGCGGATCGGGATCGGGTGAGCACGGACTGACGGTCAGTGTTCATCCCCCCCTCCCCCCCCCCCCATAGGGGAGAGCGGAGATCTGACAGGGCGGTCCCTGAACAGTGTGCGGGGATCGCCCTGTCATCCGCCTGCTCAGCGGGGATCAGCGGAGGTTCACGGGGCGAATCATCACGGATCAGTCCCGTGTGAGAGAGGCCCGTCTCTAGTAGATGCTCTGCTGTACAGCCTCTGCATAGTGATTAGTGACGGCTCATCGCTTTCCTCCTGCAGCACTTCTACGGGGATCACTTTCAGTGGTCTGTGGGCTCCTCGTGATGTGCGTCATCCTGGGGGAGGGGTTAAACACCTGCGATTTTTCCAGGTCGGGGAGATTTGTACATTTTTGCACAATGCCTTTAACTGTCACATTAAACTTTTCTCTTGTTAACCACTTCAGCCCCGGACCATTTTGCTGGTCAATGACCGGGCCACTTTTTGCGATTCGGCATTGCGTCGCTTTAACTGACAATTTCGCGGTCGTGCGACGTGGCTCCCAAACAAAATTGACGTCCTTTTTTTCCCACAAATAGAACTTTCTCTTGGTGGTATTTGATCACCTCTGCGGTTTTTATTTTTTGCGCTATAAACAAAAATAGAGCGACAATTTTGAAAAAAATGTTTATTTTTTTTTTACTTTTTGCTATCATAAATATCCCCCAAAAATATATAAAAAAGCAATTTTTTTCCTCAGTTTAGGCCAAAACGTATTCTTCTACATATTTTTCATTAAAAAAAAATCGCAATAAGCGTTTATTGATTGGTTTGCGCAAAAGTTCTAGCGTCTACAAAATGGGGGGTCGTTTTATGGCATTTTTATTAATATTTTTTTTTTTTACTAGTAATGGCGGCGATCTGCAATTTTTATCGGTACTGCGACCTTATGGCGGACACATCGGACGCTTTTGACACATTTTTGGGACCATTGGCATTTTTATAGCGATCAGAGCTATAAAAATGCATTGATTACTGTAAAAATGTCACCGGCAGTGAAGGGGTTAACACTAGGGGGCGATCGAGGGGTTAATTATGTTCCCTAGGTGTGTTCTAACTGAAGGGGGGATGGGACTGACTAGGGGAAATGACTGATCGCTGTTCATACATTGTATAACAGACGGTCAGTCATTTCTCCCCTGATAGAATCGGGCGCTGTGTGTTTACACACGCGGCTCCCAGTTCACGCTCTGTCACGAGCGATCGCGGGTGCCCGGCGGTGATCGCGTCCGCCATGCCCTCGCATCAGCACCAGGGGCGCGTGCTCGCCCCTAGTGGCCGCAGAGCAACATTGCGTTATATTACGTGATCTTGCGCAGCCGAGCCAACCTGCCGCAGTTTTGGCGGTCGGCAAGCGGTTAACCTCTTCACATGCCGCCCATAGTCATATGACATCAACAGATGGGATCTCCCATAGTGGGTGGACGTCATATGACATCCTGGGCTTCCCGGCCAGCTAGGGGGTGCACGCGCCCGTGGCATCGCTCGGTGCCCGGCAATTGCCCGCAATCACGGCAGGACCGTGGATCTGTGTCTGTGTAAACACACAGATCCATATCCAGTCAGAGGTGAGGAGACCGATGTTGTGTTCCCAGTACAGAGGAACACAGATCGGTCTCCTCCCCTTGTGAGTCCCCCTCCCCCTACAGTTAGAATCACTCACTAGGGAACATTTAACCCCTTCAGCGCCCCCTAGTGTTAACCCCTTCCCTGCCAGTCACATTTACACAGTAATCAGTGCAGTTTTATATCACTAAGCGCTGTATAAATGTGAATGGTCCCAAAAATGTGTCAAAAGTGTCCAATATGTCCGCCGCAATGTCACGGTCACAATAAAAATCCCAGATCGCCGCCGTAAAAAAAAATGCAATAAATCTATCTCCTATTTTGTAGACGCTATACCCTTTGGGCAAACCAATTAATATATGCCTATTGCGATTTTTTTTTTTAACAAAAATATGTAGAATAATACGTATCGGCCTAAACTGTGGAAACATTTTTTATTTATTTTTTATAGATTTTTTGGGGGATATTTATTATAGCAAAAAATATTGCATTTTTTTTAAAAAATTTTGTTTATAGCGCAAAAAATAAAAACCGCAGAGGTGATCAAATACCACCAAAAGAAAGCTCTATTTGTGGGGAAAAAAGGACACAAATTTTGTTTGGGAGGCACGTCGCACGACCGCGCAATTGTCAGTTAAAGTGATCCATCCATCCTGGTGTCTCTGCCTGTCACCCACACAGGGAGATATTTCTGCTCCCCCGACAGTCTGGGTTACATTACCACCTCAGCCGAGGACCTTCTGATTGCGCTCATCCTTTTTCCCCAAGTGTTTCTTACAATATGGGGGGGTAGGTTGGCTTGGGGTTGCAGCTCACTCTCATTAATTCCAAAAGGGAAGTTTGACAGATGGCGCTGCCTCTCAAATTCTATAAGCCAAGGTAAATTTGTTGCAGCTTTGCATCTGTGGCATGTGTGCCAACCCTTCTATAGGTGAGAGGTTTGGGTGATGGTGAAAAGACAACTACTGTCTCTTTAGATGCCCCTAGCTGCCCATGTAAAAGAGACCTCTGCAGGGCTTTACTGATAATACTTACCTTGTCAGGACTTGGTTTATCTTATCTTCACTTTATTGTATCTCTTGTATGTATGGAAACATTTGAATAACTTTAACTACTTAAGACCCGGACCATTATGCAGCTAAAGGACCTTGCCCCTTTTTGCGATTCGGCACTTCGTTGCTTTAACTGACAATTGCACGATCGTGCGACGTGGCTCCCAAACAAAATTGGCGTCCCTTTTTTCCCACAAATATAGCTTTCTTTTGGTGGTATTTGATCACCTCTGCGTTTTTTTTTTTTTTTTGGCGCTATAAACAAAAATAGAGCGACATTTTGAAAAAAAAAATCAATATTTTTTACTTTGTGATATAATAAATATCCCCAACAAATATATAAAAACACTTTTTTTTCCCTCAGTTTAGGCCGATACGTATTCTTTTACATATTTTTGGTAAAAAAAATGCAATAAGTGTTTAACGATTGGTTTGCGCAAAATTTATAGTGTTTACAAAATAGGGAATAGTTTTATGGCATTTTTATTCATAATGTTTTTTTTTATACTAATCGCGGTGATCAGCGTTTTTTTTTTTTTTTTTGTGACTGCGACATTATGGCGGACAATTTTGACACATTTTTGGGACCATTGTTATTTTCACAGCAAAAAAATGCATTGATTACTGTGAAAATTAGGGGTTAACCACTAGGGGGCGCTGAAGGGGTTAAGTGTGACCTCATATGTGTTTCTAACTGTAGGGGGCGGGGCTGGATGTGTGACGTCAGTGATCGTCTTTCCCTATATCAGGGAACAGACGATCACTGACAGTGCCACAATGAAGAACGGGGAAGGTTTGTTTACACTCACCTCTCCCCGTTCTTCAGCTCCTGTGACCGATCGCGGGACACCGGCGGCGATCGGGTCCGCGGGTCACGGAGCTTCGGACGGGGTGGCGGGCGCGCACCCACAGCCGGGCACTTAAAGGGGACGTACAGGTAGGTGCTTGTGCCCAGCCGTGTCATTCTGCCGACGTATATCAGTGTTAGGAGGTCCTTAAGTGGTTAAAAATTAAAAACCCACAGGCCATGACCTAGGCAGGCAAAACGGAGTTCCTGGAGTAACTGATCAATAAGGGTCTTTGGGGTCCCTGAGCCACCTTGTCTCCCTATCCCTCCCATCTCTGATCAATAAGGGTCTTTGGGGTTCCTGAGCCACCTTGTCTTCCTATCCCTCCCATCACTGATCAATAACTGGTACATTATTTCCTGCAGACGGTCTATGCATTGGATTGCCCACTGGCAGCTGCTAAAGCCATTGAAGGTCTGCGTGGCGTGTGTGATGAGACCTATCCTGATCCTGTCCGTGTGGTGTCTGTGGGAATTCCTGTGGAGGACCTTCTGACCGACCCCTCAAGTCCGGCTGGGTCAGTCACGTCATAGGAGTTCTGTGGAGGAAGGTAAGTGGCTTTTGTGCCAGGCTGCCCTAACTCAGGATGGGACATTTCCAATATTCCTCTCAAATACCCCCCCCCCAGCATTTATAGGAAGCACAAAGGGAACAATGAGTAACCAATCTAAATGTTTCCGTCCATATTTTAGACCCTGAGCACACAGCATGGAGTATGGGGTTCATGGGTTTGATGGTCACAGGCCATACATGGAGCCTGTACATATAGGGTATCATTGGGGTATATTTCTACATAGGGATTATTGGGGTGTATTTCCACATGAGCCCATTCGTTCCCCCCTCTACCTCTCTGCCTGGGGGTTCTTTGCTCTTGATTGGATAGATTGATAGCAGCGCAGCCATTGGCTCCCGCTGCTGTTAATCAAATCCAATGACGCGGATGCTCGGGGGCGCATCCGCAAGGTTAACTTCCCCCCTCCCCCTACCCCGAGAGCGCTTCTCATAGGGTGTTTATCAGGAGCGAGCGCCGCAGAGGGGCCTCAGAAGCCAAGGATCGGGGGCCACTCTGTGCAAAACGAACTACACAGTGGAGGTAAGTATGACATGTTTGTTACTAAAAAAAACAAGAGTTTACAACCCCTTTAAGACTGGTTGTGTTAAAAGGTGTAAAATCAGAGGTTTTGTTCTTAAAGCGGGGGTTCACCCAAAAAAAAAAAATTTAACATTAGATTCAGGCGAGTTGTTAGAAGCACAATCGGGTGTTTTTTTTTTAAATCGTTGCCGTAAATACCGTTTTATAGATATATGTTCTCCGCCGCTTCCGGGTATAATCTGTGGGACTGGGCGTTCCTAATTGATTGACAGGCTTCCGACCGTCGCATACAGCGTGTCACGAGTTGCCGAAAGAAGCCGAACGTCGGTGCGCAGGCGCCTTATAGAGCCGACTCGCAGTCCGGCTTCTTTCGGCAACTCGTGATGTGCTGTATGCGACGGTCGGAAGCCTGTCAATCAATTAGGAACGCCCAGTCCCGCAGATTATACCCGGAAGCCGCGGAGAACATATATCTATAAAACGGTATGTACGGCAACGATTTAAAAAAAAAAACCCGATTGTGCTTCTAACAGCTCGCCTGAATCTAATGTTACATTTTTTTTTTTGGGTGAACCCCCGCTTTAAAGTGGTTGTAAACCCAAAAAAACATTAAAAAAAGAAATACAAACATGCAAGACAAAGGCATAATGAGCTAGTATGACTAGCATACTAGCTCATTATGAATTACTTACTTGAGATCGAAGCCCCCACAGCGACCATCGTTCCTCTCCTCCACCGGCACTCCGGCGCTGTGACTGTGGCGTTACTACTGCACATGCGCGCGGAACCGGCACGATCCTCGCGCGTGCACGCTTCTCTGGAACTATCCCATTCAAGTCCCGGTACGCTCAGTGCACCTGCGCTGTTGTCTATGGCGCGCATGAGCCGCAGACATCGGTGCCCGATTTTCTGCAAATATCTCCTTTATCGTGTAGGTTAAGGAGATATTGCAAGCACCTACAGGTAAGCCTTAAAGTGGATGTAAACCCAACATTTTTTCACACTGGTGCGATTCGGGAACTCTGCGAATCCACTGCGGGTTCCCACATCGCACCGACTCGCACGGCAGTTCACACAGCCATATGCAAACTGCTGGGGAGTGTCATACAATAGTAATGTCACCCCCATTTCAGCTCGCATATAGCACTGCGAACTGACAGTTTGGACAAGAATCAGATCGCATATGTGTGAACACCCATGCGATTCTGGTGCAGACCAAAAAAAGGGTCCTGTGCGTGTTTGGTCCGAATGTGATGCGATTTCAGCCATACAGTTTGTATGGCTGAAATCGCATCACACAGACATCGCATGTGATCTGAACAGCAATGCGGTGCGAATCACAGAAATGTGGAGTGTCAGGATAGTGGATAGTGTCAGATAATTTTTTTGTTTTACAATTTAATATTTTTTTTTCCAAAAGGTTTTTTGGGACCAGTGGATTTTTTTTATTTTTATTAATTTTTACAATTACATTTTTTTTTTTTTACAATGTATTTTTGTATTATTGATGAGAGGGTGGGGTTTTATTTTTTAAATATATTTATTTACAGTGCTTTGGGAAAGGGGGTGGGGTTGTGGTTGGTGTCAGTGGGGCAGTGGTCAGTGGGGTAGTGGTCGGTGTCAGTGGACGATGTCAGTGGGGTAGTGGTCGGTGTCAGTGGACGATGTCAGTGGGGTAGTGGTCGGTGTCAGTGGGGTAGTGGTCAGTGTCAGTGGGGTAGTGGTCGGTGTCAGTGGACGATGTCAGTGGGGTAGTGGTCGGTGTCAGTGGGGTAGTGGTCAGTGTCAGTGGGGTAGTGGTCGGTGTCAGTGGACGATGTCAGTGGGGTAGTGGTCGGTGTCAGTGGACGATGTCAGTGGGGTAGTGGTCGGTGTCAGTGGACGATGTCAGTGGGGTAGTGGTCGATGTCAGTGGACGATGTCAGTGAGGTAGTGGTCGGTGTCAGTGGATGATGTCAGTGGGGTAGTGGTCGGTGTCAGTGGACGATGTCAGTGGGGTAGTGGTCGGTGTCAGTGGACGATGTCAGTGAGGTAGTGGTCGGTGTCAGTGGATGATGTCAGTGGGGTAGTGGTCGATGTCAGTGGACGATGTCAGTGGGGTAGTGGTCGGTGTCAGTGGATGATGTCAGTGTAGTAGTGGTCGGTGTCAGTGGGGCAGTGGTCAGTGGGGTAGTGGTCGATGTCAGTGGTCGGTGTCAGTGGTCTTGGGGCTCTGGATCGTGTCAGTATGGGGGGGGCGGTTGTTGTGTCAGTTGTTTTTTTTTTTTTTTTTTTTTTTTCAATTTCATTTTTTTTTTTTACAATTTTTTTTATTTTATCAGTCCTGCGGGGGGCGTTGGTGACATGTCAGGGGTCTAAACAGAGACCCCTGACATCTCCCATTTGAGACAGAGAAAGGGACAGAGGACATTCATTCCCCAGTCCTTTTCTCTGCACAGAAGATGAATGGAGGGAAGACAGCGTCTCCCCTCCATTCATACACTGAGCATAGTAACACACAGGTTACTCTGCTCAGTTATCACAGGACGCACAGCGATCGGTAACGGACGCTCTGTGTCCCGTCCAGAAAAGAAAGGGGCTGGTAACTGACATACCAGCTCCTCACTCCACACAGATCTACCTGCTCGCCCCCCGCCCCCCTCCCCCCTCGCAGCCCTCGGGAGAGGAGAGAGAGGGGAGGGAAGACCGCAGATGAGGAGGAGGAAGACACGGGGGAATGTGAACACAGATCAGGACGAGCCGGGGGCGGAGGAGGAAGACACAGGGGGGGGGGGGGGGTTTGTGTGTACACACGAAGAGGGACGAGGGGGGGCGCTGAAGAAGGACACTGAGGACAGTCAGGGATGATCGGTGTGAGAGGGGGGGGGGGGTAAGCTGTGAACACCGATCCCCCCCCTGCATGGCTTTTCAGGTGAAAGCCGCGGGAGGGAGAGAAGCAGATGAAAAGCCATTCAGGGAGGATCGGTGCTCACAGCTTACCCTCCCCCCCGCACCGATCATCCCAGACTGTCACTGGAGATGGATGTGACTGTGTACAGAAATGACAGGGGGCCGTGAGCGCGCTCTGTTTTTACCATGAATGCGCTTTGCATCTCTGGCCAAGGGGAGTGTAGAGGTGGGAAGGGCATCTGCTGACATCATGACCCTGCCCACCAAGCGCCGATGACAGACCCACCCACTGAATCTGCTGTTTTTGGGGGCTTCTAACTAATAAACGGGACACATTTGACTGGTAAGGATAGATGCAGGAGGCATGTATCGCCTTATAGATCAGCACTATGGCAGTAGTTTACAATTGATGAGAGGGGTTTACATCCACTTTAATGTAGGCTTACCTGCAGGTGCAAGTAGTATCAGAGGGTTTACAACCATTTTAAGCCCCCGTACACACGATCGGATTTTCCGGCGGGAATTGTATGATATAGAAAAAAATGTAATCTGGATGGCCGCACTCCAACAACAATTTCTTTATTGGTTAAAAACCATACAGCAAAAGATGCAATCAACAGCTGACGTGTTTCGCACCAGTAGTTACGGTTTGAAACACGTCAGCTGTTGATTGCATCTTTTGTTGTATGGTTTTTAACCACTTAAGACCCGGAACATTATGCAGGTTAAAGCGGGGGTTCAGCTCAAAAAAATAAAATGATCAAATGCCACCAAAAGAAAGCTTTATTTGTGGGGAAAAAAGGACGCCAATTTTGTTTGGGAGCCACGTCGCACGACCGCGCAATTGTCAGTTAAAGCGATGCAGTGGCGAATCGCAAAAAGGGGCAAGGTCCTTAAAGCGGAGGTTCACCCCAAAAAAAAAATTTAACATTACATTCAGCCAAGTTGTCATAATGACAATCGGCTGTTTTTTTTGTATTTTATCCCGTACATACCGTATTTTCACCGCCGCTTCCGGGTATGTCTTCTGCGGGACTGGGCGTTCCTAATTGATTGAAAAGCTTCCGACCGTCGCATACAGCGCGTCACGAGTTGCCGAAAGAAGCCGAACATCGGTGCGGCTCTATACGGCGCCTGCGCACCGACGTTCGGCTTCTTTCGGCAACGTGTGACGCGCAGTATGCGACGGTCGGAAGCCTGTCAATCAATTAGGAACGCCCAGTCCCGCAGAAGACATACCCGGAAGCGGCGGTGAAAATATGGTATGTACGGGATAAAATGAAAAAAAAACAGACGATTGTCATTATGACAACTCGGCTGAATGTAATGTTAAAAACATTTTTTTGGGGTGAACCTCCGCTTTAAGGACCTTGCCCCTTTTTGCGATTCGGCACTGCGTCGCTTTAACTGACAATTGCACGGTCGTGCGACGTGGCTCCCAAACAAAATTGGCGTCCTTTTTTTCCCACAAATAGAGCTTTCTTTTGGTGGTATTTGATCACCTCTGGGTTTTTATTTTTTTGAGCTATTAGCAAAAATAGAGCGAAAATTTTTTAAAAAAAAATTGTATTTTTTACTTTTTGCTAATATAAATATACCCAAAA
The DNA here is from genome assembly GCF_905171775.1 of Rana temporaria. NCBI lineage: Eukaryota > Metazoa > Chordata > Amphibia > Anura > Ranidae > Rana > Rana temporaria. The sequence goes on from NC_053499.1 coordinate 57,815,682, forward strand.
AAGATTTAAAAAAAAAAAACATTTTTTTTCCTCAGTTTAGGCCGATACGTATTCTTCTACATATTTTTGGTAAAAAAAAATCCCAATAAGCATTTATCGATTGGTTTGCACAAAATGCATAACGTTTTCAAAATAGGGGATAGTTTTATTGCATTTTTATTAATATTTTTTTTTTTACTACTAATGGCGGCTATCTGCAATTTTTTTTGTGACTGCGACATTATGGCGGACACATCAGACACTTTTGACACATTTTTGGGACCATTGTCATTTTCACTGCGAAAAGTGCTATAAAAATGCATTGTTTACTGTGAAAATTACAATTGCAGTTTAGGAGTTAACCACTAGGGGGCGCTGAAGGGGTTAAGTGTGACCTCATTTGTGTTTCTAACTGTAGGGGGGACTGGGCTGGACGTGTGACGTCAGTGATCGTCTTTCCCTATATCAGGGAACAGATGATCACTGACACTGCCACAATGAAGAACGGGGAAGGTTTGTTTACACTCACCTCTCCCCGTTCTTCTGCCTGCTCCTGATGAGCGACCAACAGTCGCGAAACGCGTAGAGCTACATACTCCATGCATCAATGTATAATCACTGCAGTATGACGTGATGTAATCTTTGTTCAGCATGTGATACCTATTTTATGTCTTAATGGATACAGTACAGATTGATGTACTTGCTGTATTTATATACTTGGGTCATTCCCCGCATACCTTTCCCCCCAACTAATCTGTAAAATACATATGTCTATCTATTTCTTCAATAGTGCAATATAGTCAAGGACGGTGCACTATGTGAAAGCAATAAAATATTTAAACGCATTTCAGATTTATTATCTTTGGTTTATTTTTTCTCCCCCATTTATTACAATCTGTTTCCCGCACATGCTTCATTTAAAGTCCCGCTTTTGCTTCCTTTTTCTATACAAAACCAGCGATGGAGGTAATTGACCCATTACCTCATTTAAAGTCCCAACGTACCCTTCCCCAGCCCCCCCCCTCTCATATTGAAAGAGGAGTGTTGCATAAGGAGCGTTGGATGAAGGAATTGAGATGATAAAAGTGTTGGATAAGGAGAGTTGAATGAGCAATGTTGTATGGGAAGTATTGGATAGATGAGAAGTGTTGGATGAAGGGCTTCAGATGAAATGTGATGGGCGAGGGGCTTCAGATCAGGAGCATTAGATGAGAAGCATTTGATGAGGGGCTTCAGATAAGGAGCACTGGATGGGGGGCTTCAGATGAGGAGTGTTGGATGAGGGGCTTCAGATGAGGAGTGTTGGATGGGGGGCTTCAGATGAGGAGGGTAGGATGAGCAGTTTTGGGCTTTAGATGAGAAGTGTTGGATGAAGGGCTTCAGGTGGGGAGGACTGGATGAGAAGCGTTGGATGAGGGACTTTGGATGAGAAGTGCTGGATGAAGGGCTTCAGGTGGGGAGGACTGGATGAGAAGCGTTGGATGAGGGAATTTGGATGAGAAGTGTTGGATGAGGGGTTTTAGATGAGGAACATTAGATGAGGAGTGTTGGATGAGAAGCTTAAAATGGGGAGCATTAGATGAGAAGTCTTGGATGAGGGGCTTCAGTGGAGTAGTGTTGGATGACGGGCTTCAGATGGGGTGCACTGGATGAGAAGCATTGAATGAGGGGCTTGAGATGAGGAGCGTTGGATGAGAAGCACTGAATGAGAGGCATCAGATGAGGAGCTTTGGATGAAGAGTGTTAAATGAGGGGCTTCACATGAAGAACATTGGATGAAGAGTGTTGGATGAGGGGCTTCAGATGAGAGTGTTGGATGAGGGGCTTCAGATGAGAGTGTTGGATGAGGGGCTTCAGATGAGAGTGTTGGAGGAGGGGCTTCAGATGAGAGCGTTGGATGAGGGGCTTCAGATGAGAGTGTTGGACGAGGGGCTTCAGATGAGAGTGTTGGAGGAGGGGCTTCAGATGAGAGTGTTGGAGGAGGGGCTTCAGATGAGAGTGTTGGAGGAGGGGCTTCAGATGAGAGTGTTGGAGGAGGGGCTTCAGATGAGAGTGTTGGAGGAGGGGCTTCAGATGAGAGTGTTGGACGAGGGGCTTCAGATGAGAGTGTTGGACGAGGGGCTTCAGATGAGAGTGTTGGACGAGGGGCTTCAGATGAGAGTGTTGGATGAGGGGCTTCAGATGGGGAGCATTGGATGAGGAGAGTTGGATGAGGGGCTTCAGATGAGAGTTTTGGATGAGGGGCTTCAGATGAGAGTTTTGGATGAGGGGCTTCAGATGAGAGTGTTGGATGAGGGGCTTCAGATGAGAGTGTTGGATGAGGGGCTTCAGATGAGAGTGTTGGATGAGGGGCTTCAGATGAGAGTGTTGGATGAGGGGCTTCAGATGAGAGTGTTGGATGAGGGGCTTCAGATGAGAGTGTTGGATGAGGGGCTTCAGATGGGGAGCGTTGGATGAGGAGAGTTGGTTGAGGGGCTTCAGATGAGGAGCATTGGATGAGGAGAGTTGGATGAGGGGCTTCAGATGAGGAGCATTGGATGAGATCTGTTGGATAAGGGGCTTCAGATGAGGAACGAGGAGTGCTGATCTATATGGCACGTACCATCTGATGCAATACACAGATTATATGTACCTTCAGTCACCTCTCCCTCAGTACAAACTGTACCGATAACAAAGTCCAGACTGCGGGATTGCAGCAAGATGTCGGTACTCCAGGACATGGTGCACACTGTGTAAAATAAAGTCACTAGCTTATCTGCTCCCCCTTTATTCAGTTTGTGGATTCAATCCGTTACATATTGATAATGAAATGATATTATATCTTTCTTTCTAGGTGTTTCTATAGATTAGTAAATCTGCCACAGCGCCTGCCATCTCCTCTGGTGTGCCCGGAGAGCCATGGAAGGTCAGTTCACTGGAGAGGTACAAATCTGCCACCAATCTCACTAAAGCTGCCCATAATGTGATGGTCCCCCTGCACAAGAAGGGAGAGCAGCAAAGAGCGGTCTTTATCGCAGGAAGTCTCTGGATTACTGCACAGATTTGGAAGAAATACAGAAGAGCACCAAGATTCAGGAAGAATACACATGATGAATGGATTTAGACAATATTTGCTAATCGCAATATTTAGCTTTAATTTAAATATAAAGCTTCCCATGGGTTGCCTATAGGGACAGCAATTCTGAGGTTGCCTCCTTCTGCAGGGCGGGCCCTTTGCCTGGCTGATCCCAGAGGAATTTAGCAGTAGTGCTGACTGTACTGCCCGATGGAAGGAGAATCTATAAATCTGTATATGAAACACATTCATCAAAATTACTGAACATAAAATGAGTTCCCCTTTAAATGCTCCATGGCCCAGATTCACATATAATTACGTTGCTCCTGGGCAGCGTAACGTATGTGATTTACGTTACACCGCCGCAGGTTTACAGCGTTAGTGCCTGATTCTCAGAACACTTACCTGTAAACTTGCGGCGGTGTAGCGTAAAAGTGCTCGGCGCAAGCCCGCCTAATTCAAATGGGGCGGGCACCATTTAAATTAGGCGCGTTCCCACACCGAGCGTACTGCGCATGCTCCGTCGGGTAAATTACCCAACGTGCATTGCGCTAAATGACGTCGCACTGACGTCATTTGCTTAGACGTTAACGTAAATGGCGTCCAGCGCCATTCACGGACGTCTTACGCAAACGACGTAGATTTTTTAAATTTCGACGCGGGAACGACGGCCATACTTAACATTGGCTGCGCCTCATAGACCCAGGGGAAACTTTACGCATCGCAAAGGCTACGGAAACGTCATAAATTCTCTGCATCGAGCGCGCGTACGTTCGGGAATCGTCGTAATTAGCTAATTTACATAAGCGACGGGGAAAACGACGTCGGCGACACCTAGCGGCGGGAAAAAAAATTGCATTTAAGATCTGACAGCGTAAGAGCCTTACGCCTGTCAGATCTAATGGATATCTATGCGTAACTGATTCTAAGAATCAGTCGCATAGATACCCGGGGCCAGATTAGGACTTACGACGGTGCAAATGGTGTTGCGCCGTCGTAACGCCTTTGAGAATCTGGGCCCATGTGTCCTCCAGCCTCATGGTAATTGTCTTTGGGGGGGGGGGGGGGGAGAAGAGAATGGAATAAACCGCAATATTTCCTGGAGCTCGGCACTCAGAGAGCTAATTGATGAGAATTGTCGTCTCGCTGCAGAATACGGACTCGGCTCTCTCCCGCCAGATTGCCTGGTCCAGGATATTGTGCATTTTACATTGTCTGATCCCAAAGAGCGTCTGCTGTGTGTCACTCCACAGCGACCAGGAGACCTCTGCAATAAAGTGCACCTGTCATGAGAAGGACACAGAGGAGGGCTTCATTCCAAAAATCCTGACTGTCTCTCCGATCCAATGGCTTCAATGCTTACCTTATGCTGACTTTGCTTGCTGCACGTTTGCTCCAGGGTTGTGACTTGGAAAGTAATAAAACCAGAGACAGCCAGGAAACTAGCATTTTCAAATAAGGCTTATAGTAAATGAAGTCTTTACTTTCAGAAGGCTGTGACATTTATTTATTTGAAGTCATTCTAACGTTGGATTACAGTAAAACCTTGGATTACGAGTATAATGTGTTCCAGAAACATGCTTGTAATCCAAAACACTTGTATATCAAAGCGAATTTCCCCATAAGAAATAATGGAAACTCAAATAATTCGCTCCACAGCCATTTATTCATAAGTCCTTCAGTTTACAGTCCATATAAAAATATTATAGTAATGTGCAGGGCCGCCATCAGGAATTATGGGACCCCTTACACAGCTTCAGGCATGGGCCCCCTGGAGCAGAGAACCGGGGGAGGGGTGCTGCCGCCTCAAGTTCAGAAGCAGGGGGCTGCCGGGAACCTCTGGGCCCTTTAGTAAAAAAAAAAATATATATATATAAAATTAAAAAAATGTTATAAAAAAAAAAAGGAAGGGAGTTGCAATCCGGGCCCCTTACAGGTGTACTGCCTGTACCCCCCCCCCCCCCCCCCCGATGGCAGGCCTGGTAATGTAATAAGTTGTGTAACCATTAAATGTCCATCCACAGATGGAATCCAGCAGGAGCTCCAGAGTATAAAAGAGAAGAGAGGCGCCTCTAAGTGTAGCAATATGTTTCTAAATGTTGTACCTTCATTACATGTAACCATATTGCTACACTTAGAGGCGCCTGTCTTCTCGTTTATACTCAGTGGTGACATGACACTACTCTTATATCAAGACATCGCTTGTATATCAAGTCAAAATGTTTTGCTTGTCTTGCAAAGCGCTCTCAAACCAAGTTACTCTCAATCCAAGGTTATTACTGTATATAAAACAAGCATGTGATGCTGTCACTGAGAGCCATCTTGTGGCCAATTACATGTATTACAAGCCAATGCCACTTGAACAGTCGTCTGCTCACATCATTTGTAATAAAAACATCTTTGCCATTCTGAAGCTTCCCTCCAAACACTTTGCATATTATTTTATATATACTTTGAAGTCATTTGGAGTGATGAGACCAAAACTGTATGTATTTGTACACAGGCACAGTTTTCATACTTTTGGCTCTGTGTGTCACCAGAATAAAATAAAAACCAACCAATCCAAATGCAGACTTTCAGCTTTAATTCAAGGGGTTGAACATGAATATCAAGTACAAATTTTAGCAACTTCAACCACTTTTATACACAGTCCCCCCATTTTCAGGGTCTCAGATGTAATTGGACAAATGAATATAATCATAAATAAAATGTTCATTTTTAATATTTTGTTGGGAGTCCTTAAAGGGGTTGTAAAGGTAAAATTTCCCCCCCTAAATATCTTCCTTTACCTTGGTGCAGTCCTCCTTCACTTACCTCATCCTTCCATTTTGCTTTTAAATGTCCTTATTTCTTCTGAGAAATCCTCACTTCCTGTTCTTCTGTCTGTAACTACACACAGTAATGCAAGGCTTTCTCCCTGGTGTGGAGTGTCATGCTCGCCCCCTCCCTTGGACTACAGGAGAGTCAGGACGCCCACTAACACACAGCTCCTTTATCTGCAATCAAAAGAGCGTCCTGACTCTCTCGTAGTCCAAGGGAGGGGGTGAGCACAACACTCCACACCAGGGAGAAAGCCTTGCATTACTGTGTGGAGTTACAGACAGAAGAACAGGAAGTGAGGATTTCTCAGAAGAAATAAGGAAATTTAAAAGCAAAATGGAAGGATGAGGTAAGTGAAGGAGGACTGCACTAAGGTAAAGGAAGCTATTTAGGGATTTTTTTTTTACCTTTACAACCCCTTTAAGGCCCCTTTCACACTGGGGCGGAAGGTGCGGTGGCGTCAAAGCGACGCTATTTTTAGCAGCTGTTTACCGCTAATTTCGCAGCACTATTCGGCTACTAGTGGGGCGGTTTTACCCCTTCGCTAGTGGCCAAGAAAGGGTTAAAACCACCCGCAATGCGCCTCTGCAGAGGCGCATTGCTGGTGGTATAGCCGCAGTGTCCCATTGATTTCAATGGGCGGGAGTGGTGGAGGAGCGGTATACACGCCGCTCCAAAGATGCAGCTAGCAGGACATTTTTTCCCGTCCTGCTAGCGCACCGCTCCAGGTTGAAAGCTCTCGGGGGTTTCACAATGAAGACACGGCAGCAGCTGTTTAGGGTCGGTTTGTAGGCGCTATTTTTAGCGCAATAGCGCCTGCAAAATGACCTCAGTGTGAAAAGGGGTCTTACTGGCAATGAGTGCCTGAAGTCTGGAACCCATGGACATTACCAGAGACTGGCTTTCCTCCTTTCTGATGCTTTGCCAGGATCTAAGTGCAGCTCTCTTCAGTTGTTCTTTGTGGGTCTTTCTGCCTTTAGTTTTGTCTTCAGCAAGAAAAATACTCAATTGGGTTGAGATCAGGTGATTGACTCGGGCATTGCAGAATATTCCACTTCTTTTCCTTCAGAAGCTCCTGCAGTGGTGGCTGGTGCTCAATTTTTTTTTTTTTTTGGGGGGGGGCGCAAACAATATAAAAAAAAGACAATTGCAGCCTCACTGTGCCCATCAAAAGCAGCCACTGTGCCCATCAAAAGCAGCCACTGTGCCCATCAAATGCAGCCACTGTGCCCATCAAACGCAGCCACTGTGCCATCAATTGTCGCCACTGTGCCATCAATTGTCGCCACTGTGCCAATCAAACGCAGCCACTGTGCCATGCCATCAAACGCAGCCACTGTGCCATCAATTGTCGCCACTGTGCCATCAATTGTCGCCACTGTGCCATCAAATGCAGCCACTGTGCCATGCCATCAATTGTTACTGTGCCCACATCAATTGTAGCCACTGTACCCACATCAATTGTCCCCACTGTGCCCACATCAATTGTCCCCACTGTGCCCACATCAATTGTCCCCACTGTGCCCACATCAATTGTCCCCACTGTGCCCACATCAATTGTTCCCACATCAATTGTCGCCACTGTGCCCTGTAAAATGCTGCCAGTCAGATTGCCCCCCCGCCCGGCACTTACCTTTCTGGGGTTAGCCATCCTCCTTCCACGGTCCCTCGATGTCTGTTGCCGCCCTCGATGACGCTTCAGCCAATCAGGTTACCGATAACCAGAATCGGTGAACCTGATTGGCTGAGACGGCTGTCAGTCTTATCCAAGGGACGCAGTCCCCGTACGTTCCGAGGATAAGACATCCGGGAGCCGAAGGGCTGTACTCGGAAAGCCGCTGGCTCTGATAGGCACTTCCGCACAGCCAACCAGCTGCCGTTATTCAGTTAGCCGGCGCCCTATGTCCGGCCATCTGAATAGACCAGCGGCAGCTGGCCACAATAACATACATTCATACAATGCAATCCATAAATGTATGTTATTTGCCCGGCGCTGCAGAATGACATTTTAAAAGCCTTAAAGGGCCCGTTTTTTTTTTTTTTTTTTATGACTACAGGAGGGGGGGGGGGGGGCGACTTCTGTTAATTGAAGTCACAAGCTGCAATGAAGGGCAAATCGCACTGCTCTGCGGCTTATGAAGTAGCACTGCTATGAATCAGAGCTGTGTGAGGCTGGGTTCACACTGAGGAACGGAGCGGCTCCCATCCGGGGGGGGGGGGGGGGGGGAGCATCTCCATTCACCGTTTTCAGGTTGAATTTCATCCCACATTTTTGTCTGAATTGGGACCTGAAACAGACCAGAAAACGCACAGAACTCAAGTCGCTCCGACTTAGAAAAAGGTTCCTGTGCTACTTTTGGGGCGGCTTCAGGGCGGCTTGCATTGACTTCTATACAAAAGTCGTTTTTCAAGCCACGCTGAAGTCTTCCGACTTTAAAGCCGCCCCGTACAGCACGACTTCAGCGCGGCTCGAAAAATGACTTCCGTATAGAAGTCAATGCAAGCCGCCCTAAAGTCGCCCCAAAAGTAGTACAGGAACTACTAGTAGTACAGGAAGTCTTCCGACTTTGAAGCCGGCCCTGTAAGAACCGGCTCTTAGGCTATGTTTCCACTATTGCGACCCCAAAGTTGCACAATTTACAGTGCGACTTTGAAATGTGATTTTTGATGGGCTGTCATGCAGCCGGTGAGAACCATGAGAGAACAAGTCGCACCGAAGCCGGAACAAAGTAGTGCAAAAACCTTTTTTGGAGTCGCACCAGTTAGAACATGCGACTTCACTTGTGTCAAGTTGCACAACATCTCGCAGTAGTGAAAACAGAGCCTAAGGCTTCTTTCACACTTGTGCGACTTTTCCTGCAACTTGGGACTGCAAAGTCGCATGACAAGTCGTTCCCCATTATTTCCAATGACTACCATTCATATTAGTAGGACTTCAAGTCGTGCCGACTTCAAAGTAGTCCCTGCACTACTTCGGTCCGACTTTGATGCGATTTCATGTTCATAGACCTCAAGTCTCCCTGAAATCACGTCAAAATCGCGGCCGCAAAATTGCGCGACTTTGAAGTCATAGTAGTGTGAAAGGCACCTAAAGACCCCTTTCACACTGCCAACTTGAAAGTCACACGATTTTAATGCGATTTCGCCGCTCTGGTTACACAGTTCACAGTCGCATGACAAGTCGCTCCTCAGTAACGGCAATGGAACTGTTCTAATCAGTGCAACTCAAGCCGCTTAGACTTAGAAAAAGGTTCCTGTACTTACTTTGGCCCCTTTTAGGCTCTGTTTTCCACTACCGTGAGTTGTTGTGCGACTTGACACATGTGAAGTCGCATGACAAGTCAAAACCCATGTATTTCAATGGTCCCCGTTCTAATTGGTGTGACTCAAGTTGCATCAAACTCCAAAAAAGGTTTTTGCACTACTTTGTTCCGACTTCAGTCCGACTTGTTCTCACCGGTCACATGACATTGCATCAAAAATCGCATTGCAAAGTCGCAATGTAAATAGCGCGACTTGGGGTTGCAATAGTGGAAACAGAGTCTTACACTGCTGCGACTTCAATGCCGCACGATTTTACCGCGATTAGATGCGATTTTACCATGATTTCAGGGAATGCCTGTGTACACATGAGGTCGCTGGACCTCAACTCGCATCAAAGTCAGACCAAAGAAGTACAGGGACTACGTTGAAGTCGCACAGATATGAATGGTACTCATTGGAAATCATGGGGGAACGACTTGTCATGCGACTTTGCAGTCCCACGTTGCAGGATAAGTTGCAGTAGTGTGAAAAGAAGCCTGAGGTGCGACTTTAACCACTTGCTTACTGGGCACATAAATCCCCTTCGTGCCCAGGCGAAATTTCGGCTTCCGGCACTGCGTCGCTTTAACTGACATTTGCGCGGTCGTGCGACGTGGCTCCCAAACAAAATTGACGTCCTTTTTTCCCCCACAAATAGAGCTTTATTTTGGTGGTATTTGATCACCTCTGCGATTTTTATTTTTTGCATTATAAACAAAAAAAGAGCGACAATTTAAAAAATATATATATATATTTTTTACTTGTTGCTATAATAAATATCCCAATTTTTTATTTTTTTTTAAAAACTATTTTTTTTCTCAGTTAAGGCCGATGCGTATTTTTTAACGTATTTTTGTAAAAAAAAATTGCAATAAGCGACTGGTTTGCGCAAAAGTTATAGCGCCTACAAAATGGGGAACAGAATTATGATTTTTTTTTATTATTTTTTTTTTACTAGTAATGGCGGCGATCTGCGATATTGCGACGGACGTATCGGACACTTTTGACACAAATTTGGGACCATTCACATTTATACAGCGATCAGTGCTATAAAAATGCACTAATTACTGTATAAATGTGACTGGCAGGGAAGGGGTTAACACTAGGGGGTGAGGAAGGGGTTATCTGTGTAACCTGGGTGTGTTCTAACTGTGTGGGGGGAAGGGGGTGACTGGGGGAGGTGACCGATGCTGTGTCCCTATGTAAAGGGACACAGATCGGTCTCCTCTCCTCTGACAGCACGTGGAGCTCTGTGTTTACACACATAGCTCCACGTCCCTGCTGTCACCTGCTGTGTTCCCGACGATCGCGTGTACCCGGCGGACATCGCGGCCGCCAGGTACACGCATCGGCTCTTCAGCGATGCGCCGGGACAGTGTTTACCCGCTGCGCGCCCCCCAGAGGCGCGCGCGGGTAATGCACATAAAAGGACGTCTAAAGAGGTCCACTTGGCACTTGAGAGCCGCGCTGTTGACGCCTTTTGTCAATAGCGCGGGTCTCAAGTGGTTAACACTCGCATTGACTTCTGTTAGGGCTCGTCATGCACACTGCAGATCAAAGGAGCGGCTCTCATTTCCTGCCTGGAATCTCCCCTCCATGTTATGCAATGTCTCCATACACACACAGTCATTTTCTCTGAATCGCTCCGCATAGCGGTGAACTAGACGACTTTCTTCAACCTGACTATCTATGTAACTTTCATACTCATAATAATGCCAGGTGATCCCGCCATGGCGGTCCTTGTTCAGGCACTTCCTGTTGTAGGGTGACCACATTTCCAAACTGCCATTCAGGGACAACCCCCCCCCCCCCCATCACAAAAAAAAATGCTTTTTAATACTTTTTTTTTGCCAATTTTAAAGGCTTGTGTGCAAGTAATTGGCCATAATATTGGCCAATTACGGGGGTAATACTCTGCAATACCCCCGCGCAATACTCTGCAATACCCATGCACCAATACTCTGCAATACCCACGCACAATACTCTGCAATACCCACGCACCAATACTCTGCAATACCCCCGCACCAATACTCTGCAATACCCATGCACCAATACTCTGCAATACCCACGCACAATACTCTGCAATACCCACGCACCAATATTCTGCAATACCCACGCACCAATACTCTGCAATACCCACGCACCAATACTCTGCAATACCCACGCACCAATGCTCTGCAATACCCGGAAAATACTCTGGGGAAAAAAATGCGTTTTAACTAGGGTTGTCCCGATACCACTTTTTTAAGACCGAGTACAAGTACCGATACTTTTTTTCAAGTACTCGCCGATACCGAATACCGATACTTTTTTTTAATGTCATGTGACAATTTGAAAAATGGACACTGACGGATGGATGGCACTGACAGGGAGCACTGACAGGGGGCACTGACGGATGGCACTGACAGGGGGCACTGACGGATGGATGGCACCAGGGATGGACTGGGACAGAAATTTGGCCCTGGACTTCATCCAGACTGGCCCACTTTGACAGGTCTCTCCCATGGCGGCCGGACAACTCCCGCACCCATCCCCCCCGGCCACCCAAGCCTCCTCTCCCCCTTCACTAGTCGTTTTACTTTATTAGAGTAGAACAGCTGGTACTGGTACTCTTATAGGCAGTACCAGCGGGGAAGCTAGACATTATTTCACCCGGGGAAAATAATCAGTTCGGTGCCCCCCCTTATGGGACAAGATTAGGCAGAAGTGAGAAACTACCAGGCCATAGCTGTTGAGTCAGCTGTCTGTCCCCTTCCTCATACTCCTCTGTCGTCATCCCTGCTCCTCTGGTCCTCCCCCTGCTTCTTTGTTCCCCCCAGGTGAGCACTGCAGGGAGGGAGAGGAGGTGAGCGCTGCAGGAAGGGAGAGACAGAGGAGCGGAGGGGGGCGGCGGTCCGCTTTCACTGAAGCCGGCCCACTGAGCCATCGGCCCACCGGGAAACTCCCTGTAGTCCCAATGGCCAGTCCATCCCTGGATGGCACTGACAGTGGGAACCTAAGGATGGATGACACTGACAGGGAGCACTGACGGATGGATGGCACTGACAGGGGGCACTGACGGATGGATGGCACTGATGGATGGATGGCACTGACTGGATGGCACTGACAGGGGGCACTGACGGATGGATGGCACTGACAGGGGGCACTGACGGATGGATGGAACAACTGACCACTGCTCTGTCCACTACACTATACTATGTACTGACTATACTGACCAATACTGACTTGTCTAAACTCTCTAATCTCTCTGGCTGACTTGGTTTCACCTGTAGCTTATGTCTTCTATCAGCCTGGAGGAGGTGAAGAGAGGGTGTCCAGAGGAGGAGGGGGGGGGGGGGGGGTAGTGCTGAGCTGTCAGGGGTCTGGCATAAAATGACACTTCTTGAAGCAGAAAGATCTTAAGCGAAGTGACAGCAGACAGACTATTTTCTGACAGGGGCTGTGAATGGCTCAGTCCAGTCCTCAGTGAACATATGTCTTCATTTTGCAAGGGTGCATTTAAAAGGGAATTAATCTAATGCTGCCTTCTATGAAAAAATTTGTTGAGTAGGGGTGAAAAAATGTAATTAATATTTCTTGCTAAAGGCTCTCATAGCTTCCTATGAAACATATTTGACTTTAATAAAAAAAAGCAGTACCGTTAAACAAACACTAGTTAGGCAGTGAGAATGGCATTTCTTCACTTGTCTCCTCGGGTAAAAACACATTTACTAATTTCTGATAATTAATATGTTTTCACCATGAAACAATCTGAATAAAAAACACAATATCTGTATGCACTATCATCTCCATCCTCACCATTTCTCCTCTGATGACTGTGAATGGCTCAGTCCATTGTATCGGGCACACCTGGCTCTGCCGGCTGATTGCTTGTCTCACGCTGTGATAACCCGGTGAGCGGCAAAACATTTCAATTTCCAGCACTCGCGCTGCACACTCTTGTTGCCAGCAACGCTGTAATAGCCCCGCCCCGCCGCCGTACCTGACCATTCACAGGGCACCAGCCAGGGACACAGGAAGTAAACAGGGGGACGGATCCGGCAGTGACACACACTGACTGGCGTCCCCCTGAATGTTGCACCCGGTGCAATGGCGCTTCCCACGCTACCCCACTGGCTCCGCCCCCTCTCCGTCCGCCGACTTCTGGGCATCGGGAGCATTTGTGCAAGTACAAGTACTCGCACAAATGCTCGGCATCGGTCCCGATACCGATACTAGTATCGGTATCGGGACAACCCTAGTTTTAACCACTTCCCGCCCGCCGGACGTCATATAACGTCCTTGACTTTGTGCAGGGATATCTGAATGATGGGTGCAGCTACAGGCATCATTCAGATATCATCTTTTTCAGCCAGCGATTCCCTACACCATAAGAATGATCATGACGGCTGTTCCACCTCTTGATCGTTCTTACAGGAGGCAAAAGGGGACGTCCCCCCTCCCTTCGCCCTCTAGTGCTTTCGACTCACCGCTACGATCGAAGCCAGGATTGTTTTTTTTTTTTTTAGGCTTCCCAGCCTAGAGGTGAGATGTGGGATCTTATTGACCCCATATCTCACTGTAAAGAGGACCTGTCATGCTATATTCCTATTACAAGGGATGTTTACATTCCTTGTAATAGGAATAAAAGTGATCAAAACATTTATTTTTGGGGAAAAATGTGTCAAACTAAAATAAATAAAGTAAAATGAACAATAAAAAAATAAATAAAAAATTAAAGTGCCCCTGTTCCCATGTGCTCGTATACAGAAGCGACCGCACACGTAAGTCCCGCCCACATATGAAAACGGTGTTCAAACCACACATGTGAGGTATCGCTACGAACGTTAGAGCGAGAGCAATAATTTTGGCCCTAGACCTCTTCTCCAACTAAAAAGATGTAACCAGTAAAAATATTTAAAGTGTCAGCTATGGGGATTTTTAAGTAGCGAAGTTTGGCGCCATTCCACAAGCGTGTACAATTTTGAAGGGTGACATGTTGGGTATCTCTTGACTCGGCGTAACTTTATCTTTCATATTATGCAAAAACATTGGGCTAACTTTAATGTTTTTTTTTTTTAAAAGCACAAAACTGTTTTATTTCCCAAAAAAACGCATTCGAAAAAATGCTGTGCAAATACCATGCGCGATAAAAAGTTGCAACGACCGCCATTGTATTCTCTAGGGTCTTTGCTAAAAAAGCATATATAATGTTTTGGGGTTCTATGTAATTTTCTAGCAAATAAATGATGATTTTTCCATGTAGGAGAGGAATGTCAGAACTGGTCTGGGTGTTCCAGTACGCCTGATGGTGCTCCCTGCATGTTGGGCCTCTGTATGTGGCCACGCTGTGTAAAAGTCGCACACATGTGGTATTGCCATACTCGGGAGGAATAGCAGAATGTGTTTTGGATTGTACTTTGTGGTATGCATATGCTGTGTGTGAGAAATAACCCGCTAATATAAACATTTTGTGAAAAAAAATAGAAATAAAAAAAATCTTGATTTTTGCAAAGAATTGTGGGAAAAAATGACAACTTCAAAAAACTCACCATGCCTCTTTCTAAATACCTTGGAATGTCTTCTTTCCAAAAAAAGGTCATTTGGGGGGTATTTGTACTTTTCTGGCATGTTAGGGTCTCAAGAAATGAGAGAAGCTGTCAGTACATCGGGTGTGATCAAATTGATCAATTTTCAGATATTGGCACCATAGCTTGTAGACCCTATAACTTTCACCCAGACTAAATAATATCCAAATTTTTTTTTGTTGTTACCAAAGATATGTAGCAGTATACATTTTAGTCCAAAATTATGAAGAAAAATATTTTTTTTGCAAAATTTTATAATAGAAATTAAGAACATTATGACAGGTGCCAGAATCACTATCGCAGCAGCATGGAAGAAACCAACAGTTTCCATCCTATACATGAAGAGAAAAGTTACATGGATTATGGAACAAGAAAAAAGGATATGTTCCATGTTGGATAAGTCTAACCTTTTCCGTGAAATATGGGAACCTTGGTTGACTTACATGGGGATTTCTTATACCCTGTAATTATAATACCGTAATTATATTTGTGACTTCGGAAAGAGATCAAATATTGGCAGGCAGGCTGTATATTTCTCTTATTCTTCTTGATTCTTTCTTTCACTCTCCTTTCTTTTTTTTCACTCTTCTACTCTTCTTGTTTTTTGCTTCTTCTCTTATTTTTTATAATAATATGTATGAGGATGATTTCCTTGGTTTATTACATCCTCAATCTGTTCTACTTTGGAAAGATATGTTTATATAAGCATATTTGTAGTATTCCCTCTTTCCCCTTGGGAATTTGAGTCGGTTGAAAATTTTGGGAATATACTTCCAAATACCGGTTTTATCCAGTTTTGATTTTTGGAGAGAGGATGGATTGTGGGAATTACTATACTTCTTCGACACAGATTGATCCCATTTGGGAGGTAGACATGTTCTTTACATCTATCCTTTTCGTAGATTCCAGATTTAATCTGGTATATGCGACATTTTATTTATTATATTAAATGGTATTAAGAGATTTGAGAATTCCTAGACATATGGGAATTTTTCTTCTCTTTCTTTTTTTTATTAGATATGTATTGTTACTTTGGATGATTTTATTCTTTATCCCTATTTACGTGATATTAAGCTTATAGGCTTGCTAGGTGTAGAGGGAGGATAGTAGATAGGGAATATTTGGTATGAAATGTATTCTATTAATTATATTTATAGATATCATTGATGTATATTCTGCTATTTTATTTTTATTGTATCTTATTTAAATTGAAAATAAACTTAAAACTTGAATGAAAAAAAAAAAAGAAATTAAGAAAAAATCTTTTTTTTTACAAAATTTTCGTTCTTTTTTCATTTATAGCGAAAAAAATTAAAACCGCAGAGGTGATCAAATACCACCAAAAGAAAGCTCTATTTGTGGGAAAAAAAGGACAACAATTTCATTTGGTTACAGTGTTGTATGGCTGAGTTATTGTCATTCAAAATGTGAGAGCACCGAAAGCTGAAAATTAGTCTGGTTATTAAGGGTGTTTAAGTGCCCAGTTGTCAAGTGGTTAAATAAAAGAGGAAGCAATTCAAATGTAAATATACCAAATTTTTATTGGGTGTTTATGAAAGTAGAATTATGGACCTATACATATTTTTTCCTTTTCCAACTATATATATATATATATATATATACTCGGATTAAACCAAGAGTCCTTTGGTAAAATCAATTGGCCAGAAGTGAAGATCTAGTGATCGTCTCGCCCATTCGCTTTAGCACTTTTTACCAAGAGATTACAAGCCTGCCCACCACGGCAAGGTAGACTCTTCTAGGGCAGGATCTACACTGACTACACTAAGCTACCCTACTGGATGCTAGTCATCCTTTTTCTAATGTTGGGTGTAGGTTTGTAGTACGGCCTCATCCTATAATCTGTGTGTGCGATCTACTCTCTCCTAATTTGGTTGTGTGTGTGTGTACATCTATCTAAAGCATGGAGCGCTCAGTTTATTTACATCTGGACATCCTGGCCCAGATTCAGAAAGAGATACGATACGGTATCTCTGAGTTCCGCCGGTCGTATCTTTGCGACTGATTCAGTTACGCATAGATATCCCTAAGATCCGACAGGTGTAAGTGTCTTACATCGTCGGATCTTAGGCTGCAATTCCAGGCTGGCCGCTAGGTGTCGCTTCCGTATTTTTACGCAAGGAATATGCAAATGAGGATTTACACCGATTCAGAAACGAACGACCGCCCGGCGCTTTTTTTTTACGTTGTTTGCGTTCGGCTTTTTTCGGCGTATAGTTACCCCTGCTATATGAGGGGTAGCTAATGTTAAGTATGGCCGTCGTTCCCGCGCCGAGTTTTGAAATTTTTACGTCGTTTGGGTAAGTCGTTTGCGAATACGGCTGGACGTAATTTACGTTCACGTCGAAACCAATGACGTCCTTGCGACGTCATTTAGAGCAATGCACACTGGGATATTTTACGAACGCGCATGCGCCGTTCAAATAAAACGTAAAAAACGCGGGGTCAACACATATTTAAGTAAAACACGCCCCCTACATCCCCATTTGAATTACGCGGCCTTACGCCGCAACACATACGTTACGCCGCCGTAACTACGGGCGCAAGTTCATTCTGAATACAGAACTTGCGCCCAAATATGGGGGAGCCAGGCTGATTTGTCTTGCGGCCCAGTCTACCTCATAAGACTGGCGCTACACTGGGGCTAGACGCTACAATCAGGATCATTGGTTCCCCTTCTCAGTGGTGTCTGGGGAACTCACCTGAGAGCTAGACGCTACAATCAGGATCATTGGTCCCCCTTCTCAGTGGTGTCTGGGGAACTCACCTGAGAGCTAGACGCTACAATCAGGATCATTGGTCCCCTTCTCAGTGGTGTCTGGGAAACTCACCTGAGAGCTAGACGCTACAATCAGGATCATTGGTCCCCTTCTCAGTGGTGTCTGGGGAACGCACCTGAGAGCTAGACGCTACAATCAGGATCATTGGTCCCCTTCTCAGTGGTGTCTGGGGAACTCACCTGAGAGCTAGACGCTACAATCAGGATCATTGGTCCCCTTCTCAGTGGTGTCTGGGAAACTCACCTGAGAGCTAGACGCTACAATCAGGATCATTGGTCCCCTTCTCAGTGGTGTCTGGGAAACTCACCTGAGAGCTAGACGCTACAATCAGGATCATTGGTCCCCTTCTCAGTGGTGTCTGGGGAACGCACCTGAGAGCTAGACGCTACAATCAGGATCATTGGTCCCCTTCTCAGTGGTGTCTGGGGAACGCACCTGAGAGCTAGACGCTACAATCAGGATCATTGGTCCCCTTCTCAGTGGTGTTCTTTAATCCGAGGTATTAAAAGAAAATCTCTCTTATACCTATACATTCATACATTTATACATATATTTATACTATATATTTTTTTTTTTTTTTTTTTCTTAACTACTATAAAACTACTATAATAATTATACAAGTATACTATAGGAATCATTACCATTTCATTACCCTGAAAGTCTTTAAAACTCTTCAAGGTCAATGATATATACATTACCATTTTGATCGACCTGAATGTCGAACCTGTACCTGAGCCTCTCCTCCATGTTGGTGAAAATGAGTGATGGCGGGGACAGATGAGTGAACGGGGGGGGGGGGGGGCAGATGAGTGAATGAGGGGGGCAGATGAGTGAAAGGGGGGTAATATGGGGGGGAGTTGAGTGAACGGGGGGTGATGGGGGGGAGATGAGTGAATCACTCATCTGTCCCGTCCCCCCCCCTCACTCATCTACCCCCCATCATCCTCCCCCCGTTCACTCATCTGCCCCCCCCCGTTCACTCATCTGCCCCCCATTCACTCATCTGTCCCTCCCAATCACCCCCCATTCACTCATCTACCCCCCTTTCACTCATCTGTCCCCCCCCATCACTCATCTGCCCCCCCATTCACTCATCTGCCCCCCATCACCCCCCCCCCCCCCCAATTCACTTATCCGCGGTATTAAAAGAAAATCTCTCTTATCTATACATTTATACATATATTTATACTATATTTTTTTGGGGTTTTTTTTTTTCTTTTTTTTTTCTTAACTACTATAAAACTACTATTATAATTATACAAGTATACTATAGGAATCATTACAATTTAATTACCCTGAAAGTCTTTAAAACCTTTCAAGGTTAATGACTGGCATATTATCATTTTGTTCGTCCTGAATGTTGAACCTGTACCTGAGCCTCCCCTCGATGTTGGTGAACCACGTATTACCACTTTCATCAACCTCAATATCAAACCTGTACGCAGTCAGCTCTTCAAAGTCAATGAACCACATAATACCATTTCCATCATTGTAAAATTCAAACCTGTAAAATAACCTCCCAATAATGTACCACACATCACCATTTTCATCAGCCTCAGTTTCAAACCTTTCGTCAATCAAGTTGGCGATGTTGAACTGGATTCTGCGGTCCGGTTGGGGGATGGGAGCTCGGCACATTGGACAGGTTGCACTCTCCTCCATCCACCGTTGAATGCAGGCCATGTGGTATTCATGAGCACAGGTGAGGATGGCTGTTTCTTCTCCAACCTGATAACCTACAAGACATATAGCACATGTTACCTGCTCCTCGCCACGCGGCTCCATGGCCGGCGGCGGTGCTGGGACATGTTCAATGGGCCTGACGCGATCTCTGGGCGAACGGCTCCTGGGTGGGGTCTCCTCTCGCCTCCGCCGACGTCGGGATCTGCATCTCCTCCGGTGGGCGGTTGGTGAGTCGCCGTCCCGACGTGATGGACGAGGCATTCTGAAGACCTGAAAAGGCAAAAAAAATCTAATTTTAATAAGAATATTATAATAAGAGTTAGTAATAGTGATAAATATCAATAAAAATTATACAAGTCGCGGTTATTCGCCGTAAGTCGCTGAAAATCGCAGTGAAATACAGGAGATAGCTCTCTGAATGTCACTCCGGCAACTTACTAAGGAGAAGTGAGCTGAGAGGTCCTCAGACTGAAGTGATCAACAACCTGTGACCAATCACAGGGCCTCACACTGAAGTAAACCCCTCACACCAACAGTCATATAACACAAACCCTTATCAATTTTATATCATTTTATTGATTTTACTTATAATTAAAAAATTTTGGGTGATTTTAATGGTTATTATTGAATTTGGCCACAAGATGGCGATCTTTTCTCCTCTGGCTGTAATACCGATCCCCGCCATAGATGTCTCCTATCCCGAATGCTGTGTTTCTATGGTTTCATCATCAGCCATCGGCCATATTTATTACTGGATATCTCTATGAATGGTGAGGAGAGACTGTTACTGAGGGGGAGAGGAACGGTCCTGGGGGGCAGAAATGGCGGCTGGGGGGAGCAGAGCTGTGAAGGTGAGGAGGAGAGTCGGGGGGAGCAGGGGAGACCCCTAATCATCCCCCCAGCCCTTTAAGTGCCCAGCAGTGGGTCACACGCGCCGCCGGCGGCTTGCGCGCGACTGGGTCTGAATCTCCGTGACCACGGGACCCGATCGCAGCCGGTGTCCCGCGATCGGGTCACAGGAGCTGAAGAACGGGGAGAGGTGAGCGTAAACAAACCTTCCCCGTTCTTCTCTACAAGACATATAGCACATGTTACCTGCTCCTCGCCACGCGGCTCCATGGCCGGCGGCGGTGCTGGGATTTGTTCAATGGGCCTGACGCGATTTCTGGGCGAACGGCTCCTGGGTGGGGTCTCCTCTCGCCTCCGCCGACGTCGGGATCTCCTCCGGTGGGCGGTTGGTGAGTCGCCGTCCCGACGTGATGGACGAGGCATTCTGAAGACCTGAAAAGGCAAAAAAAAACAAATTTTAATAAGAATATTATAATAAGAGTTAGTAATAGTGATAAATATCAATAAAAATGATACAAGTCGCGGTTATTCGCCGTAAGTCGCTGAAAATCGCAGTGAAATACAGGAGATAGCTCTCTGAATGTCACTCCGGCAACTTACTAAGGAGAAGTGAGCTGAGAGGTCCTCAGACTGAAGTGATCAACAACCTGTGACCAATCACAGGGCCTCACACTGAAGTAAACCCCTCACACCAACAGTCATATAACACAAACCCTTAGCAATTTTATATCATTTTATTGATTTTACTTATAATTAAACATTTTTGGGTGATTTTAATGGTTATTATTGAATTTGGCCACAAGATGGCGATCTTTTCTCCTCTGGCTGTAATACCGATCCCCGCCATAGATGTCTCCTATCCCGAATGCTGTGTTTCTATGGTTTCATCATCAGCCATCGGCCATATTTATTACTGGATATCTCTATGAATGGTGAGGAGAGACTGTTACTGAGGGGGAGAGGAACGGTCCTGGGGGGCAGAAATGGCGGCTGGGGGGAGCAGAGCTGTGAAGGTGAGGAGGAGAGTCGGAGGGAGCAGGGGAGACCCCTAATCATCCCCCAGCCCTTTAAGTGCCCAGCAGTGGGTCACACGCGCCGCCGGTGGCTCGCGCGCGACTGGGTCTGAATCTCCGTGACCACGGGACCCGATCGCCGCCGGTATCCCGCGATCGGGTCACAGGAGCTGAAGAACGGGGAGAGGTGAGCGTAAACAAACCTTCCCCGTTCTTCTCTGCGGCTTGTCACTGATCGTCTGTTCCCTGTTATAGGGAACAGACGATCAGTGACGTCACACATCCAGCCACGCCCCCCTACAGTAAGAAACACACAATAGGGCACACTTAACCCCTTTAGCACCCCCTAGTGGCTAACCCCTTCACTGCCATTGTCATTTTCACAGTAATCAGTGCATTTGTATAGCACTTTTCGCTGTGAAAATGACAATGGTCCCAAAAATGTGTCAAAAGTGTCCGATGTGTCCGCCATAATGTCGCAGTCACAAAAAAAAATTGCTGATCGCCGCCATTAATAGTAAAAAAAATTATTAATAAAAATGCCATAAAACTATCCCCTATTTTGTAACATTATAACTTTTGCGCAAACCAATCAATAAACGCTTATTGTGATTTTTTTTTTACCAAAAATATGTAAAATACGTATCGGCCTAAACTGAGGGAAAAAAATGTTTATATATATATTTTGGGGATATTTATTATAGTAAAAATATTGAATTTTTTTCAAAATTGTCGCTCTATTTTTTTTTATATCGCAAAAAATAAAAACCGCAGAGGTGATCAAATACCACCAAAAGAAAGCTCTATTTGTGGGGGAAAAAAGGACGCCAATTTTGTTTGAGAACCACGTCTCACGACCGCGCAATTGTCAGTTAAAGCGACGCAGTGCCGAATTGCAAAAAGGGGCCAGGTTACCTGCATAATGGTCCGGGTCTTAAGTGGTTAAAAGGGTTTACTGCAGGGCACATATTAATGCAAAAGGGGAAGCTGACCCGGGCCCAGCTATTTTTGTGGGGTGCAAAGCAGCTGCCCCTTGAGCCCAGGGGTTGCTCATGGCTACAGGGGCCCATGCTGCCTCCCTATCATATCAGTGTAGCTGAGCGCTCTCCCCTCACACTGCTGCACAGAACACTACAGGTCTCGGGTTTGCTGTGCTATCACAGGGAAAAGGCGCAGCTGCAGGTTGTCTGTGCGCTCGCAACCTGCCCCCCCCCCCTTCCTGTCAGCAGCCAGCTCTGTCTAATCGCTGCTCGCTCGCTCTTCCCCCTCCCTCCAGCCAATGCTGTATCCTGGCCTAGGCCAACAAGGCCCAGGCCTAGGGCAGCACTTTGCAGGGGGGCAGCACGGAAAGAGTCCCCGCCGGCTTCTGCTACACTGTTAGTGTAACACAAGCTGCTTCTAATTCTGACTGTCCTCTCATCCTGGACCACAAAGCTTCCTCACTGTGCCCTATGTTTTCTGCTGCACCATTGGCATGTTATATCTTCTCAGTCCTCTCCATAAAATCATCAGAAATTTGTGCTGAATGTGGAACTATAGGCAACACTTTTTTTTTCATTCTAGATAGAGTGGCGGGAGGGTTAGAGCCCCTGTCTGTTTATTGTTTACCATCCCTGTCCCATTGCAGAGATTTCCCTTCACTTCCTTCCCCATAGCCAAACAGGAAGTGATAGGAAATCTATGCAAATTAAGGGAATCCAATGCCCCACCCCCAGGCCCAAGAACTAGTGTCCCCACTCTTAAACAGAAAGGGGTGTGGCCTTGACAGGAAGGGGTGGGTCATATTTAAATTAGGGGGTGCACGAGTTTAGTCAGGCCTAGGGCAGCACGAAACCTAAATACACCACTGCCTCCAGCTAAGCAGAACAAGCTGCCAATCAGAAGAGACTTGAGGGGCATGAATGGGACATGTAGTCTCAAGGAATGGCCTGTTCACAGAAGTCCATGGGGCCTGGACTCGGAGGAGGGAGCAACATCCACCAGGGCGGCGCAGTGTTATGGGAAGAGTTGGTGAGTGGTACAGTTACAACCCCCCCTCCCCCCCACGTGAGAGACTGAGCTGCTGAAAAACCACCAAGCGAGTACTATGTGGGGGAGACTGGAAGAGTGGGAGGACTGCCAGGATATAGACCTTGCTGCAGTGCCTACTGGAGATGCCACAGGCAACCGAGCAGTGAGCTGTAATGATGTGCTGTTATCTCGAGCAACCATTGAGTGGTAACCTATAGCAACCAATCACTGACCGGTAATGTGCAGGGACTTTTAGCAACTAAGCAGCCGTAATGTGTGCCGTTACATCTAGCAACCAGTTATTGAGTGGTAATGATGTGCTGTATCCTCTAGCAACCAATCTCAATTGCTGCCTGATCTGCTGTAGTAATCTGATTCTGAGTCTAGCTGCTCTCCTAGCAGGTGGGGAGCGAATTTGCATGACACGTGGGGTAGGGTTGTCACCTGTTCAGGATTCACCCGGACAGATCGGGTTTGGAATCATGCGTCCGGGTTTCACACTGTCTGAGACCCGGACACATTATTCAGACCGGACTAAGTCTCCCCCTCCCCCCTTCTCTCTCCTGCCTCTAAGTAAGTAGGCCAAGGTAAGTCAGGGTTCTTAGAGCACTCGTTACATCAGAGCACCCCATTTGCACCAGAGGCCACAGTCCTCCCCCTTACATCAGAGTCCTTGCCGTACACCAGAGCATTCCTTACATCAGAGTCCCCAGAGTTCTCCCTTACATCAGAGTCCCCAGAGTTCTCCCTTACATCAGAGTCCCCAGAGTTCTCCCTTACAGTGAAATGGTAACTCTGGGGATTCAGATTTAAAGGGGTAACTCTGGGGACTCTGAAAAAAAAAATTGACGTCCATTTTTCCCCACAAATAGAGCTTTCTGTTGGTGGTATTTGATCACCTCTGCGGTTTTTATTTTTTGCGCTATAAACAAAAATAGAGCGACAATTTTGAAAAAAATGCAATCGTTTTTACTTTTTGCTATAATAAATATCCCCAAAAAGATATATAAAAACTTTATTTTTCCCTCAGTTTAGTCCGATACGTTTTCTTCTACATATTTTTGGTTAAAAAAAAAATCGCAATAAGCGTTTATTGATCGGTTTGCGCAAAAGTTATAGCGTCTACAAAATAGGGGATAGTTTTATTCCATTTTTTTTATTAATAATTTTTTTTTATTTTTTACTAGTAATGGCTGCGATTTTTATCGTGACTGCGACATTATGGCGGACACATCGGACACTTTTGACACATTTTTGGGACAATTGTTATTTTTACAGCGAACAGTGCTATAAAAATGCACGGGTTACTGTGAAAATGCCACTGGCAGTGAAGGGGTTAACCACTAGGTGGCGCTGTAGGGGTTAAGTGTTCCCTAAGGCGTGATTCTTACTGTAGGGGGCGTGGCTTGCTGTGACACGTCACTGATCGCGTTCCCGATGACAGGGAACGCGATCAGTGACCGTGTCAGCTAGGCAGAACGGGGAGATGTTGGGGCAGATACACAAACGAATTACGCCGTCGTATTTATTGATACGCCGGCGAAATTTTAAAGTTCCCGCGTCGTATCTTTGTTTTGTATCCACAAAACAAGATACGACGGCATCTGGGATCGATCCGACAGGCGTACGTCTTAGTACGCCGTCGGATCTTAGCTGCATTTTTTCGGCGGCCGCTAGGTGTCGTTTCCGTAGATTTCCGCGTCGAGTATGCAAATTAGCTAGTTACGGCGATCCACAAACGTACGTCCGGCCGGCGCATTTTTTTACGTCGTTTGCGTTCGGCTTTTTCCGGCGTATAGTTACCCCTGCTATATGGTGGCGTACTCAATGTTAAGTATGACCGTCGTTCCCGCCTCGCATTTTGAATTTTTTAAGTAGTTTGGGTAAGTCGTTCGAGAATAGGGATTTGCGTAGAATGACGTCACCGTCGTAAGCATTGGCTTGTTCCGGTTTAATTTTCGAGCATGCGCACTGGGATACCCCCACAGACGGCGCATGCGCCGTTCAAAAAAAACGTTGTTTACGTCGGGTCACGACGTATTTACATAAAACACGCCCCCATCACATCGAATTGAATTGCGCGCCCTTACGCCACCAAAGATACACTACGCCGCCGTAACTTACGGCGCAAATTCTTTGAGGATTCGGAAAAAAAAACATAAGTTACGGTGGCGTAGTGTATCTTAGATACGCTACGCCCGACGCAAATATGCGCCGAGGTACGTGAATCTGCCCCGAAGTGTTTACACTAGCATCTCCCCGTTCTATGTCTCCGTGAGACGATCGAGGGTATGCCCACGGGCGCACTCACGGAGATCGCGGCGCGCGCACGCCCACAACAACTGCTTCTTAAAGGGGCCGTATAGGTGCGTCCTTTTGCCTGTCCGTGACATGCTGCAGACGTATATCTGCGTGCAGCGGACGGCAAGCGGTTAAGGGTCAGTTCACACCAGACGCAGTTCCGTTCATTTCCGTGTGTTTTTTTTCTGCACAAAATGCATGCGCAGTGTTTTCCATGTATTCCAATGGCTGTGGTTGGCTCTAGTTCTCACCATGGAGTCAGTTTCTGCACCGGAATCTGATTGCATGGTGAGAACTAGAGCCAACAAGAGCCATTGCAATACATAAAACACTGCGCATGCATTTTGTGCAGAAGAAATGCGCACAAAACTGTACGGAACTGCGTCTGGTGTGGACTGGCCCTAATGCCGCGTACACACGATCGGTCAATCCGATGAAACCGGTCTGATGGATTTTTCCATCAGTTACCCGATGAAGCTGACTGGTGGTCGGTCTTGCCTACACACCATCGGTCAAAAAATGTGGTGACGTAAAACTCAACGACGTGCTGAAAAAAATCAAGTTCAATGCTTCCGAGCATGCGTCGACTTGATTCTGAGCATGCGTGGATTTTTAACCGATGGACGTGCCTACAAACAATCGTTTTTTTTCGTTAGGTATCTAATTTTAACCACTTAAGGACCGCCTCCTGCAGATATACGTTGGTAGAATGGCACGGCTGGGCACAAGCACATACCTGTACGTCCTCTTTAAGTGCCCAGCCGTGGGTCGCGGGCGCGTGTCCGCGACCCGGTCTGAAGCTCGTGACCGCGGACCCGATCGCGGCTGGAGTCCCGCAATCGGTCCCCGGAGCTGAAGAACGGGGAGAGCTGTGTGTAAACACACCTTCCCCGTTCTTCACTGTGGCGCTGTCATTGATCGTGTGATCTCTAATATAAGGAAACGCGATCAATGATGTCACACGTCCAGCCCCGCCCCCCTACAGTTAGAAACACAGATGAGGTCACACTTAACCCCTTCAGCGCCCCCTAGTGGTTAACTGCCAAACTGCAATAGTCATTTTCACAGTAATCAGTGCATTTTTAATGCATTTTTTGCTGTGAAAATGACAATGGTCCCAAAAATTTGTCAAAATTGTCCGAAGTGTCCGCCATAATGTCGCAGTCATGAAAAAAATCGCTGATCGCCGCCATTAGTAGTAAAAAAATAATAATTAATAAAAATGCAATAAAACTATCCCCTATTTTGTAAACGCTATAAATTTTGTGGAAAACCAATCGATAAACGCTTATTGCAATTTTTTTACCAAAAATAAGTAGAATACGTATCGGCCTAAACTGAGGAAAAAAAATGTTTTTTATATATTTTTGGGGGATATTTATTATAGCAAAAAGTAAAAACTATTGCATTTTTTTCAAAATTGTCGCTCTATTTTTGTTTATTGCGCAAAAAATAAAAACCGCAGAGGTGATCAAATACCACCAAAAGAAATCCGTATTTGTGGGGGAAAAAAGGACGCCAATTTTGAATGAGGAGGAAAGAGGGACATTGTTCCAAATCGGGATCCCTGTGCCCCCATTGGGTAGTGTGTGCCCCCTGGCAGGGATCCCTGTGCCCCCATTGGGTAGTGTGTGTCCCCTGGCAGGGATCCCTATGCCCCCATTGGGTAGTGTGTCCCCCCTAGCAGGGATCCCTGTGCCCCCATTGGGTAGTGTGTCCCCCCTAGCAGGGATCCCTGTGCCCCCATTGGGTAGTGTGTGTCCCCTGGCAGGGATCCCTATGCCCCCATTGGGTAGTGTGTCCCCCCTAGCAGGGATCCCTGTGCCCCCATTGGGTAGTGTGTGCCCCCATTGGGTAGTGTGTGCCCCCTAGCAGGGATCCCTGTGCACCCATTGGGTAGTGTGTGCCCCCTAGCAGGGATCCCTGTGCACCCATTGGGTAGTGTGTGCCCCCTGGCAGGGATCCCTGTGCCCCCATTGGGTAGTGTGTGCCCCCTAGCAGGGATCTCTGTGCCCCCATTGGGTAGTGTGTTCCCCATAGCAGGGATCCCTGTGCCCCCATTGGGTAGTGTGTGCCCCCTAGCAGGGATCTCTGTGCCCCCATTGGGTAGTGTGTCCCCCTGGCAGGGATCCCTGTGCCCCCATTGGGTAGTGTGTGCCCCCTAGCAGGGATCCCTGTGCCCCCATTGGGTAGTATGTGCCCCCTAGCAGGGATCCCTGTGCCCCCATTGGGTAGTGTGTGCCCCCTAGCAGGGATCCCTGTGCCCTCATTGGGTAGTGTGTGTCCCCTGGCAGGGATCCCTGTGCCCCCATTGGGTAGTGTGTGTGATCACTGTGGGGTAAACACATATTGTAGATATCACATCAAAGCAATGGGCGGTGAGTGGGAGGCGGCAGGGGGCGGGGTCTATGTCAGCAGGAAAGCTGCTTTTGGTCCAACCAGAAAGGATCACAGTGACTGCACATGCTCTATGCGGCCCCCTGTATCCTAGCAACGATAAACACTGGCCGGCCAGGAAATCTGTGACATAAGGACGCCGTCCGGTCCAATCCGGATACAAACACAGGATGGGAGACCCAATATAGATACCAGCCCAGGAGACACTCATGGGGCCCCTACTGGTCCCGGGGCCCTCAGGTATGGTCAGTCCGCCCCTGGTTACATTCCATTCAGTCATGTATAATAAAGTACATTTTGTATTTTTAGGTTATACTTTGTCATATATTGTGGGGCCTTGTTATTATGTCAGATTCTCAGATTCTCCTTCCTGCCGTCCCTTTTCTATAGGGATTGGGGGGGGGGGGCAAATATTCGAACTGGGAGGAGGAGGGGGGGCCCTGTCATGTAGGGTGGCCCCTGTGAAGTAGGTTGTTGGGGGCCCATGTCAGGTCAGGTGTTTGGGGCCCCTGTCAGACAGGGCCGCCATCAGGAATTATGGGGCCCCTTACACAGCTTTAGGCATGGGGCCCCCTGGAGCAAGCAGAGAACCGGGGGGGGGGGGGGAGGTGCTGCTGCCTCAAATTAAGAAGCGGGGGGGGGGGGGCTGCCATGATTTGAGAAGCAGGGGGGTGTATATATATATATATTTAAAAAAAATGGTTACCATCTGGGGCCCTGGGGACCTCTGGGCCCTTAAATAAAAAGAAAAATCTATATATATAAAACAATATATATTGTGAAAAGTGATTTCTCTTCCCTCAGACCAGAAAGAGGAGAGAAAACACTGACAGGTCACATTACACAACAAGCCGGCCCAGCTCTCTATCTCCCCCCCTCACACACACACTGACATCACCGCTAATGAGACTTACTGTGTCACCGATGGATGTAGGATGAAAAATCTGTCGAAGTAGTCTCCGATTAGTCCTCTGTGGGGCGCTGTACCGGTCCTGCGAGCAGAGCCTCCGCGATTTCACTTCAGTCCATAGGAGTCTATGGAACAAAATGGCGCCGCTCCGCCGCCGCGTACAGGTATCCAAGAGTCATCCAAGCCCCGCCCCTTCCGCGAGTCCTTTCCCCCGCGCGTCCGTGCAGTGGACGCGAGGCTCCAATGCACAGTACAGAGGTGACAGATACCTGGAGAGAGGATTCAGCTCCCTCCTCCCTCCAGCCTGAAGGTGGCAATAGAGAGCACCGCTGTGCAGTGAATTAAGTCAGCCGTTCTGCCTCAGTCTCTCTCACATGACCGGAGGGAGGAAGAAAATGTTTCATACACAGTGTGTCTGTAAGTACAAGGGGGGGGGGGAGACTACTTACCTCACACCTTCCCTCTCTACTCCTCACACAACCCCCTCTCTTACTTATACCCCCCAGAAGACACCCTCCTCTCTTACTTACACCCCCCAGAAGACACCCTCGTCTCTTCCTCACCCCCTCCCTCTCTTCTTTTGACCCCCCAGACACCCCCCTCTCCACAGTGGTGACAATTGATGGCACAGTGGCTGCGTTTGATGGCACAGTGGCTGCGTTTGATAGCATGGCACAGTGGCTGCGTTTGATGGCACAGTGGCAACAATTGATGGGCACAGTGGGGACAATTGATGGCACAGTGGCGATAAATGTTCGCACAGTTGCTGCATTTGATGGCATGGCACAGTGATTGCATTTGGCATGGAACAGTGATTGCATTTGGCATGGCACAGTGGCTGAGTTTGATGGCATGGCACAGTGGCTGCGTTTGATGGCATGGCACAGTGGCTGCGTTTGATGGCATGGCACAGTGGCTGCGTTTGATGGCATGGCACAGTGGCTGCGTTTGATGGCATGGCACAGTGGCTGCGTTTGATGGCATGGCACAGTGGCGACAATTGATGGGCACAGTGGCGACAATTGATGGCACAGTGGCGACAATTGATGGCACAGTGGCGACAATTGATGGCACAGTGGCGACAATTGATGGGCACAGTGGTGACAATTGATGGCACAATGGCTGCGTTTAATGGCATGGCACAGTGGTGACAATTGCTGGGCACAGTGGCGATAAATGATGGCACAGTGATTGCGTTTGATGGCATGGCACAGTGGCGACAATTGATGGCACAGTGGCTGCGTTTGATGGCATGGCACAGGACATGTGTGGTCACCTTGGCATTCTGTAAGCACAATATTCATGTATCATACAACATGCTTGGTGGATCATGTCACAGCACAACTCCTTGGGGCAAAGTTAGTGTCACAACGAAGGGCTCTGTCACGCGGGCGGACCGTATGTCCGCTTTCTCACCCATCCGTTTCCGGATGAAAAAGGGACATACATTGGTCCCTATGAGATTGCGGGCGCTGACACCCGATCTCACCCGGGTCCGCAACCCTCAGATTCTGCAGACAGAGGAAAATCCTATTCCTCCTTCCGTCTGCGGATCGGGATCGGGTGAGCACGGACTGACGGTCAGTGTTCATCCCATCCCCCCCCATAGGGGAGAGCGGAGATCTGACAGGGCGGTCCCTGAACAGTGTGCGGGGATCGCCCTGTCATCCGCCGGCTCAGCGGGGATCAGCGGAGGTTCACGGGGCGAATCATCACGGATCAGTCCCGTGTGAGAGAGGCCCGTCTCTAGTAGATGCTCTGCTGTACAGCCTCTGCATAGTGATTAGTGACGGCTCATCGCTTTCCTCCTGCAGCACTTCTATGGGGATCACTTTCAGTGGTCTGTGGGCTCCTCGTGATGAGCGTCATCCTGGGGGAGGGGTTAAACACCTGCGATTTTTCCAGGTCGGGGAGATTTGTACATTTTTGCACAATGCCTTTAACTGCCACATTAAACTTTTCTCTTGTTAACCACTTCAGCCCCGGACCATTTTGCTGGTCAATGACCGGGCCACTTTTTGCGATTCGGCATTGCGTCGCTTTAACTGACAATTTCGCGGTCGTGCGACGTGGCTCCCAAACAAAATTGACGTCCTTTTTTTTCCCCACAAATAGAACTTTCTCTTGGTGGTATTTGATCACCTCTGCGGTTTTTATTTTTTGCGCTATAAACAAAAATAGAGCGACAATTTTGAAAAAAATGTTTATTTTTTTTTTACTTTTTGCTATCATAAATATCCCCCAAAAATATATAAAAAAGCAATTTTTTTCCTCAGTTTAGGCCAAAACGTATTCTTCTACATATTTTTCATTAAAAAAAAATCGCAATAAGCGTTTATTGATTGGTTTGCGCAAAAGTTCTAGCGTCTACAAAATGGGGGGTCGTTTTATGGCATTTTTATTAATATTTTTTTTTTTTACTAGTAATGGCGGCGATCTGCAATTTTTATCGGTACTGCGACCTTATGGCGGACACATCGGACGCTTTTGACACATTTTTGGGACCATTGGCATTTTTATAGCGATCAGAGCTATAAAAATGCATTGATTACTGTAAAAATGTCACCGGCAGTGAAGGGGTTAACACTAGGGGGCGATCGAGGGGTTAATTATGTTCCCTAGGTGTGTTCTAACTGAAGGGGGGATGGGACTGACTAGGGGAAATGACTGATCGCTGTTCATACATTGTATAACAGACGGTCAGTCATTTCTCCCCTGATAGAATCGGGCGCTGTGTGTTTACACACGCGGCTCCCAGTTCACGCTCTGTCACGAGCGATCGCGGGTGCCCGGCGGTGATCGCGTCCGCCATGCCCTCGCATCAGCACCAGGGGCGTGCGCTCGCCCCTAGTGGCCGCAGAGCAACATTGCGTTATATTACGTGATCTTGCGCAGCCGAGCCAACCTGCCGCAGTTTTGGCGGTCGGCAAGCGGTTAACCTCTTCACATGCCGCCCATAGTCATATGACATCAACAGATGGGATCTCCCATAGTGGGTGGACGTCATATGACATCCTGGGCTTCCCGGCCAGCTAGGGGGTGCACGCGCCCGTGGCATCGCTCGGTGCCCGGCAATTGCCCGCAATCACGGCAGGACCGTGGATCTGTGTCTGTGTAAACACACAGATCCATATCCAGTCAGAGGTGAGGAGACCGATGTTGTGTTCCCAGTACAGAGGAACACAGATCGGTCTCCTCCCCTTGTGAGTCCCCCTCCCCCTACAGTTAGAATCACTCACTAGGGAACATTTAACCCCTTCAGCGCCCCCTAGTGTTAACCCCTTCCCTGCCAGTCACATTTACACAGTAATCAGTGCAGTTTTATATCACTAAGCGCTGTATAAATGTGAATGGTCCCAAAAATGTGTCAAAAGTGTCCAATATGTCCGCCGCAATGTCACGGTCACAATAAAAATCCCAGATCGCCGCCGTAAAAAAAAATGCAATAAATCTATCTCCTATTTTGTAGACGCTATACCCTTTGGGCAAACCAATTAATATATGCCTATTGCGATTTTTTTTTTTAACAAAAATATGTAGAATAATACGTATCGGCCTAAACTGTGGAAACATTTTTTATTTATTTTTTATAGATTTTTTGGGGGATATTTATTATAGCAAAAAATATTGCATTTTTTTTAAAAATTTTTGTTTATAGCGCAAAAAATAAAAACCGCAGAGGTGATCAAATACCACCAAAAGAAATCTCTATTTGTGGGGAAAAAAGGACACAAATTTTGTTTGGGAGGCACGTCGCACGACCGCGCAATTGTCAGTTAAAGTGATCCATCCATCCTGGTGTCTCTGCCTGTCACCCACACAGGGAGATATTTCTGCTCCCCCGACAGTCTGGGTTACATTACCACCTCAGCCGAGGACCTTCTGATTGCGCTCATCCTTTTTCCCCAAGTGTTTCTTACAATATGGGGGGGTAGGTTGGCTTGGGGTTGCAGCTCACTCTCATTAATTCCAAAAGGGAAGTTTGACAGATGGCGCTGCCTCTCAAATTCTATAAGCCAAGGTAAATTTGTTGCAGCTTTGCATCTGTGGCATGTGTGCCAACCCTTCTATAGGTGAGAGGTTTGGGTGATGGTGAAAAGACAACTACTGTCTCTTTAGATGCCCCTAGCTGCCCATGTAAAAGAGACCTCTGCAGGGCTTTACTGATAATACTTACCTTGTCAGGACTTGGTTTATCTTATCTTCACTTTATTGTATCTCTTGTATGTATGGAAACATTTGAATAACTTTAACTACTTAAGACCCGGACCATTATGCAGCTAAAGGACCTTGCCCCTTTTTGCGATTCGGCACTTCGTTGCTTTAACTGACAATTGCACGATCGTGCGACGTGGCTCCCAAACAAAATTGGCGTCCCTTTTTTCCCACAAATATAGCTTTCTTTTGGTGGTATTTGATCACCTCTGCGTTTTTTTTTTTTTTTGGCGCTATAAACAAAAATAGAGCGACATTTTGAAAAAAAAAATCAATATTTTTTACTTTGTGATATAATAAATATCCCCAACAAATATATAAAAACACTTTTTTTTCCCTCAGTTTAGGCCGATACGTATTCTTTTACATATTTTTGGTAAAAAAAATGCAATAAGTGTTTAACGATTGGTTTGCGCAAAATTTATAGTGTTTACAAAATAGGGAATAGTTTTATGGCATTTTTATTCATAATGTTTTTTTTATACTAATCGCGGTGATCAGCGTTTTTTTTTTTTTTTTGTGACTGCGACATTATGGCGGACAATTTTGACACATTTTTGGGACCATTGTTATTTTCACAGCAAAAAAATGCATTGATTACTGTGAAAATTAGGGGTTAACCACTAGGGGGCGCTGAAGGGGTTAAGTGTGACCTCATATGTGTTTCTAACTGTAGGGGGCGGGGCTGGATGTGTGACGTCAGTGATCGTCTTTCCCTATATCAGGGAACAGACGATCACTGACAGTGCCACAATGAAGAACGGGGAAGGTTTGTTTACACTCACCTCTCCCCGTTCTTCAGCTCCTGTGACCGATCGCGGGACACCGGCGGCGATCGGGTCCGCGGGTCACGGAGCTTCGGACGGGGGTGGCGGGCGCGCACCCACAGCCGGGCACTTAAAGGGGACGTACAGGTAGGTGCTTGTGCCCAGCCGTGTCATTCTGCCGACGTATATCAGTGTTAGGAGGTCCTTAAGTGGTTAAAAATTAAAAACCCACAGGCCATGACCTAGGCAGGCAAAACGGAGTTCCTGGAGTAACTGATCAATAAGGGTCTTTGGGGTCCCTGAGCCACCTTGTCTCCCTATCCCTCCCATCTCTGATCAATAAGGGTCTTTGGGGTTCCTGAGCCACCTTGTCTTCCTATCCCTCCCATCACTGATCAATAACTGGTACATTATTTCCTGCAGACGGTCTATGCATTGGATTGCCCACTGGCAGCTGCTAAAGCCATTGAAGGTCTGCGTGGCGTGTGTGATGAGACCTATCCTGATCCTGTCCGTGTGGTGTCTGTGGGAATTCCTGTGGAGGACCTTCTGACCGACCCCTCAAGTCCGGCTGGGTCAGTCACGTCATAGGAGTTCTGTGGAGGAAGGTAAGTGGCTTTTGTGCCAGGCTGCCCTAACTCAGGATGGGACATTTCCAATATTCCTCTCAAATACCCCCCCCCCCAGCATTTATAGGAAGCACAAAGGGAACAATGAGTAACCAATCTAAATGTTTCCGTCCATATTTTAGACCCTGAGCACACAGCATGGAGTATGGGGTTCATGGGTTTGATGGTCACAGGCCATACATGGAGCCTGTACATATAGGGTATCATTGGGGTATATTTCTACATAGGGATTATTGGGGTGTATTTCCACATGAGCCCATTCGTTCCCCCCTCTACCTCTCTGCCTGGGGGTTCTTTGCTCTTGATTGGATAGATTGATAGCAGCGCAGCCATTGGCTCCCGCTGCTGTTAATCAAATCCAATGACGCGGATGCTCGGGGGCGCATCCGCAAGGTTAACTTCCCCCCTCCCCCTACCCCGAGAGCGCTTCTCATAGGGTGTTTATCAGGAGCGAGCGCCGCAGAGGGGCCTCAGAAGCCAAGGATCGGGGGCCACTCTGTGCAAAACGAACTACACAGTGGAGGTAAGTATGACATGTTTGTTACTAAAAAAAACAAGAGTTTACAACCCCTTTAAGACTGGTTGTGTTAAAAGGTGTAAAATCAGAGGTTTTGTTCTTAAAGCGGGGGTTCACCCAAAAAAAAAAAATTTAACATTAGATTCAGGCGAGTTGTTAGAAGCACAATCGGGTGTTTTTTTTTTTAAATCGTTGCCGTAAATACCGTTTTATAGATATATGTTCTCCGCCGCTTCCGGGTATAATCTGTGGGACTGGGCGTTCCTAATTGATTGACAGGCTTCCGACCGTCGCATACAGCGCGTCACTAGTTGCCGAAAGAAGCCGAACGTCGGTGCGCAGGCGCCTTATAGAGCCGACTCGCAGTCCGGCTTCTTTCGGCAACTCGTGATGTGCTGTATGCGACGGTCGGAAGCCTGTCAATCAATTAGGAACGCCCAGTCCCGCAGATTATACCCGGAAGCCGCGGAGAACATATATCTATAAAACGGTATGTACGGCAACGATTTAAAAAAAAAAACCCGATTGTGCTTCTAACAGCTCGCCTGAATCTAATGTTACATTTTTTTTTTTGGGTGAACCCCCGCTTTAAAGTGGTTGTAAACCCAAAAAAACATTAAAAAAAGAAATACAAACATGCAAGACAAAGGCATAATGAGCTAGTATGACTAGCATACTAGCTCATTATGAATTACTTACTTGAGATCGAAGCCCCCACAGCGACCATCGTTCCTCTCCTCCACCGGCACTCCGGCGCTGTGACTGTGGCGTTACTACTGCACATGCGCGCGGAACCGGCACGATCCTCGCGCGTGCACGCTTCTCTGGAACTATCCCATTCAAGTCCCGGTACGCTCAGTGCACCTGCGCTGTTGTCTATGGCGCGCATGAGCCGCAGACATCGGTGCCCGATTTTCTGCAAATATCTCCTTTATCGTGTAGGTTAAGGAGATATTGCAAGCACCTACAGGTAAGCCTTAAAGTGGATGTAAACCCAACATTTTTTCACACTGGTGCGATTCGGGAACTCTGCGAATCCACTGCGGGTTCCCACATCGCACCGACTCGCACGGCAGTTCACACAGCCATATGCAAACTGCTGGGGAGTGTCATACAATAGTAATGTCACCCCCATTTCAGCTCGCATATAGCACTGCGAACTGACAGTTTGGACAAGAATCAGATCGCATATGTGTGAACACCCATGCGATTCTGGTGCAGACCAAAAAAAGGGTCCTGTGCGTGTTTGGTCCGAATGTGATGCGATTTCAGCCATACAGTTTGTATGGCTGAAATCGCATCACACAGACATCGCATGTGATCTGAACAGCAATGCGGTGCGAATCACAGAAATGTGGAGTGTCAGGATAGTGGATAGTGTCAGATAATTTTTTTGTTTTACAATTTAATATTTTTTTTTCCAAAAGGTTTTTTGGGACCAGTGGATTTTTTTTATTTTTATTAATTTTTACAATTACATTTTTTTTTTTTTACAATGTATTTTTGTATTATTGATGAGAGGGTGGGGTTTTATTTTTTAAATATATTTATTTACAGTGCTTTGGGAAAGGGGGTGGGGTTGTGGTTGGTGTCAGTGGGGCAGTGGTCAGTGGGGTAGTGGTCGGTGTCAGTGGACGATGTCAGTGGGGTAGTGGTCGGTGTCAGTGGACGATGTCAGTGGGGTAGTGGTCGGTGTCAGTGGGGCAGTGGTCAGTGGGGTAGTGGTCGGTGTCAGTGGACGATGTCAGTGGGGTAGTGGTCGGTGTCAGTGGACGATGTCAGTGGGGTAGTGGTCGGTGTCAGTGGGGTAGTGGTCAGTGTCAGTGGGGTAGTGGTCGGTGTCAGTGGACGATGTCAGTGGGGTAGTGGTCGGTGTCAGTGGGGTAGTGGTCAGTGTCAGTGGGGTAGTGGTCGGTGTCAGTGGACGATGTCAGTGGGGTAGTGGTCGGTGTCAGTGGACGATGTCAGTGGGGTAGTGGTCGGTGTCAGTGGACGATGTCAGTGGGGTAGTGGTCGGTGTCAGTGGACGATGTCAGTGAGGTAGTGGTCGGTGTCAGTGGATGATGTCAGTGGGGTAGTGGTCGGTGTCAGTGGATGATGTCAGTGTAGTAGTGGTCGGTGTCAGTGGGGCAGTGGTCAGTGGGGTAGTGGTCGATGTCAGTGGTCGGTGTCAGTGGTCTTGGGGCTCTGGATCGTGTCAGTATGGGGGGGGGCGGTTGTTGTGTCATTTTTTTTTTTTACAATTTTTTTTATTTTATCAGTCCTGCGGGGGGCGTTGGTGACATGTCAGGGGTCTAAACAGAGACCCCTGACATCTCCCATTTGAGACAGAGAAAGGGACAGAGGACATTCATTCCCCAGTCCTTTTCTCTGCACAGAAGATGAATGGAGGGAAGACAGCGTCTCCCCTCCATTCATACACTGAGCATAGTAACACACAGGTTACTCTGCTCAGTTATCACAGGACGCACAGCGATCGGTAACGGACGCTCTGTGTCCCGTCCAGAAAAGAAAGGGGCTGGTAACTGACATACCAGCTCCTCACTCCACACAGATCTACCTGCTCGCCCCCCGCCCCCCTCCCCCCTCGCAGCCCTCGGGAGAGGAGAGAGAGGGGAGGGAAGACCGCAGATGAGGAGGAGGAAGACACGGGGGAATGTGAACACAGATCAGGACGAGCCGGGGGCGGAGGAGGAAGACACAGGGGGGGGGGGGGGGGTTTGTGTGTACACACGAAGAGGGACGAGGGGGGGCGCTGAAGAAGGACACTGAGGACAGTCAGGGATGATCGGTGTGAGAGGGGGGGGGGGGGTAAGCTGTGAACACCGATCCCCCCCCTGCATGGCTTTTCAGGTGAAAGCCGCGGGAGGGAGAGAAGCAGATGAAAAGCCATTCAGGGAGGATCGGTGCTCACAGCTTACCCTCCCCCCCGCACCGATCATCCCAGACTGTCACTGGAGATGGATGTGACTGTGTACAGAAATGACAGGGGGCCGTGAGCGCGCTCTGTTTTTACCATGAATGCGCTTTGCATCTCTGGCCAAGGGGAGTGTAGAGGTGGGAAGGGCATCTGCTGACATCATGACCCTGCCCACCAAGCGCCGATGACAGACCCACCCACTGAATCTGCTGTTTTTGGGGGCTTCTAACTAATAAACGGGACACATTTGACTGGTAAGGATAGATGCAGGAGGCATGTATCGCCTTATAGATCAGCACTATGGCAGTAGTTTACAATTGATGAGAGGGGTTTACATCCACTTTAATGTAGGCTTACCTGCAGGTGCAAGTAGTATCAGAGGGTTTACAACCATTTTAAGCCCCGTACACACGATCGGATTTTCCGGCGGGAATTGTATGATATAGAAAAAAATGTAATCTGGATGGCCGCACTCCAACAACAATTTCTTTATTGGTTAAAAACCATACAGCAAAAGATGCAATCAACAGCTGACGTGTTTCGCACCAGTAGTTACGGTTTGAAACACGTCAGCTGTTGATTGCATCTTTTGTTGTATGGTTTTTAACCACTTAAGACCCGGAACATTATGCAGGTTAAAGCGGGGGTTCAGCTCAAAAAAATAAAATGATCAAATGCCACCAAAAGAAAGCTTTATTTGTGGGGAAAAAAGGACGCCAATTTTGTTTGGGAGCCACGTCGCACGACCGCGCAATTGTCAGTTAAAGCGATGCAGTGGCGAATCGCAAAAAGGGGCAAGGTCCTTAAAGCGGAGGTTCACCCCAAAAAAAAAATTTAACATTACATTCAGCCAAGTTGTCATAATGACAATCGGCTGTTTTTTTTGTATTTTATCCCGTACATACCGTATTTTCACCGCCGCTTCCGGGTATGTCTTCTGCGGGACTGGGCGTTCCTAATTGATTGAAAAGCTTCCGACCGTCGCATACAGCGCGTCACGAGTTGCCGAAAGAAGCCGAACATCGGTGCGGCTCTATACGGCGCCTGCGCACCGACGTTCGGCTTCTTTCGGCAACGTGTGACGCGCAGTATGCGACGGTCGGAAGCCTGTCAATCAATTAGGAACGCCCAGTCCCGCAGAAGACATACCCGGAAGCGGCGGTGAAAATACGGTATGTACGGGATAAAATGAAAAAAAAACAGACGATTGTCATTATGACAACTCGGCTGAATGTAATGTTAAAAACATTTTTTTGGGGTGAACCTCCGCTTTAAGGACCTTGCCCCTTTTTGCGATTCGGCACTGCGTCGCTTTAACTGACAATTGCACGGTCGTGCGACGTGGCTCCCAAACAAAATTGGCGTCCTTTTTTTCCCACAAATAGAGCTTTCTTTTGGTGGTATTTGATCACCTCTGGGTTTTTATTTTTTTGAGCTATTAGCAAAAATAGAGCGAAAATTTTTTAAAAAAAAATTGTATTTTTTACTTTTTGCTAATATAAATATACCCAAAAAAGATTTAAAAAAAAAAACATTTTTTTTCCTCAGTTTAGGCCGATACGTATTCTTCTACATATTTTTGGTAAAAAAAAATCCCAATAAGCATTTATCGATTGGTTTGCACAAAATGCATAACGTTTTCAAAATAGGGGATAGTTTTATTGCATTTTTATTAATATTTTTTTTTTTACTACTAATGGCGGCTATCTGCAATTTTTTTTGTGACTGCGACATTATGGCGGACACATCAGACACTTTTGACACATTTTTGGGACCATTGTCATTTTCACTGCGAAAAGTGCTATAAAAATGCATTGTTTACTGTGAAAATTACAATTGCAGTTTAGGAGTTAACCACTAGGGGGCGCTGAAGGGGTTAAGTGTGACCTCATTTGTGTTTCTAACTGTAGGGGGGACTGGGCTGGACGTGTGACGTCAGTGATCGTCTTTCCCTATATCAGGGAACAGATGATCACTGACACTGCCACAATGAAGAACGGGGAAGGTTTGTTTACACTCACCTCTCCCCGTTCTTCTGCCTGCTCCTGATGAGCGACCAACAGTCGCGAAACGCGTAGAGCTACATACTCCATGCATCAATGTATAATCACTGCAGTATGACGTGATGTAATCTTTGTTCAGCATGTGATACCTATTTTATGTCTTAATGGATACAGTACAGATTGATGTACTTGCTGTATTTATATACTTGGGTCATTCCCCGCATACCTTTCCCCCCAACTAATCTGTAAAATACATATGTCTATCTATTTCTTCAATAGTGCAATATAGTCAAGGACGGTGCACTATGTGAAAGCAATAAAATATTTAAACGCATTTCAGATTTATTATCTTTGGTTTATTTTTTCTCCCCCATTTATTACAATCTGTTTCCCGCACATGCTTCATTTAAAGTCCCGCTTTTGCTTCCTTTTTCTATACAAAACCAGCGATGGAGGTAATTGACCCATTACCTCATTTAAAGTCCCAACGTACCCTTCCCCAGCCCCCCCCTCTCATATTGAAAGAGGAGTGTTGCATAAGGAGCGTTGGATGAAGGAATTGAGATGATAAAAGTGTTGGATAAGGAGAGTTGAATGAGCAATGTTGTATGGGAAGTATTGGATAGATGAGAAGTGTTGGATGAAGGGCTTCAGATGAAATGTGATGGGCGAGGGGCTTCAGATCAGGAGCATTAGATGAGAAGCATTTGATGAGGGGCTTCAGATAAGGAGCACTGGATGGGGGGCTTCAGATGAGGAGTGTTGGATGAGGGGCTTCAGATGAGGAGTGTTGGATGGGGGGCTTCAGATGAGGAGGGTAGGATGAGCAGTTTTGGGCTTTAGATGAGAAGTGTTGGATGAAGGGCTTCAGGTGGGGAGGACTGGATGAGAAGCGTTGGATGAGGGACTTTGGATGAGAAGTGCTGGATGAAGGGCTTCAGGTGGGGAGGACTGGATGAGAAGCGTTGGATGAGGGACTTTGGATGAGAAGCGTTGGATGAGGGAATTTGGATGAGAAGTGTTGGATGAGGGGTTTTAGATGAGGAACATTAGATGAGGAGTGTTGGATGAGAAGCTTAAAATGGGGAGCATTAGATGAGAAGTCTTGGATGAGGGGCTTCAGTGGAGTAGTGTTGGATGACGGGCTTCAGATGGGGTGCACTGGATGAGAAGCATTGAATGAGGGGCTTGAGATGAGGAGCGTTGGATGAGAAGCACTGAATGAGAGGCATCAGATGAGGAGCTTTGGATGAAGAGTGTTAAATGAGGGGCTTCACATGAAGAACATTGGATGAAGAGTGTTGGATGAGGGGCTTCAGATGAGAGTGTTGGATGAGGGGCTTCAGATGAGAGTGTTGGATGAGGGGCTTCAGATGAGAGTGTTGGAGGAGGGGCTTCAGATGAGAGCGTTGGATGAGGGGCTTCAGATGAGAGTGTTGGACGAGGGGCTTCAGATGAGAGTGTTGGAGGAGGGGCTTCAGATGAGAGTGTTGGAGGAGGGGCTTCAGATGAGAGTGTTGGAGGAGGGGCTTCAGATGAGAGTGTTGGAGGAGGGGCTTCAGATGAGAGTGTTGGAGGAGGGGCTTCAGATGAGAGTGTTGGAGGAGGGGCTTCAGATGAGAGTGTTGGAGGAGGGGCTTCAGATGAGAGTGTTGGAGGAGGGGCTTCAGATGAGAGTGTTGGACGAGGGGCTTCAGATGAGAGTGTTGGACGAGGGGCTTCAGATGAGAGTGTTGGACGAGGGGCTTCAGATGAGAGTGTTGGACGAGGGGCTTCAGATGAGAGTGTTGGACGAGGGGCTTCAGATGAGAGTGTTGGATGAGGGGCTTCAGATGGGGAGCATTGGATGAGGAGAGTTGGATGAGGGGCTTCAGATGAGAGTTTTGGATGAGGGGCTTCAGATGAGAGTTTTGGATGAGGGGCTTCAGATGAGAGTGTTGGATGAGGGGCTTCAGATGAGAGTGTTGGATGAGGGGCTTCAGATGAGAGTGTTGGATGAGGGGCTTCAGATGAGAGTGTTGGATGAGGGGCTTCAGATGAGAGTGTTGGATGAGGGGCTTCAGATGGGGAGCGTTGGATGAGGAGAGTTGGTTGAGGGGCTTCAGATGAGGAGCATTGGATGAGGAGAGTTGGATGAGGGGCTTCAGATGAGGAGCATTGGATGAGATCTGTTGGATAAGGGGCTTCAGATGAGGAACGAGGAGTGCTGATCTATATGGCACGTACCATCTGATGCAATACACAGATTATATGTACCTTCAGTCACCTCTCCCTCAGTACAAACTGTACCGATAACAAAGTCCAGACTGCGGGATTGCAGCAAGATGTCGGTACTCCAGGACATGGTGCACACTGTGTAAAATAAAGTCACTAGCTTATCTGCTCCCCCTTTATTCAGTTTGTGGATTCAATCCGTTACATATTGATAATGAAATGATATTATATCTTTCTTTCTAGGTGTTTCTATAGATTAGTAAATCTGCCACAGCGCCTGCCATCTCCTCTGGTGTGCCCGGAGAGCCATGGAAGGTCAGTTCACTGGAGAGGTACAAATCTGCCACCAATCTCACTAAAGCTGCCCATAATGTGATGGTCCCCCTGCACAAGAAGGGAGAGCAGCAAAGAGCGGTCTTTATCGCAGGAAGTCTCTGGATTACTGCACAGATTTGGAAGAAATACAGAAGAGCACCAAGATTCAGGAAGAATACACATGATGAATGGATTTAGACAATATTTGCTAATCGCAATATTTAGCTTTAATTTAAATATAAAGCTTCCCATGGGTTGCCTATAGGGACAGCAATTCTGAGGTTGCCTCCTTCTGCAGGGCGGGCCCTTTGCCTGGCTGATCCCAGAGGAATTTAGCAGTAGTGCTGACTGTACTGCCCGATGGAAGGAGAATCTATAAATCTGTATATGAAACACATTCATCAAAATTACTGAACATAAAATGAGTTCCCCTTTAAATGCTCCATGGCCCAGATTCACATATAATTACGTTGCTCCTGGGCAGCGTAACGTATGTGATTTACGTTACACCGCCGCAGGTTTACAGCGTTAGTGCCTGATTCTCAGAACACTTACCTGTAAACTTGCGGCGGTGTAGCGTAAAAGTGCTCGGCGCAAGCCCGCCTAATTCAAATGGGGCGGGCACCATTTAAATTAGGCGCGTTCCCACACCGAGCGTACTGCGCATGCTCCGTCGGGTAAATTACCCAACGTGCATTGCGCTAAATGACGTCGCACTGACGTCATTTGCTTAGACGTTAACGTAAATGGCGTCCAGCGCCATTCACGGACGTCTTACGCAAACGACGTAGATTTTTTAAATTTCGACGCGGGAACGACGGCCATACTTAACATTGGCTGCGCCTCATAGACCCAGGGGAAACTTTACGCATCGCAAAGGCTACGGAAACGTCATAAATTCTCTGCATCGAGCGCGCGTACGTTCGGGAATCGTCGTAATTAGCTAATTTACATAAGCGACGGGGAAAACGACGTCGGCGACACCTAGCGGCGGGAAAAAAAATTGCATTTAAGATCTGACAGCGTAAGAGCCTTACGCCTGTCAGATCTAATGGATATCTATGCGTAACTGATTCTAAGAATCAGTCGCATAGATACCCGGGGCCAGATTAGGACTTACGACGGTGCAAATGGTGTTGCGCCGTCGTAACGCCTTTGAGAATCTGGGCCCATGTGTCCTCCAGCCTCATGGTAATTGTCTTTGGGGGG
The DNA here is from genome assembly GCF_905171775.1 of Rana temporaria. NCBI lineage: Eukaryota > Metazoa > Chordata > Amphibia > Anura > Ranidae > Rana > Rana temporaria. The sequence continues at coordinate 57,859,156 of NC_053499.1, forward strand.
GGGGGGGGGGGAGAAGAGAATGGAATAAACCGCAATATTTCCTGGAGCTCGGCACTCAGAGAGCTAATTGATGAGAATTGTCGTCTCGCTGCAGAATACGGACTCGGCTCTCTCCCGCCAGATTGCCTGGTCCAGGATATTGTGCATTTTACATTGTCTGATCCCAAAGAGCGTCTGCTGTGTGTCACTCCACAGCGACCAGGAGACCTCTGCAATAAAGTGCACCTGTCATGAGAAGGACACAGAGGAGGGCTTCATTCCAAAAATCCTGACTGTCTCTCCGATCCAATGGCTTCAATGCTTACCTTATGCTGACTTTGCTTGCTGCACGTTTGCTCCAGGGTTGTGACTTGGAAAGTAATAAAACCAGAGACAGCCAGGAAACTAGCATTTTCAAATAAGGCTTATAGTAAATGAAGTCTTTACTTTCAGAAGGCTGTGACATTTATTTATTTGAAGTCATTCTAACGTTGGATTACAGTAAAACCTTGGATTACGAGTATAATGTGTTCCAGAAACATGCTTGTAATCCAAAACACTTGTATATCAAAGCGAATTTCCCCATAAGAAATAATGGAAACTCAAATAATTCGCTCCACAGCCATTTATTCTTAAGTCCTTCAGTTTACAGTCCATATAAAAATATTATAGTAATGTGCAGGGCCGCCATCAGGAATTATGGGACCCCTTACACAGCTTCAGGCATGGGCCCCCTGGAGCAGAGAACCAGGGGAGGGGTGCTGCCGCCTCAAGTTCAGAAGCAGGGGGCTGCCGGGAACCTCTGGGCCCTTTAGTAAAAAAAAAAATATATATATATAAAATTAAAAAAATGTTATAAAAAAAAAAAGGAAGGGAGTTGCAATCCGGGCCCCTTACAGGTGTACTGCCTGTACCCCCCCCCCCCCCCCGATGGCAGGCCTGGTAATGTAATAAGTTGTGTAACCATTAAATGTCCATCCACAGATGGAATCCAGCAGGAGCTCCAGAGTATAAAAGAGAAGAGAGGCGCCTCTAAGTGTAGCAATATGTTTCTAAATGTTGTACCTTCATTACATGTAACCATATTGCTACACTTAGAGGCGCCTGTCTTCTCGTTTATACTCAGTGGTGACATGACACTACTCTTATATCAAGACATCGCTTGTATATCAAGTCAAAATGTTTTGCTTGTCTTGCAAAGCGCTCTCAAACCAAGTTACTCTCAATCCAAGGTTATTACTGTATATAAAACAAGCATGTGATGCTGTCACTGAGAGCCATCTTGTGGCCAATTACATGTATTACAAGCCAATGCCACTTGAACAGTCGTCTGCTCACATCATTTGTAATAAAAACATCTTTGCCATTCTGAAGCTTCCCTCCAAACACTTTGCATATTATTTTATATATACTTTGAAGTCATTTGGAGTGATGAGACCAAAACTGTATGTATTTGTACACAGGCACAGTTTTCATACTTTTGGCTCTGTGTGTCACCAGAATAAAATAAAAACCAACCAATCCAAATGCAGACTTTCAGCTTTAATTCAAGGGGTTGAACATGAATATCAAGTACAAATTTTAGCAACTTCAACCACTTTTATACACAGTCCCCCCATTTTCAGGGTCTCAGATGTAATTGGACAAATGAATATAATCATAAATAAAATGTTAATTTTTAATATTTTGTTGGGAGTCCTTAAAGGGGTTGTAAAGGTAAAATTTCCCCCCCTAAATATCTTCCTTTACCTTAGTGCAGTCCTCCTTCACTTACCTCATCCTTCCATTTTGCTTTTAAATGTCCTTATTTCTTCTGGGAAATCCTCACTTCCTGTTCTTCTGTCTGTAACTACACACAGTAATGCAAGGCTTTCTCCCTGGTGTGGAGTGTCATGCTCGCCCCCTCCCTTGGACTACAGGAGAGTCAGGACGCCCACTAACACACAGCTCCTTTATCTGCAATCAAAAGAGCGTCCTGACTCTCTCGTAGTCCAAGGGAGGGGGTGAGCACAACACTCCACACCAGGGAGAAAGCCTTGCATTACTGTGTGGAGTTACAGACAGAAGAACAGGAAGTGAGGATTTCTCAGAAGAAATAAGGAAATTTAAAAGCAAAATGGAAGGATGAGGTAAGTGAAGGAGGACTGCACTAAGGTAAAGGAAGCTATTTAGGGATTTTTTTTTTACCTTTACAACCCCTTTAAGGCCCCTTTCACACTGGGGCGGAAGGTGCGGTGGCGTCAAAGCGACGCTATTTTTAGCAGCTGTTTACCGCTAATTTCGCAGCACTATTCGGCTACTAGTGGGGCGGTTTTACCCCTTCGCTAGTGGCCAAGAAAGGGTTAAAACCACCCGCAATGCGCCTCTGCAGAGGCGCATTGCTGGTGGTATAGCCGCAGTGTCCCATTGATTTCAATGGGCGGGAGTGGTGGAGGAGCGGTATACACGCCGCTCCAAAGATGCAGCTAGCAGGACATTTTTTCCCGTCCTGCTAGCGCACCGCTCCAGGTTGAAAGCTCTCGGGGGTTTCACAATGAAGACACGGCAGCAGCTGTTTAGGGTCGGTTTGTAGGCGCTATTTTTAGCGCAATAGCGCCTGCAAAATGACCTCAGTGTGAAAAGGGGTCTTACTGGCAATGAGTGCCTGAAGTCTGGAACCCATGGACATTACCAGAGACTGGCTTTCCTCCTTTCTGATGCTTTGCCAGGATCTAAGTGCAGCTCTCTTCAGTTGTTCTTTGTGGGTCTTTCTGCCTTTAGTTTTGTCTTCAGCAAGAAAAATACTCAATTGGGTTAAGATCAGGTGATTGACTCGGGCATTGCAGAATATTCCACTTCTTTTCCTTCAGAAGCTCCTGCAGTGGTGGCTGGTGCTCAATTTTTTTTTTTTTTTGGGGGGGGGGGGGCAAACAATATAAAAAAAAGACAATTGCAGCCTCACTGTGCCTATCAAAGGCAGCCACTGTGCCCATCAAAAGCAGCCACTGTGCCCATCAAATGCAGCCACTGTGCCCATCAAACGCAGCCACTGTGCCATCAATTGTCGCCACTGTGCCATCAATTGTCGCCACTGTGCCAATCAAACGCAGCCACTGTGCCATGCCATCAAACGCAGCCACTGTGCCATCAATTGTCGCCACTGTGCCATCAATTGTCGCCACTGTGCCATCAAATGCAGCCACTGTGCCATGCCATCAATTGTTACTGTGCCCACATCAATTGTAGCCACTGTACCCACATCAATTGTCCCCACTGTGCCCACATCAATTGTCCCCACTGTGCCCACATCAATTGTCCCCACTGTGCCCACATCAATTGTCCCCACTGTGCCCACATCAATTGTTCCCACATCAATTGTCGCCACTGTGCCCTGTAAAATGCTGCCAGTCAGATTGCCCCCCCGCCCGGCACTTACCTTTCTGGGGTTAGCCATCCTCCTTCCACGGTCCCTCGATGTCTGTTGCCGCCCTCGATGACGCTTCAGCCAATCAGGTTACCGATAACCAGAATCGGTGAACCTGATTGGCTGAGACGGCTGTCAGTCTTATCCAAGGGACGCAGTCCCCGTACGTTCCGAGGATAAGACATCCGGGAGCCGAAGGGCTGTACTCGGAAAGCCGCTGGCTCTGATAGGCACTTCCGCACAGCCAACCAGCTGCCGTTATTCAGTTAGCCGGCGCCCTATGTCCGGCCATCTGAATAGACCAGCGGCAGCTGGCCACAATAACATACATTCATACAATGCAATCCATAAATGTATGTTATTTGCCCGGCGCTGCAGAATGACATTTTAAAAGCCTTAAAGGGCCCGTTTTTTTTTTTTTTTTTTTTTGACTACAGGAGGGGGGGGGGGGGGGGGCGACTTCTGTTAATTGAAGTCACAAGCTGCAATGAAGGGCAAATCGCACTGCTCTGCGGCTTATGAAGTAGCACTGCTATGAATCAGAGCTGTGTGAGGCTGGGTTCACACTGAGGAACGGAGCGGCTCCCATCCGGGGGGGGGGGGGGGGGGAGCATCTCCATTCACCGTTTTCAGGTTGAATTTCATCCCACATTTTTGTCTGAATTGGGACCTGAAACAGACCAGAAAACGCACAGAACTCAAGTCGCTCCGACTTAGAAAAAGGTTCCTGTGCTACTTTTGGGGCGGCTTCAGGGCGGCTTGCATTGACTTCTATACAAAAGTCGTTTTTCAAGCCACGCTGAAGTCTTCCGACTTTAAAGCCGCCCCGTACAGCACGACTTCAGCGCGGCTCGAAAAATGACTTCCGTATAGAAGTCAATGCAAGCCGCCCTAAAGTCGCCCCAAAAGTAGTACAGGAACTACTAGTAGTACAGGAAGTCTTCCGACTTTGAAGCCGGCCCTGTAAGAACCGGCTCTTAGGCTATGTTTCCACTATTGCGACCCCAAAGTTGCACAATTTACAGTGCGACTTTGAAATGTGATTTTTGATGGGCTGTCATGCAGCCGGTGAGAACCATGAGAGAACAAGTCGCACCGAAGCCGGAACAAAGTAGTGCAAAAACCTTTTTTGGAGTCGCACCAGTTAGAACATGCGACTTCACTTGTGTCAAGTTGCACAACATCTCGCAGTAGTGAAAACAGAGCCTAAGGCTTCTTTCACACTTGTGCGACTTTTCCTGCAACTTGGGACTGCAAAGTCGCATGACAAGTCGTTCCCCATTATTTCCAATGACTACCATTCATATTAGTAGGACTTCAAGTCGTGCCGACTTCAAAGTAGTCCCTGCACTACTTCGGTCCGACTTTGATGCGATTTCATGTTCATAGACCTCAAGTCTCCCTGAAATCACGTCAAAATCGCGGCCGCAAAATTGCGCGACTTTGAAGTCATAGTAGTGTGAAAGGCACCTAAAGACCCCTTTCACACTGCCAACTTGAAAGTCACACGATTTTAATGCGATTTCGCCGCTCTGGTTACACAGTTCACAGTCGCATGACAAGTCGCTCCTCAGTAACGGCAATGGAACTGTTCTAATCAGTGCAACTCAAGCCGCTTAGACTTAGAAAAAGGTTCCTGTACTTACTTTGGCCCCTTTTAGGCTCTGTTTTCCACTACCGTGAGTTGTTGTGCGACTTGACACATGTGAAGTCGCATGACAAGTCAAAACCCATGTATTTTAATGGACCCCATTCTAATTGGTGTGACTCAAGTTGCATCAAACTCCAAAAAAGGTTTTTGCACTACTTTGTTCCGACTTCAGTCCGACTTGTTCTCACCGGTCACATGACATTGCATCAAAAATCGCATTGCAAAGTCGCAATGTAAATAGCGCGACTTGGGGTTGCAATAGTGGAAACAGAGTCTTACACTGCTGCGACTTCAATGCCGCACGATTTTACCGCGATTAGATGCGATTTTACCATGATTTCAGGGAATGCCTGTGTACACATGAGGTCGCTGGACCTCAACTCGCATCAAAGTCAGACCAAAGAAGTACAGGGACTACGTTGAAGTCGCACAGATATGAATGGTACTCATTGGAAATCATGGGGGAACGACTTGTCATGCGACTTTGCAGTCCCACGTTGCAGGATAAGTTGCAGTAGTGTGAAAAGAAGCCTGAGGTGCGACTTTAACCACTTGCTTACTGGGCACATAAATCCCCTTCGTGCCCAGGCGAAATTTCGGCTTCCGGCACTGCGTCGCTTTAACTGACATTTGCGCGGTCGTGCGACGTGGCTCCCAAACAAAATTGACGTCCTTTTTTCCCCCACAAATAGAGCTTTATTTTGGTGGTATTTGATCACCTCTGCGATTTTTATTTTTTGCATTATAAACAAAAAAAGAGCGACAATTTAAAAAATATATATATATATTTTTTACTTGTTGCTATAATAAATATCCCAATTTTTTTTTTTTTTTTAAAAACTATTTTTTTTCTCAGTTAAGGCCGATGCGTATTTTTTAACGTATTTTTGTAAAAAAAAATTGCAATAAGCGACTGGTTTGCGCAAAAGTTATAGCGCCTACAAAATGGGGAACAGAATTATGATTTTTTTTTATTATTTTTTTTTTACTAGTAATGGCGGCGATCTGCGATATTGCGACGGACGTATCGGACACTTTTGACACAAATTTGGGACCATTCACATTTATACAGCGATCAGTGCTATAAAAATGCACTAATTACTGTATAAATGTGACTGGCAGGGAAGGGGTTAACACTAGGGGGTGAGGAAGGGGTTATCTGTGTAACCTGGGTGTGTTCTAACTGTGTGGGGGGAAGGGGGTGACTGGGGGAGGTGACCGATGCTGTGTCCCTATGTAAAGGGACACAGATCGGTCTCCTCTCCTCTGACAGCACGTGGAGCTCTGTGTTTACACACATAGCTCCACGTCCCTGCTGTCACCTGCTGTGTTCCCGACGATCGCGTGTACCCGGCGGACATCGCGGCCGCCAGGTACACGCATCGGCTCTTCAGCGATGCGCCGGGACAGTGTTTACCCGCTGCGCGCCCCCCAGAGGCGCGCGCGGGTAATGCACATAAAAGGACGTCTAAAGAGGTCCACTTGGCACTTGAGAGCCGCGCTGTTGACGCCTTTTGTCAATAGCGCGGGTCTCAAGTGGTTAACACTCGCATTGACTTCTGTTAGGGCTCGTCATGCACACTGCAGATCAAAGGAGCGGCTCTCATTTCCTGCCTGGAATCTCCCCTCCATGTTATGCAATGTCTCCATACACACACAGTCATTTTCTCTGAATCGCTCCGCATAGCGGTGAACTAGACGACTTTCTTCAACCTGACTATCTATGTAACTTTCATACTCATAATAATGCCAGGTGATCCCGCCATGGCGGTCCTTGTTCAGGCACTTCCTGTTGTAGGGTGACCACATTTCCAAACTGCCATTCGGGGACACCCCCCCCCCCCCCCCCATCACAAAAAAAAATGCTTTTTAATACTTTTTTTTTGCCAATTTTAAAGGCTTGTGTGCAAGTAATTGGCCATAATATTGGCCAATTACGGGGGTAATACTCTGCAATACCCCCGCGCAATACTCTGCAATACCCATGCACCAATACTCTGCAATACCCACGCACAATACTCTGCAATACCCACGCACCAATACTCTGCAATACCCCCGCACCAATACTCTGCAATACCCATGCACCAATACTCTGCAATACCCACGCACAATACTCTGCAATACCCACGCACCAATATTCTGCAATACCCACGCACCAATACTCTGCAATACCCACGCACCAATACTCTGCAATACCCACGCACCAATGCTCTGCAATACCCGGAAAATACTCTGGGGAAAAAAATGCGTTTTAACTAGGGTTGTCCCGATACCACTTTTTTAAGACCGAGTACAAGTACCGATACTTTTTTTCAAGTACTCGCCGATACCGAATACCGATACTTTTTTTTAATGTCATGTGACAATTTGAAAAATGGACACTGACGGATGGATGGCACTGACAGGGAGCACTGACAGGGGGCACTGACGGATGGCACTGACAGGGGGCACTGACGGATGGATGGCACCAGGGATGGACTGGGACAGAAATTTGGCCCTGGACTTCATCCAGACTGGCCCACTTTGACAGGTCTCTCCCATGGCGGCCGGACAACTCCCGCACCCATCCCCCCCGGCCACCCAAGCCTCCTCTCCCCCTTCACTAGTCGTTTTACTTTATTAGAGTAGAACAGCTGGTACTGGTACTCTTATAGGCAGTACCAGCGGGGAAGCTAGACATTATTTCACCCGGGGAAAATAATCAGTTCGGTGCCCCCCCTTATGGGACAAGATTAGGCAGAAGTGAGAAACTACCAGGCCATAGCTGTTGAGTCAGCTGTCTGTCCCCTTCCTCATACTCCTCTGTCGTCATCCCTGCTCCTCTGGTCCTCCCCCTGCTTCTTTGTTCCCCCCAGGTGAGCACTGCAGGGAGGGAGAGGAGGTGAGCGCTGCAGGAAGGGAGAGACAGAGGAGCGGAGGGGGGGCGGCGGTCCGCTTTCACTGAAGCCGGCCCACTGAGCCATCGGCCCACCGGGAAACTCCCTGTAGTCCCAATGGCCAGTCCATCCCTGGATGGCACTGACAGTGGGAACCTAAGGATGGATGACACTGACAGGGAGCACTGACGGATGGATGGCACTGACAGGGGGCACTGACGGATGGATGGCACTGATGGATGGATGGCACTGACTGGATGGCACTGACAGGGGGCACTGACGGATGGATGGCACTGACAGGGGGCACTGACGGATGGATGGAACAACTGACCACTGCTCTGTCCACTACACTATACTATGTACTGACTATACTGACCAATACTGACTTGTCTAAACTCTCTAATCTCTCTGGCTGACTTGGTTTCACCTGTAGCTTATGTCTTCTATCAGCCTGGAGGAGGTGAAGAGAGGGTGTCCAGAGGAGGAGGGGGGGGGGGGAGGTAGTGCTGAGCTGTCAGGGGTCTGGCATAAAATGACACTTCTTGAAGCAGAAAGATCTTAAGCGAAGTGACAGCAGACAGACTATTTTCTGACAGGGGCTGTGAATGGCTCAGTCCAGTCCTCAGTGAACATATGTCTTCATTTTGCAAGGGTGCATTTAAAAGGGAATTAATCTAATGCTGCCTTCTATGAAAAAATTTGTTGAGTAGGGGTGAAAAAATGTAATTAATATTTCTTGCTAAAGGCTCTCATAGCTTCCTATGAAACATATTTGACTTTAATAAAAAAAAGCAGTACCGTTAAACAAACACTAGTTAGGCAGTGAGAATGGCATTTCTTCACTTGTCTCCTCGGGTAAAAACACATTTACTAATTTCTGATAATTAATATGTTTTCACCATGAAACAATCTGAATAAAAAACACAATATCTGTATGCACTATCATCTCCATCCTCACCATTTCTCCTCTGATGACTGTGAATGGCTCAGTCCATTGTATCGGGCACACCTGGCTCTGCCGGCTGATTGCTTGTCTCACGCTGTGATAACCCGGTGAGCGGCAAAACATTTCAATTTCCAGCACTCGCGCTGCACACTCTTGTTGCCAGCAACGCTGTAATAGCCCCGCCCGCCCCGCCGCCGTACCTGACCATTCACAGGGCACCAGCCAGGGACACAGGAAGTAAACAGGGGGACGGATCCGGCAGTGACACACACTGACTAGCGTCCCCCTGAATGTTGCACCCGGTGCAATGGCGCTTCCCACGCTACCCCACTGGCTCCGCCCCCTCTCCGTCCGCCGACTTCTGGGCATCGGGAGCATTTGTGCAAGTACAAGTACTCGCACAAATGCTCGGCATCGGTCCCGATACCGATACTAGTATCGGTATCGGGACAACCCTAGTTTTAACCACTTCCCGCCCGCCGGACGTCATATAACGTCCTTGACTTTGTGCAGGGATATCTGAATGATGGGTGCAGCTACAGGCATCATTCAGATATCATCTTTTTCAGCCAGCGATTCCCTACACCATAAGAATGATCATGACGGCTGTTCCACCTCTTGATCGTTCTTACAGGAGGCAAAAGGGGACGTCCCCCCTCCCTTCGCCCTCTAGTGCTTTCGACTCACCGCTACGATCGAAGCCAGGATTGTTTTTTTTTTTTTTAGGCTTCCCAGCCTAGAGGTGAGATGTGGGATCTTATTGACCCCATATCTCACTGTAAAGAGGACCTGTCATGCTATATTCCTATTACAAGGGATGTTTACATTCCTTGTAATAGGAATAAAAGTGATCAAAACATTTATTTTTGGGGAAAAATGTGTCAAACTAAAATAAATAAAGTAAAATGAACAATAAAAAAATAAATAAAAAATTAAAGCGCCCCTGTTCCCATGTGCTCGTATACAGAAGCGACCGCACACGTAAGTCCCGCCCACATATGAAAACGGTGTTCAAACCACACATGTGAGGTATCGCTACGAACGTTAGAGCGAGAGCAATAATTTTGGCCCTAGACCTCTTCTCCAACTAAAAAGATGTAACCAGTAAAAATATTTAAAGTGTCAGCTATGGGGATTTTTAAGTAGCGAAGTTTGGCGCCATTCCACAAGCGTGTACAATTTTGAAGGGTGACATGTTGGGTATCTCTTGACTCGGCGTAACTTTATCTTTCATATTATGCAAAAACATTGGGCTAACTTTAATGTTTTTTTTTTTTTAAAAGCACAAAACTGTTTTATTTCCCAAAAAAACGCATTCGAAAAAATGCTGTGCAAATACCATGCGCGATAAAAAGTTGCAACGACCGCCATTGTATTCTCTAGGGTCTTTGCTAAAAAAGCATATATAATGTTTTGGGGTTCTATGTAATTTTCTAGCAAATAAATGATGATTTTTCCATGTAGGAGAGGAATGTCAGAACTGGTCTGGGTGTTCCAGTACGCCTGATGGTGCTCCCTGCATGTTGGGCCTCTGTATGTGGCCACGCTGTGTAAAAGTCGCACACATGTGGTATCGCCATACTCGGGAGGAATAGCAGAATGTGTTTTGGATTGTAATTTGTGGTATGCATATGCTGTGTGTGAGAAATAACCCGCTAATATAAACATTTTGTGAAAAAAAATAGAAATAAAAAAAATCTTGATTTTTGCAAAGAATTGTGGGAAAAAATGACAACTTCAAAAAACTCACCATGCCTCTTTCTAAATACCTTGGAATGTCTTCTTTCCAAAAAAAGGTCATTTAGGGGGTATTTGTACTTTTCTGGCATGTTAGGGTCTCAAGAAATGAGATAGGCCGTCAGTACTTCAGGTGTGATCAAATTGATCAATTTTCAGATATTGGCACCATAGCTTGTAGACCCTATAACTTTCACCCAGACTAAATAATATCCAAATTTTTTTTTGTTGTTACCAAAGATATGTAGCAGTATACATTTTAGTCCAAAATTATGAAGAAAAATATTTTTTTTGCAAAATTTTATAATAGAAATTAAGAACATTATGACAGGTGCCAGAATCACTATCGCAGCAGCATGGAAGAAACCAACAGTTTCCATCCTATACATGAAGAGAAAAGTTACATGGATTATGGAACAAGAAAAAAGGATATGTTCCATGTTGGATAAGTCTAACCTTTTCCGTGAAATATGGGAACCTTGGTTGACTTACATGGGGATTTCTTATACCCTGTAATTATAATACCGTATTTGCCGGTGTATAAGGCGACCGGGCGTATAAGACGACCCCCTAATTTTACATTTTTTTTAAAGATTTTTTGCCTGTACTCACCGTATAAGACGACCCCCCCCCCCCTTCCTATGCTTCCGACGCTTTATATTCCTTCTTTCTGGAGCCATATTCTTCTTCCTTCTTGCTGGAGCTGGAGCCAATCATGGCGAGCGATGTGTTCTATTAATGAATACAAAGCCTGCTTGGATTGGCAGAGGCTGTAACATCATCATCCCACGCCTCATTGACTCTCAAAGCCAATCCGTGCAGTCTACTATATGTAGCCTGCTCGGATTGGACGAGGTTGTTACTCCAATCTGAGCAAGCTCTATATTCATTTGAATACATCGCTCACTGAGATTGGCTAAGCGGTATATACTGTATGTAGCCAAAGCTGACCTGGCGTATAAGACGACCCCTGCTTTTTGGCCAGTTTTTTTAAGTGTAAAAGGTAGTCTTATACGCCAGCAAATACAGTAATTATATTTGTGACTTCGGAAAGAGATCAAATATTGGCAGGCAGGCTGTATATTTCTCTTATTCTTCTTGATTCTTTCTTTCACTCTCCTTTCTTTTTTTTCACTCTTCTACTCTTCTTGTTTTTTGCTTCTTCTCTTATTTTTTATAATAATATGTATGAGGATGATTTCCTTGGTTTATTACATCCTCAATCTGTTCTACTTTGGAAAGATATGTTTATATAAGCATATTTGTAGTATTCCCTCTTTCCCCTTGGGAATTTGAGTCGGTTGAAAATTTTGGGAATATACTTCCAAATACCGGTTTTATCCAGTTTTGATTTTTGGAGAGAGGATGGATTGTGGGAATTACTATACTTCTTCGACACAGATTGATCCCATTTGGGAGGTAGACATGTTCTTTACATCTATCCTTTTCGTAGATTCCAGATTTAATCTGGTATATGCGACATTTTATTTATTATATTAAATGGTATTAAGAGATTTGAGAATTCCTAGACATATGGGAATTTTTCTTCTCTTTCTTTTTTTTATTAGATATGTATTGTTACTTTGGATGATTTTATTCTTTATCCCTATTTACGTGATATTAAGCTTATAGGCTTGCTAGGTGTAGAGGGAGGATAGTAGATAGGGAATATTTGGTATGAAATGTATTCTATTAATTATATTTATAGATATCATTGATGTATATTCTGCTATTTTATTTTTATTGTATCTTATTTAAATTGAAAATAAACTTAAAACTTGAATGAAAAAAAAAAAAGAAATTAAGAAAAAATCTTTTTTTTTACAAAATTTTCGTTCTTTTTTCATTTATAGCGAAAAAAATTAAAACCGCAGAAGTGATCAAATACCACCAAAAGAAAGCTCTATTTGTGGGAAAAAAAGGACAACAATTTCATTTGGTTACAGTGTTGTATGGCTGAGTTATTGTCATTCAAAATGTGAGAGCACCGAAAGCTGAAAATTGGTCTGGTTATTAAAGCGGTAGTTCACCCTGACCCACATGATGTTACCATCGAGACAGGCATTGTAGCGCGAGCTACAGTATGCCTGTCCCGATTTTTTTAACCCCGTACTCACCTCGTAGTCGTCCATCGTAGATTTCGGCTCCCGCGGGGAATGGGCGTGCCTATGGAGAGGGAGGATGATTGACGGCCGGCCCTGGCACGTCACTCTCCCCGAAGACAGCCGGAGTAGGTCTCGGCTCTTCACGGCGCGTGCGCACAGGCTATGCGCACGCGTCGTGAAGACCAAGCCTATTTCGGCTATTTCCGGAGAAGCGTGACGCGCCAGAGCCGGCCGTCAATCATCCTCCGTCTCCAGAGGCACGCCCATTCCCCGGTATCTTCGATGGACGACTACAAGGTGAGTATGGGGGGAAAAAATTCGGGACAGGCATACTGTAGCTCGCGCTACAGTGCCTGATTTAAAGGTAAAAGAAAAAAAAAAAAATTTTTTCCTGTCGATAGGGTGAACCCCCGCTTTAAGGGTGTTTAAGTGCCCAGTTGTCAAGTGGTTAAATAAAAGAGGAAGCAATTCAAATGTAAATATACCAAATTTTTATTGGGTGTTTATGAAAGTAGAATTATGGACCTATACATATTTTTTCCTTTTCCAACTATATATATATATATATATATATATACTCGGATTAAACCAAGAGTCCTTTGGTAAAATCAATTGGCCAGAAGTGAAGATCTAGTGATCGTCTCACCCATTCGCTGACACACTTTTGACCAAGAGATTACAAGCCTGCCCACCACGGCAAGGTAGACTCTTCTAGGGCAGGATCTACACTGACTACACTAAGCTACCCTACTGGATGCTAGTCATCCTTTTTCTAATGTTGGGTGTAGGTTTGTAGTACGGCCTCATCCTATAATCTGTGTGTGCGATCTACTCTCTCCTAATTTGGTTGTGTGTGTGTGTACATCTATCTAAAGCATGGAGCGCTCAGTTTATTTACATCTGGACATCCTGGCCCAGATTCAGAAAGAGATACGATACGGTATCTCTGAGTTCCGCCGGTCGTATCTTTGCGACTGATTCAGTTACGCATAGATATCCCTAAGATCCGACAGGTGTAAGTGTCTTACATCGTCGGATCTTAGGCTGCAATTCCAGGCTGGCCGCTAGGTGTCGCTTCCGTATTTTTACGCAAGGAATATGCAAATGAGGATTTACACCGATTCAGAAACGAACGACCGCCCGGCGCTTTTTTTTTACGTTGTTTGCGTTCGGCTTTTTTCGGCGTATAGTTACCCCTGCTATATGAGGGGTAGCTAATGTTAAGTATGGCCGTCGTTCCCGCGCCGAGTTTTGAAATTTTTACGTCGTTTGGGTAAGTCGTTTGCGAATACGGCTGGACGTAATTTACGTTCACGTCGAAACCAATGACGTCCTTGCGACGTCATTTAGAGCAATGCACACTGGGATATTTTACGAACGCGCATGCGCCGTTCAAATAAAACGTAAAAAACGCGGGGTCAACACATATTTAAGTAAAACACGCCCCCTACATCCCCATTTGAATTACGCGGCCTTACGCCGCAACACATACGTTACGCCGCCGTAACTACGGGCGCAAGTTCATTCTGAATACAGAACTTGCGCCCAAATATGGGGGAGCCAGGCTGATTTGTCTTGCGGCCCAGTCTACCTCATAAGACTGGCGCTACACTGGGGCTAGACGCTACAATCAGGATCATTGGTTCCCCTTCTCAGTGGTGTCTGGGGAACTCACCTGAGAGCTAGACGCTACAATCAGGATCATTGGTCCCCCTTCTCAGTGGTGTCTGGGGAACTCACCTGAGAGCTAGACGCTACAATCAGGATCATTGGTCCCCTTCTCAGTGGTGTCTGGGAAACTCACCTGAGAGCTAGACGCTACAATCAGGATCATTGGTCCCCTTCTCAGTGGTGTCTGGGGAACGCACCTGAGAGCTAGACGCTACAATCAGGATCATTGGTCCCCTTCTCAGTGGTGTCTGGGAAACTCACCTGAGAGCTAGACGCTACAATCAGGATCATTGGTCCCCTTCTCAGTGGTGTCTGGGAAACTCACCTGAGAGCTAGACGCTACAATCAGGATCATTGGTCCCCTTCTCAGTGGTGTCTGGGGAACGCACCTGAGAGCTAGACGCTACAATCAGGATCATTGGTCCCCTTCTCAGTGGTGTCTGGGGAACTCACCTGAGAGCTAGACGCTACAATCAGGATCATTGGTCCCCTTCTCAGTGGTGTCTGGGGAACGCACCTGAGAGCTAGACGCTACAATCAGGATCATTGGTCCCCTTCTCAGTGGTGTCTGGGGAACGCACCTGAGAGCTAGACGCTACAATCAGGATCATTGGTCCCCTTCTCAGTGGTGTTCTTTAATCCGAGGTATTAAAAGAAAATCTCTCTTATACCTATACATTCATACATTTATACATATATTTATACTATATATTTTTTTTTTTTTTTTTTTTTTTTTTTTAACTACTATAAAACTACTATAATAATTATACAAGTATACTATAGGAATCATTACCATTTCATTACCCTGAAAGTCTTTAAAACTTTTCAAGGTCAATGATATATACATTACCATTTTGATCGACCTGAATGTCGAACCTGTACCTGAGCCTCTCCTCCATGTTGGTGAAAATGAGTGATGGCGGGGACTAGGGTTTTCCCGACACCACTTTTTTGAGACC
This sequence comes from Rana temporaria, assembly GCF_905171775.1. Taxonomy (NCBI): domain Eukaryota; kingdom Metazoa; phylum Chordata; class Amphibia; order Anura; family Ranidae; genus Rana; species Rana temporaria. The sequence goes on from NC_053499.1 coordinate 57,874,483, forward strand.
GAGTACAAGTACCGATACTTTTTTTCAAGTACTCGCCGATACCGAATACCGATACTTTTTTTAATGTCATGTGACAGTGGCAGTATTTATTTATTTTTTTCACTTTTTTTTTTTTTTTACAGTGATTTTTATTTATTTATTTATTTTAGGGGGGGGGGTGAATTGTCAGTGTGTTTTTTTTTATTTATTTTTTTACATTTTATTTTTATTTATTTTTTAATATTTATTGCAATTTTTTATTTTATTTTTAATCAGCCCTGTAGGGGGTCTTTGGAGAGATATCAGGGGTCTTAACAGACCTCTTGCATCTCCCCTTTAAGACAGAGAAAAGGACTAGGGAAACAGATTCCCCAGTCCCTTTCTCAGCAGCCTCAGCTGAAATGAATGGAGGGAAGCTCCTCCATTCATAAACTGAAGCATCGTAAACACAGGAGGTTACGATGCTCAGTTATATGAATGGACAGAGTCGGTGATCACCGACTCTGTTCATTCGGAAAAAGTAGGAGCCGGGCTTAGCGGCTCCTACCTCCGCTCTCCCCCTGACAGATTGAGGGGGGAGAGCGGCACGGACGGGGGGGGGGGGGAATGCAGAGAGAACTGCACGGATGGACGGAGAGAGATCTGGACGGGGGGGGGGAGGAAAGAACTGCACGGATGGACGAGGAGAGAGATCTGGACGGGGGGGGGGGGGGGGGGGGGAAGAACTGCACTGATGGACGAGGAGAGAGATCTGGACGGGGGGGGGGGGAGGAAAGAACTGCACGGATGGACGAGGAGAGAGATCTGGACGGGGGGGGGAGGAAAGAACTGCACGGATGGACGAGGAGAGAGATCTGGACGGGGGGGGGGGGAGGAAAGAACTGCACGGATGGACGAGGAGAGAGATCTGGACGGGGGGGGAGGAAAGAACTGCACGGATGGACGAGGAGAGAGATCTGGACGGGGGGGGGGGAGGAAAGAACTGCACGGATGGACGAGGAGAGAGATCTGGACGGGGGGGGGAAGAAAGAACTGCACGGATGGACGAGGAGAGAGATCTGGACGGGGGGGGGAAGAACTGCACGGATGGACGAGGAGAGAGATCTGGACGGGGGGGGGAAGAACTGCACGGATGGATGGACAGACGGGGGAAGAGGAGAGAGAACGGCACGGACAGGGGAAGACAACACTGACCATGGGGGAGAGAAGATTTGCAACTCCTCTGCCTGCCCGCCCAAGTATCGGGTGAAGCATCGGGAGCATTTCCCCGAGTACAAGTACTCGGGGAAATGCTCGGTATCGGTCCCGATACCGATACTAGTATCGGTATCGGGACATCCCTAGCGGGGACAGATGAGTGAACGGGGGGGGGGGGGGGGCAGATGAGTGAATGAGGGGGGCAGATGAGTGAAAGGGGGGTAATATGGGGGGGAGTTGAGTGAACGGGGGGTGATGGGGGGGAGATGAGTGAATCACTCATCTGTCCCGTCCCCCCCCTCACTCATCTACCCCCCATCATCCTCCCCCCGTTCACTCATCTGCCCCCCCCCGTTCACTCATCTGCCCCCCATTCACTCATCTGTCCCTCCCAATCACCCCCCATTCACTCATCTACCCCCCTTTCACTCATCTGTCCCCCCCCATCACTCATCTGCCCCCCCATTCACTCATCTGTCCCCCATCACCCCCCTCCCCTCCCAATTCACTTATCCGCGGTATTAAAAGAAAATCTCTCTTATCTATACATTTATACATATATTTATACTATATTTTTTTGGGGTTTTTTTTTTTCTTTTTTTTTTCTTAACTACTATAAAACTACTATTATAATTATACAAGTATACTATAGGAATCATTACAATTTAATTACCCTGAAAGTCTTTAAAACCTTTCAAGGTTAATGACCGGCATATTATCATTTTGTTCGTCCTGAATGTTGAACCTGTACCTGAGCCTCCCCTCGATGTTGGTGAACCACGTATTACCACTTTCATCAACCTCAATATCAAACCTGTACGCAGTCAGCTCTTCAAAGTCAATGAACCACATAATACCATTTCCATCATTGTAAAACTCAAACCTGTAAAATAACCTCCCAATAATGTACCACACATCACCATTTTCATCAGCCTCAGTTTCAAACCTTTCGTCAATCAAGTTGGCGATGTTGAACTGGATTCTGCGGTCCGGTTGGGGGATGGGAGCTCGGCACATTGGACAGGTTGCACTCTCCTCCATCCACCGTTGAATGCAGGCCATGTGGTATTCATGAGCGCAGGTGAGGATGGCTGTTTCTTCTCCAACCTGATAACCTACAAGACATATAGCACATGTTACCTGCTCCTCGCCACGCGGCTCCATGGCCGGCGGCGGTGCTGGGACATGTTCAATGGGCCTGACGCGATCTCTGGGCGAACGGCTCCTGGGTGGGGTCTCCTCTCGCCTCCGCCGACGTCGGGATCTGCATCTCCTCCGGTGGGCGGTTGGTGAGTCGCCGTCCCGACGTGATGGACGAGGCATTCTGAAGACCTGAAAAGGCAAAAAAAATCTAATTTTAATAAGAATATTATAATAAGAGTTAGTAATAGTGATAAATATCAATAAAAATTATACAAGTCGCGGTTATTCGCCGTAAGTCGCTGAAAATCGCAGTGAAATACAGGAGATAGCTCTCTGAATGTCACTCCGGCAACTTACTAAGGAGAAGTGAGCTGAGAGGTCCTCAGACTGAAGTGATCAACAACCTGTGACCAATCACAGGGCCTCACACTGAAGTAAACCCCTCACACCAACAGTCATATAACACAAACCCTTATCAATTTTATATCATTTTATTGATTTTACTTATAATTAAAAAATTTTGGGTGATTTTAATGGTTATTATTGAATTTGGCCACAAGATGGCGATCTTTTCTCCTCTGGCTGTAATACCGATCCCCGCCATAGATGTCTCCTATCCCGAATGCTGTGTTTCTATGGTTTCATCATCAGCCATCGGCCATATTTATTACTGGATATCTCTATGAATGGTGAGGAGAGACTGTTACTGAGGGGGAGAGGAACGGTCCTGGGGGGCAGAAATGGCGGCTGGGGGGAGCAGAGCTGTGAAGGTGAGGAGGAGAGTCGGGGGGAGCAGGGGAGACCCCTAATCATCCCCCCAGCCCTTTAAGTGCCCAGCAGTGGGTCACACGCGCCGCCGGCGGCTTGCGCGCGACTGGGTCTGAATCTCCGTGACCACGGGACCCGATCGCAGCCGGTGTCCCGCGATCGGGTCACAGGAGCTGAAGAACGGGGAGAGGTGAGCGTAAACAAACCTTCCCCGTTCTTCTCTACAAGACATATAGCACATGTTACCTGCTCCTCGCCACGCGGCTCCATGGCCGGCGGCGGTGCTGGGATTTGTTCAATGGGCCTGACGCGATTTCTGGGCGAACGGCTCCTGGGTGGGGTCTCCTCTCGCCTCCGCCGACGTCGGGATCTCCTCCGGTGGGCGGTTGGTGAGTCGCCGTCCCGACGTGATGGACGAGGCATTCTGAAGACCTGAAAAGGCAAAAAAAAACAAATTTTAATAAGAATATTATAATAAGAGTTAGTAATAGTGATAAATATCAATAAAAATGATACAAGTCGCGGTTATTCGCCGTAAGTCGCTGAAAATCGCAGTGAAATACAGGAGATAGCTCTCTGAATGTCACTCCGGCAACTTACTAAGGAGAAGTGAGCTGAGAGGTCCTCAGACTGAAGTGATCAACAACCTGTGACCAATCACAGCGCCTCACACTGAAGTAAACCCCTCACACCAACAGTCATATAACACAAACCCTTATCAATTTTATATCATTTTATTGATTTTACTTATAATTAAACATTTTTGGGTGATTTTAATGGTTATTATTGAATTTGGCCACAAGATGGCGATCTTTTCTCCTCTGGCTGTAATACCGATCCCCGCCATAGATGTCTCCTATCCCGAATGCTGTGTTTCTTTGGTTTCATCATCAGCCATCGGCCATATTTATTACTGGATATCTCTATGAATGGTGAGGAGAGACTGTTACTGAGGGGGAGAGGAACGGTCCTGGGGGGCAGAAATGGCGGCTGGGGGGAGCAGAGCTGTGAAGGTGAGGAGGAGAGTCGGAGGGAGCAGGGGAGACCCCTAATCATCCCCCAGCCCTTTAAGTGCCCAGCAGTGGGTCACACGCGCCGCCGGTGGCTCGCGCGCGACTGGGTCTGAATCTCCGTGACCACGGGACCCGATCGCCGCCGGTATCCCGCGATCGGGTCACAGGAGCTGAAGAACGGGGAGAGGTGAGCGTAAACAAACCTTCCCCGTTCTTCTCTGCGGCTTGTCACTGATCGTCTGTTCCCTGTTATAGGGAACAGACGATCAGTGACGTCACACATCCAGCCACGCCCCCCTACAGTAAGAAACACACAATAGGGCACACTTAACCCCTTTAGCACCCCCTAGTGGCTAACCCCTTCACTGCCATTGTCATTTTCACAGTAATCAGTGCATTTGTATAGCACTTTTCGCTGTGAAAATGACAATGGTCCCAAAAATGTGTCAAAAGTGTCCGATGTGTCCGCCATAATGTCGCAGTCACAAAAAAAAATTGCTGATCGCCGCCATAATAGTAAAAAAAATTATTAATAAAAATGCCATAAAACTATCCCCTATTTTGTAACATTATAACTTTTGCGCAAACCAATCAATAAACGCTTATTGTGATTTTTTTTTTACCAAAAATATGTAAAATACGTATCGGCCTAAACTGAGGGAAAAAAATGTTTATATATATATTTTGGGGATATTTATTATAGTAAAAATATTGAATTTTTTTCAAAATTGTCGCTCTATTTTTTTTTATATCGCAAAAAATAAAAACCGCAGAGGTGATCAAATACCACCAAAAGAAAGCTCTATTTGTGGGGGAAAAAAGGACGCCAATTTTGTTTGAGAACCACGTCTCACGACCGCGCAATTGTCAGTTAAAGCGACGCAGTGCCGAATTGCAAAAAGGGGCCAGGTTACCTGCATAATGGTCCGGGTCTTAAGTGGTTAAAAGGGTTTACTGCAGGGCACATATTAATGCAAAAGGGGAAGCTGCCCCGGGCCCAGCTATTTTTGTGGGGTGCAAAGCAGCTGCCCCTTGAGCCCAGGGGTTGCTCATGGCTACAGGGGCCCATGCTGCCTCCCTATCATATCAGTGTAGCTGAGCGCTCTCCCCTCACACTGCTGCACAGAACACTACAGGTCTCGGGTTTGCTGTGCTATCACAGGGAAAAGGCGCAGCTGCAGGTTGTCTGTGCGCTCGCAACCTGCCCCCCCCCCCTTCCTGTCAGCAGCCAGCTCTGTCTAATCGCTGCTCGCTCGCTCTTCCCCCTCCCTCCAGCCAATGCTGTATCCTGGCCTAGGCCAACAAGGCCCAGGCCTAGGGCAGCACTTTGCAGGGGGGCAGCACGGAAAGAGTCCCCGCCGGCTTGCGCTACACTGTTAGTGTAACACAAGCTGCTTCTAATTCTGACTGTCCTCTCATCCTGGACCACAAAGCTTCCTCACTGTGCCCTATGTTTTCTGCTGCACCATTGGCATGTTATATCTTCTCAGTCCTCTCCATAAAATGATCAGAAATTTGTGCTGAATGTGGAACTATAGGCAACACTTTATTTTTCATTCTAGATAGAGTGGCGGGAGGGTTAGAGCCCCTGTCTGTTTATTGTTTACCATCCCTGTCCCATTGCAGAGATTTCCCTTCACTTCCTTCCCCATAGCCAAACAGGAAGTGATAGGAAATCTATGCAAATTAAGGGAATCCAATGCCCCACCCCCAGGCCCAAGAACTAGTGTCCCCACTCTTAAACAGAAAGGGGTGTGGCCTTGACAGGAAGGGGTGGGTCATATTTAAATTAGGGGGTGCACGAGTTTAGTCAGGCCTAGGGCAGCACGAAACCTAAATACACCACTGCCTCCAGCTAAGCAGAACAAGCTGCCAATCAGAAGAGACTTGAGGGGCATGAATGGGACATGTAGTCTCAAGGAATGGCCTGTTCACAGAAGTCCATGGGGCCTGGACTCGGAGGAGGGAGCAACATCCACCAGGGCGGCGCAGTGTTATGGGAAGAGTTACACCCCCCCCCCTCCCCCGTGAGAGACTGAGCTGCTGAAAAACCACCAAGCGAGTACTATGTGGGGGAGACTGGAAGAGTGGGAGGACTGCCAGGATATAGACCTTGCTGCAGTGCCTACTGGAGATGCCACAGGCAACCGAGCAGTGAGCTGTAATGATGTGCTGTTATCTCGAGCAACCATTGAGTGGTAACCTATAGCAACCAATCACTGACCGGTAATGTGCAGGGACTTTTAGCAACTAAGCAGCCGTAATGTGTGCCGTTACATCTAGCAACCAGTTATTGAGTGGTAATGATGTGCTGTATCCTCTAGCAACCAATCTCAATTGCTGCCTGATCTGCTGTAGTAATCTGATTCTGAGTCTAGCTGCTCTCCTAGCAGGTGGGGAGCGAATTTGCATGACACGTGGGGTAGGGTTGTCACCTGTTCAGGATTCACCCGGACAGTTCGGGTTTGGAATCATGCGTCCGGGTTTCACACTGTCTGAGACCCGGACACATTATTCAGACCGGACTAAGTCTCCCCCTCCCCCCTTCTCTCTCCTGCCTCTAAGTAAGTAGGCCAAGGTAAGTCAGGGTTCTTAGAGCACTCGTTACATCAGAGCACCCCATTTGCACCAGAGGCCACAGTCCTCCCCCTTACATCAGAGTCCTTGCCGTACACCAGAGCATTCCTTACATCAGAGTCCCCAGAGTTCTCCCTTACATCAGAGTCCCCAGAGTTCTCCCTTACATCAGAGTCCCCAGAGTTCTCCCTTACAGTGAAATGGTAACTCTGGGGATTCAGATTTAAAGGGGTAACTCTGGGGACTCTGAAAAAAAAAATTGACGTCCATTTTTCCCCACAAATAGAGCTTTCTGTTGGTGGTATTTGATCACCTCTGCGGTTTTTATTTTTTGCGCTATAAACAAAAATAGAGCGACAATTTTGAAAAAAATGCAATCGTTTTTACTTTTTGCTATAATAAATATCCCCAAAAAGATATATAAAAACTTTATTTTTCCCTCAGTTTAGTCCGATACGTTTTCTTCTACATATTTTTGGTTAAAAAAAAAATCGCAATAAGCGTTTATTGATCGGTTTGCGCAAAAGTTATAGCGTCTACAAAATAGGGGATAGTTTTATTCCATTTTTTTTATTAATAATTTTTTTTTTATTTTTTACTAGTAATGGCTGCGATTTTTATCGTGACTGCGACATTATGGCGGACACATCGGACACTTTTGACACATTTTTGGGACAATTGTTATTTTTACAGCGAACAGTGCTATAAAAATGCACGGGTTACTGTGAAAATGCCACTGGCAGTGAAGGGGTTAACCACTAGGTGGCGCTGTAGGGGTTAAGTGTTCCCTAAGGCGTGATTCTTACTGTAGGGGGCGTGGCTTGCTGTGACACGTCACTGATCGCGTTCCCGATGACAGGGAACGCGATCAGTGACCGTGTCAGCTAGGCAGAACGGGGAGATGTTGGGGCAGATACACAAACGAATTACGCCGTCGTATTTATTGATACGCCGGCGAAATTTTAAAGTTCCCGCGTCGTATCTTTGTTTTGTATCCACAAAACAAGATACGACGGCATCTGGGATCGATCCGACAGGCGTACGTCTTAGTACGCCGTCGGATCTTAGCTGCATTTTTTCGGCGGCCGCTAGGTGTCGTTTCCGTAGATTTCCGCGTCGAGTATGCAAATTAGCTAGTTACGGCGATCCACAAACGTACGTCCGGCCGGCGCATTTTTTTACGTCGTTTGCGTTCGGCTTTTTCCGGCGTATAGTTACCCCTGCTATATGGTGGCGTACTCAATGTTAAGTATGACCGTCGTTCCCGCCTCGCATTTTGAATTTTTTAAGTAGTTTGGGTAAGTCGTTCGCGAATAGGGATTTGCGTAGAATGACGTCACCGTCGTAAGCATTGGCTTGTTCCGGTTTAATTTTCGAGCATGCGCACTGGGATACCCCCACAGACGGCGCATGCGCCGTTCAAAAAAAACGTTGTTTACGTCGGGTCACGACGTATTTACATAAAACACGCCCCCATCACATCGAATTGAATTGCGCGCCCTTACGCCACCAAAGATACACTACGCCGCCGTAACTTACGGCGCAAATTCTTTGAGGATTCGGAAAAAAAAACATAAGTTACGGTGGCGTAGTGTATCTTAGATACGCTACGCCCGACGCAAATATGCGCCGAGGTACGTGAATCTGCCCCGAAGTGTTTACACTAGCATCTCCCCGTTCTATGTCTCCGTGAGACGATCGAGGGTATGCCCACGGGCGCACTCACGGAGATCGCGGCGCGCGCACACGCCCACAACAACTGCTTCTTAAAGGGGCCGTATAGGTGCGTCCTTTTGCCTGTCCGTGACATGCTGCAGACGTATATCTGCGTGCAGCGGACGGCAAGCGGTTAAGGGTCAGTTCACACCAGACGCAGTTCCGTTCATTTCTGTGTGTTTTTTTTCTGCACAAAATGCATGCGCAGTGTTTTCCATGTATTCCAATGGCTGTGGTTGGCTCTAGTTCTCACCATGGAGTCAGTTTCTGCACCGGAATCTGATTGCATGGTGAGAACTAGAGCCAACAAGAGCCATTGCAATACATAAAACACTGCGCATGCATTTTGTGCAGAAGAAATGCGCACAAAACTGTACGGAACTGCGTCTGGTGTGGACTGGCCCTAATGCCGCGTACACACGATCGGTCAATCCGATGAAACCGGTCTGATGGATTTTTCCATCAGTTACCCGATGAAGCTGACTGGTGGTCGGTCTTGCCTACACACCATCGGTCAAAAAATGTGGTGACGTAAAACTCAACGATGTGCTGAAAAAAATCAAGTTCAATGCTTCCGAGCATGCGTCGACTTGATTCTGAGCATGCGTGGATTTTTAACCGATGGACGTGCCTACAAACAATCGTTTTTTTTCGTTAGGTATCAAATTTTAACCACTTAAGGACCGCCTCCTGCAGATATACGTTGGTAGAATGGCACGGCTGGGCACAAGCACATACCTGTACGTCCTCTTTAAGTGCCCAGCCGTGGGTCGCGGGCGCGTGTCCGCGACCCGGTCTGAAGCTCGTGACCGCGGACCCGATCGCGGCTGGAGTCCCGCAATCGGTCCCCGGAGCTGAAGAACGGGGAGAGCTGTGTGTAAACACACCTTCCCCGTTCTTCACTGTGGCGCTGTCATTGATCGTGTGATCTCTAATATAAGGAAACGCGATCAATGATGTCACACGTCCAGCCCCGCCCCCCTACAGTTAGAAACACAGATGAGGTCACACTTAACCCCTTCAGCGCCCCCTAGTGGTTAACTGCCAAACTGCAATAGTCATTTTCACAGTAATCAGTGCATTTTTAATGCATTTTTTGCTGTGAAAATGACAATGGTCCCAAAAATTTGTCAAAATTGTCCGAAGTGTCCGCCATAATGTCGCAGTCATGAAAAAAATCGCTGATCGCCGCCATTAGTAGTAAAAAAATAATAATTAATAAAAATGCAATAAAACTATCCCCTATTTTGTAAACGCTATAAATTTTGTGGAAAACCAATCGATAAACGCTTATTGCAATTTTTTTACCAAAAATAAGTAGAATACGTATCGGCCTAAACTGAGGAAAAAAAATGTTTTTTATATATTTTTGGGGGATATTTATTATAGCAAAAAGTAAAAACTATTGCATTTTTTTCAAAATTGTCGCTCTATTTTTGTTTATTGCGCAAAAAATAAAAACCGCAGAGGTGATCAAATACCACCAAAAGAAATCCGTATTTGTGGGGGAAAAAAGGACGCCAATTTTGAATGAGGAGGAAAGAGGGACATTGTTCCAAATCGGGATCCCTGTGCCCCCATTGGGTAGTGTGTGCCCCCTGGCAGGGATCCCTGTGCCCCCATTGGGTAGTGTGTGTCCCCTGGCAGGGATCCCTATGCCCCCATTGGGTAGTGTGTCCCCCCTAGCAGGGATCCCTGTGCCCCCATTGGGTAGTGTGTGCCCCCATTGGGTAGTGTGTGCCCCCTAGCAGGGATCCCTGTGCACCCATTGGGTAGTGTGTGCCCCCTAGCAGGGATCCCTGTGCACCCATTGGGTAGTGTGTGCCCCCTGGCAGGGATCCCTGTGCCCCCATTGGGTAGTGTGTGCCCCCTAGCAGGGATCTCTGTGCCCCCATTGGGTAGTGTGTTCCCCATAGCAGGGATCCCTGTGCCCCCATTGGGTAGTGTGTGCCCCCTAGCAGGGATCTCTGTGCCCCCATTGGGTAGTGTGTCCCCCTGGCAGGGATCCCTGTGCCCCCATTGGGTAGTGTGTGCCCCCTAGCAGGGATCCCTGTGCCCCCATTGGGTAGTATGTGCCCCCTAGCAGGGATCCCTGTGCCCCCATTGGGTAGTGTGTGCCCCCTAGCAGGGATCCCTGTGCCCTCATTGGGTAGTGTGTGTCCCCTGGCAGGGATCCCTGTGCCCCCATTGGGTAGTGTGTGTGATCACTGTGGGGTAAACACATATTGTAGATATCACATCAAAGCAATCGGCGGTGAGTGGGAGGCGGCAGGGGGCGGGGTCTATGTCAGCAGGAAAGCTGCTTTTGGTCCAACCAGAAAGGATCACAGTGACTGCACATGCTCTATGCGGCCCCCTGTATCCTAGCAACGATAAACACTGGCCGGCCAGGAAATCTGTGACATAAGGACGCCGTCCGGTCCAATCCGGATACAAACACAGGATGGGAGACCCAATATAGATACCAGCCCAGGAGACACTCATGGGGCCCCTACTGGTCCCGGGGCCCTCAGGTATGGTCAGTCCGCCCCTGGTTACATTCCATTCATTCATGTATAATAAAGTACATTTTGTATTTTTAGGTTATACTTTGTCATATATTGTGGGGCCTTGTTATTATGTCAGATTCTCAGATTCTCCTTCCTGCCGTCCCTTTTCTATAGGGATTGGGGGGGGGGGGGCAAATATTCGAACTGGGAGGAGGAGGGGGGGGCCCTGTCATGTAGGGTGGCCCCTGTGAAGTAGGTTGTTGGGGGCCCATGTCAGGTCAGGTGTTTGGGGCCCCTGTCAGACAGGGCCGCCATCAGGAATTATGGGGCCCCTTACACAGCTTTAGGCATGGGCCCCCTGGAGCAAGCAGAGAACCGGGGGGGGGGGGGGGAGGTGCTGCTGCCTCAAATTAAGAAGCGGGGGGGGGGGGGCTGCCATGATTTGAGAAGCAGGGGGGTGTATATATATATATATTTAAAAAAAATGGTTACCATCTGGGGCCCTGGGGACCTCTGGGCCCTTAAATAAAAAGAAAAATCTATATATATAAAACAATATATATTGTGAAAAGTGATTTCTCTTCCCTCAGACCAGAAAGAGGAGAGAAAACACTGACAGGTCACATTACACAACAAGCCGGCCCAGCTCTCTATCTCCCCCCCTCACACACACACTGACATCACCGCTAATGAGACTTACTGTGTCACCGATGGATGTAGGATGAAAAATCTGTCGAAGTAATCTCCGATTAGTCCTCTGTGGGGCGCTGTACCGGTCCTGCGAGCAGAGCCTCCGCGATTTCACTTCAGTCCATAGGAGTCTATGGAACAAAATGGCGCCGCTCCGCCGCCGCGTACAGGTATCCAAGAGTCATCCAAGCCCCGCCCCTTCCGCGAGTCCTTTCCCCCGCGCGTCCGTGCAGTGGACGCGAGGCTCCAATGCACAGTACAGAGGTGACAGATACCTGGAGAGAGGATTCAGCTCCCTCCTCCCTCCAGCCTGAAGGTGGCAATAGAGAGCACCGCTGTGCAGTGAATTAAGTCAGCCGTTCTGCCTCAGTCTCTCTCACATGACCGGAGGGAGGAAGAAAATGTTTCATACACAGTGTGTCTGTAAGTACAAGGGGGGGGGGAGACAACTTACCTCACACCTTCCCTCTCTACTCCTCACACAACCCCCTCTCTTACTTATACCCCCCAGAAGACACCCTCCTCTCTTACTTACACCCCCCAGAAGACACCCTCGTCTCTTCCTCACCCCCCTCCCTCTCTTCTTTTGACCCCCCAGACACCCCCCTCTCCACAGTGGTGACAATTGATGGCACAGTGGCTGCGTTTGATGGCACAGTGGCTGCGTTTGATAGCATGGCACAGTGGCTGCGTTTGATGGCACAGTGGCAACAATTGATGGGCACAGTGGCAACAATTGATGGGCACAGTGGGGACAATTGATGGCACAGTGGCAACAATTGATGGGCACAGTGGCAACAATTGATGGGCACAGTGGGGACAATTGATGGGCACAGTGGCGATAAATGTTCGCACAGTTGCTGCATTTGATGGCATGGCACAGTGATTGCATTTGGCATGGAACAGTGATTGCATTTGGCATGGCACAGTGGCTGAGTTTGATGGCATGGCACAGTGGCTGCGTTTGATGGCATGGCACAGTGGCTGCGTTTGATGGCATGGCACAGTGGCTGCGTTTGATGGCATGGCACAGTGGCGACAATTGATGGGCACAGTGGCGACAATTGATGGCACAGTGGCGACAATTGATGGCACAGTGGCGACAATTGATGGCACAGTGGCGACAATTGATGGCACAGTGGCGACAATTGATGGGCACAGTGGTGACAATTGATGGCACAATGGCTGCGTTTAATGGCATGGCACAGTGGTGACAATTGCTGGGCACAGTGGCGATAAATGATGGCACAGTGATTGCGTTTGATGGCATGGCACAGTGGCGACAATTGATGGCACAGTGGCTGCGTTTGATGGCATGGCACAGGACATGTGTGGTCACCTTGGCATTCTGTAAGCACAATATTCATGTATCATACAACATGCTTGGTGGATCATGTCACAGCACAACTCCTTGGGGCAAAGTTAGTGTCACAACGAAGGGCTCTGTCACGCGGGCGGACCGTATGTCCGCTTTCTCACCCATCCGTTTCCGGATGAAAAAGGGACATACATTGGTCCCTATGAGATTGCGGGCGCTGACACCCGATCTCACCCGGGTCCGCAACCCTCAGATTCTGCAGACAGAGGAAAATCCTATTCCTCCTTCCGTCTGCGGATCGGGATCGGGTGAGCACGGACTGACGGTCAGTGTTCATCCCATCCCCCCCCATAGGGGAGAGCGGAGATCTGACAGGGCGGTCCCTGAACAGTGTGCGGGGATCGCCCTGTCATCCGCCGGCTCAGCGGGGATCAGCGGAGGTTCACGGGGCGAATCATCACGGATCAGTCCCGTGTGAGAGAGGCCCGTCTCTAGTAGATGCTCTGCTGTACAGCCTCTGCATAGTGATTAGTGACGGCTCATCGCTTTCCTCCTGCAGCACTTCTATGGGGATCACTTTCAGTGGTCTGTGGGCTCCTCGTGATGAGCGTCATCCTGGGGGAGGGGTTAAACACCTGCGATTTTTCCAGGTCGGGGAGATTTGTACATTTTTGCACAATGCCTTTAACTGCCACATTAAACTTTTCTCTTGTTAACCACTTCAGCCCCGGACCATTTTGCTGGTCAATGACCGGGCCACTTTTTGCGATTCGGCATTGCGTCGCTTTAACTGACAATTTCGCGGTCGTGCGACGTGACTCCCAAACAAAATTGACGTCCTTTTTTTCCCACAAATAGAACTTTCTTTTGGTGGTATTTGATCACCTCTGCGGTTTTTATTTTTTGCGCTATAAACAAAAATAGAGCGACAATTTTGAATTTTTTTTACTTTTTGCTATCATAAATATCCCCCAAAAATATATAAAAAGGCTATTTTTTCCCTCAGTTTAGGCCAAAACGTGTTCTTCTACATATTTTTTTTTTAAAAAAAAATCGCAATAAGCGTTTATTGATTGGTTTGCGCAAAAGTTCTAGCGTCTACAAAATAGGGGGTCGTTTTATGGCATTTTTATTAATATTTTTTTTTTTACTAGTAATGGCGGCGATCTGCAATTTTTATCGGTACTGCGACCTTATGGCGGACACATCGGACGCTTTTGACACATTTTTGGGACCATTGGCATTTTTATAGCGATCAGAGCTATAAAAATGCAGTGATTACTATAAAAATGTCACCAGCAGTGAAGGGGTTAACACTAGGGGGCGATCAAGGGGTTAATTATGTTCCCTAAAGTGTGTTCTAACTGAAGGGGGGATGGGACTGACTAGGGGAAATGACAGATCGCTGTTCATACATTGTATAACAGACGGTCAGTCATTTCTCCCCTGATAGAATCGGGCGCTGTGTGTTTACACACGCGGCTCTCAGTTCACGCTCTGTCACGAGCGATCGCGGGTGCCCGGCGGTGATCGCGTCCGCCATGCCCTCGCATCAGCACCAGGGGTGCGCACCCTAGTGGCCGCAGAGCAACATTGCGATATATTACGCGATCTTGCGCAGCCGGGCCAACCTGCCGCAGTTTTGGTGGTCGGCAAACTGTTAACCTCTTCACATGCCGCCCATAGTCATATGACATCAACAGATGGGATCTCCCATAGTGGGTGGTCGTCATATGACATCCTGGGCTTCCCGGCCAGCTAGGGGTTGCACGCGCCCGTGGCATCGCTCGGTGCCCGGCGGCCGCGATGTCTGCCGGGCACCTGCGATTGGCCGCAATCACGGCAGGACTGTGGATCTGTGTAAACATATAGATCCATATCCAGTCAGAGGTGAGGAGACCGATGTTGTGTTCCCAGTACAGAGGAACACAGATCGGTCTCCCACCCTTGTGAGTCCCCTCCCCCTACAGTTAGAATCACTCACTAGGGAACATTTAACCCCTTCAGCGCCCCCTAGTGTTAACCCCTTCCCTGCCAGTCACATTTACACAGTAATCAGTGCAGTTTTATAGCACTAAGTAAGCGCTGTATAAATGTGAATGGTCCCAAAAATGTGTCAAAAGTGTCCAATATGTCCGCCGCAATGTCACGGTCACAATAAAAATCGCAGATCGCCGCCGTAAAAAAAAATGCAATAAATCTATCTCCTATTTTGTAGACGCTATACCCTTTGTGCAAACCAATTAATATACGCCTATTGCGATTTTTTTTTTTTAACAAAAATATGTAGAATAATACGTCAGCACCAGGGGTGCGCACCCTAGTGGCCGCAGAGCAACATTGCGATATATTACGCGATCTTGCGCAGCCGGGCCAACCTGCCGCAGTTTTGGTGGTCGGCAAACGGTTAACCTCTTCACATGCCGCCCATAGTCATATGACATCAACAGATGGGATCTCCCATCCTGGGTGGACGTCATATGACATCCTGGGCTTCCCGGCCAGCTAGGGGGTGCACGCGCCCGTGGCATCGCTCGGTGCCCGGCGGCCGCGATGTCTGCCGGGCACCTGCGATTGGCCGCAATCACGGCAGGACTGTGGATCTGTGTAAACATATAGATCCATATCCAGTCAGAGGTGAGGAGACCGATGTTGTGTTCCCAGTACAGAGGAACACAGATCGGTCTCCCACCCTTGTGAGTCCCCTCCCCCTACAGTTAGAATCACTCACTAGGGAACATTTAACCCCTTCAGCGCCCCCTAGTGTTAACCCCTTCCCTGCCAGTCACATTTACACAGTAATCAGTGCAGTTTTATATCACTAAGCGCTGTATAAATGTGAATGGTCCCAAAAATGTGTCAAAAGTGTCCAATATGTCCGCCGCAATGTCACGGTCACAATAAAAATCGCAGATCGCCGCCGTAAAAAAAAATGCAATAAATCTATCTCCTATTTTGTAGACGCTATACCCTTTGTGCAAACCAATTAATATACGCCTATTGCGATTTTTTTTTTTTTAACAAAAATATGTAGAATAATACGTATCGGCCTAAACTGAGGAAACGTTTTTTTTTTTTATATATATATTTTTGGGGGATATTTATTATAGCAAAAAATAAAAAATATTGCATTTTTTTCAAAATTGTCGCTCTATTTTTGTTTATAGCGCAAAAAATAATAACCGCAGAGGTGATCAAATACCACCAAAAGAAAGCTCTATTTGTGGGAAAAAAGGGCGCCAATTTTGTTTGGGAGGCTCGTCGCACGACCGCGCAATTGTCAGTTAAAGTGATCCATCCATCCTGGTGTCTCTGCCTGTCACCCACACAGGGAGATATTTCTGCTCCCCCGACAGTCTGGGTTACATTACCACCTCAGCCTCGGACCTTCTGATTGCGCTCATCCTTTTTTTCCCAAGTGTTTCTTACAATATGGGTACTGTAGGCAGGGGTGGTGCAAGGATTTTTGACACCCTAGGCGAAACCTAATTTTGCCGCCCCCCCCCCCCCAAAACACACACGTTGGCTCCGCCCCTCACTAAAAAATTTGCGGCACCTATTTCTTCAGCCGTGGTCCACAGGCTTGCACCTGTGCCTCTGGACCTGACCCGAAGACAAATGGTGGATGGGACTAGCTCACTTCCTCACGCCAGCCGTGGTCCACTCTGCACGCCCCCCCCCCCCCGCAACTCTGTCTCCCCTCAACCCCCCCCCCCCCCACACACACACACACACATCAGTTCCTCTCTGTACCACCCTGCACATCTGTTTCCCCCCCACACACACACACATATTTGTACCCCCCTGTACATCTGCCTCCCACACACATCTGCTACCCCTCTGTACCCCCCTACACACATATCTGTTCCCCTGCACACCTGTCCCCCACACACACATATCTGTTCCCCTGCACACCTGTCCCCCCAACACACACACACATATCTGTCCCCCCAACACACATGTCTGCCCCCCCACACACATATCTGTCACCCCCTGCACATCTGCCCCCCCCCACACACATATCTGTCCATCTGTCCCCCACACACATATATCAGTCCCCCCCCCCCCCCCCACATACCAGTACCCCCCCTGCATGTCTGTCTGCCCCCCCCCACACACATATCAGTACCCACCTGCATGTCTGTCCCCCCCCACACACATATCAGTACCCCCCTGCACGTCTGTCTGTCCCCCCCACACACATATCAGTACCCCCCTGCACGTCTGCCCCCCCACACATACCAGTACTCCCTCGCACATCTGTCTGTCCCCCCCCCCTCACATATCAGTACCCCATGCACAGCTGCCCCACACAAACACACACACACATATCAGTACCCCCCTGCACGTCTGTCTGTCCCCCCCACACACATATCAGTACCCCCCTGCACGTCTGTCTGTCCCCCACACACATATCAGTACCCCCCTGCACGTCTGCCCCCCCACACATACCAGTACTCCCTCGCACATCTGTCTGTCCCCCCCCCCTCACATATCAGTACCCCATGCACAGCTGCCCCACACAAACACACATATATCAGTACCCCCCTTGCACGTCTGTCCCCCCCACAAACACATATCAGTACCCCCTTCCACGTCTGTCCCCCCCACAAACACATATCAGTACCCCCTTGCACGTCTGTCCCCCCCACAAACACATATCAGTACCCCCTGCACTCCCCCCCCCCCCCACACACACATATCTGTCCCCCCCCCTCTCTCTCCCTCCCACCATTGCAGCCCCCTCTCTCTCCCTCCCACTATTGCAGCCCCCTCTCTCCCTCCCACCATTGCAGTTCTCTCTCCCACCATTGCAGCCCCCCTCACTCTCCCATATCACTGCAGCCCCCTCTCTCTCACCATTGCAGCCCCTTTCTCTCACCATTGCAGCCCCTCTCTCTCTCACTGTTGCAGCCCATCTCTCTCTCTCCCTCTCCCTCTTCCTTACTATTGCAACCCCTCTCTCACCATTGCAGCCCCCCTCTCTCTCCCTCTTTCTCCCACCATTGCAGCCCCCTCTCTCTCTCTCTCTCTCTCACCATTGCAGCCCCCCCCTCTCTCTCTCTCTCACCATTGCAGCCCCACCCCCCCCTCTCTCTCTCTCTCTCTCACCATTGCAGCCCCACCCCCCCCCCCCCTCTCTCTCTCTCCCACCATTGCAGCCCCCCTCTCTCTCTCTCCCACCATTGCAGCCCCTCTCTCTCTATTGCAGCCCATCTCTCTCTCTCTCTCTCGCTCTCTCTCACTATTGCAGCCCCACTCTCCCTCCAACCATTGCAGCCTCTCTCTCTATTGCATCCCCCCTCTCTCTCCCCCACCACTGCAGCCCCTCTCTCTCTCTCTATTGCAGCCCCTCTCTCTCTCTCTCTCTCTCTTGCGCAAACCAATCGATAAACGCTTATTGCGTTTTTTTTACCAAAAATAGGTAGAAGAATACGTATCGGCCTAAACTGAGGAAAAAAAAAAATTTATATATGTTTTTGGGGGATTTTTATTATAGCAAAAAGTAAAAAATATTGAATCTTTTTCAAAATTGTCGCTCTATTTTTGTTTATAGCGCAAAAAATAAAAACCGCAGAGGTGATCAAATACCACCAAAAGAAAGCTCTATTTGTGGGGAAAAAAGGACGCCAATTTTGTTTGGGAGCCACGTCGCACGACCGCGCAATTGTCTGTTAAAGCGACGCAGTCCCGAATCGCAAAACCTGGCCTGGGCATTTAGCTGCAAAATGGTCCGGGGCTTAAGCGGTTAAAGCCCCTTTCTCTCTCACCATTATAGCTCCTCTCTCTCACCATTGCAGCCCCTCTCTCTCACCATTATAGCCCCTCTCTCTCACCATTGCAGCCCCTCTCTCATGGATTTCTTTCTTTAAAAAAAAAGCTAACTTATGTATTATAATAAAATAATATACTGTAAATAATAATAAAATGTGAATGTATTTATTATAATAATACATGAATTTTTTTTTCAGGTAAAAAAATTTGCATTTATATATTTTTTGCCTGTTCTCTCTGCATTGATCTCTTGTATCATGTTTGCAGTCTCTGACCATCTCTTGTTTCATGTCTGCAGTCTCTGACCATCTCTTGTATCGTGCCTGCAGTCTCTGACCATCTCTTGTATTGTGTCTGCAGTCTCTGACCATCTCTTGTATCGTGTCTGCAGTCTCTGACCATCTCTTGTTTCATGTCTGCAGTCTCTGACCATCTCTTGTATTGTGTCTGCAGTCTCTGACCATCTCTTGTTTCGTGTCCGCAGTCTCTGACCATCTCTTGTATTGTGTCTGCAGTCTCTGACCATCTCTTTTATCGTGTCTGCAGTCTCTGACCATCTCTTGTATCATGTCTGCAGTCTCTGACCATCTCTTGTATTGTGTCTGCAGTCTCTGACCATCTCTTGTATCGTGTCTGCAGTCTCTGACCATCTCTTGTATCATGTGAAGTCTGCAGTCTCTGACCATCTCTTGTATCATGTGAAGTCTGCAGTCTCTGAGGGAGTTTGGAGAGGAGTCAAGAGTGGGAGTGTCGCTGGGATGGGGATCATGGGAGAAGTCAGAGAAACCAGAGCCACCAAGCTGCAGCTGATTGACTGATCCCTGCAAGGTGCACCTAAAAGGAGGTCAGTGACAGCACCGCAAGGCCAGCCTAAGGGGGGGGGGGGGGTCACTGATGTAAGGGGGAGTGAATACAATAATGTAAAGGGACACTGATATAAAGGTTTCCCCCTTATATCAGTAACCCACCGCTTACCTTAGGCTGCTTTCACAGTAAGGCGTTGGGGGCGTCGGCGGTAAAGCGCTGCAATTTTTAGCGGTGCTTTACCGACTTTTTTGCAGTGCTTTTCAGCCGCCAGTGGGCACTTTTAACCCCCGCTAGTGGCCAAAAAAGGTTAAAATCGCCCCCAAAAAGCGCTGCTGCTGATTTCAATGCCCCCCCTTCCACGTTCCCAGATTTCCTGGGGTCCCCCTTGATGATTGACCACTTTTAACTGGCATTTGCATATATATAAAGCCCTATGTGATTTTTATATCTGTCTTCTGTATATATAATACACTCTTCAAATGTGCATAGTTTTCCCTTTCATGAATAAGAAAAAAATGACGTTGTGCTATGTGGCTGGTATGACATTTTTTCCAGGGCTGGTTTTTATTCCCAGTCCGGCCCTGCATCTCACTATTCCTACTCTGACACCCATCAGGTAATTCCTTTATTTAACTTCAATTGAATTTATTCTAATTTTAATTTATCACTTATTCTCAAACACTTTTATTACACTTAGATGCCCCACACATACTATGATGCCTTCATTTTTGCACCACAATTAAACATTATTCATACTCCCAGTATTATGTAACTGCAATAGAACATCACATTTAGCTCACTTTACACCATAGGTGCTCAACCTGTGGCCCTCCAGCTGGTGCAGAACTACAAGCCCCATGAGGCATTTCAAAGTTCATAGTTAGAAGCTTGACTCTCAAAGGCTGAGGCATGATGGGAATTGTAGTTTGGCAACATCTGGAGGGCCACAGGTTGAGCACCCATGCTTTACACCAGGGATAAGCAATTAGCGGACCTCCAGCTGTTGCCAATCTACAAGTCCCATCATGCCTCTGGGTGTCATGCTTGATGCTGTCAGAGTCTTGCTATGCCTCATGGGACTTGTAGTTTGGCAACAGCTGGAGGTCCGCTAATTGCATATCCCTGCTTTACACGATCATGCTCATCACTTTGAGCTTATGCAACTGCACACCTTTTATCTTCCCTACATTTTCTTTCCCAGATATTCCCAAGGCTATTTCCCAGCATCACCTACAGTGCCAGTGGGGGTGTTACCATCACGTTGGAGGTTCCATGTCGGGGTCCGGTTCCTTCGGGGCTTTTCGTCCCCTCAGCTTCCGGGTGGGATGCAGGCTAATTTCCGCCGTTTTAGCGTCACCAGCACCTTGTTGCTTTAATGTGTAAGTAGGAGGCAGGATTATCTCCTTCCTCCATCTTTTTTTCCTTTATAATTTTTTCCTTTTTTTCATTTTTACCCCAATTGGTGAGTTTTAAAAGTAGTTGATTGGCCATTATACGTACATAATATTTCTTTCAGATTATATGCATCGCTCCTGATGAGGCGATATAGTCGCCAAAACGCGTCGAGCCAACGCCATCCTAGATGCTATACGTTATCATATATGATGAGATCTAGCTAAAATGTTTTGTATTTGATATTGATATATTTGATATATTTTATATTATGTCTTTATATGGAGCCTGCTAGCCAAGATATTTTGTATAACTTGTGTTCATTTATTAAAATTGTTTTTATCAAACTGATCCATTGCTCCACTTATGTGCCTCATTCAAAGTCCCGAACCCGTTCCCAATTTTAAACTGATTTAGGGATGGAGACACTTGTCTAGGGCAGTGATGGTGAACCTTGGCACCCCAGATGTTTTGGAACTACATTTCCCATAATGCTCATGTACTCTGCAGTGTAGTGAGCATCATGGGAAATGTAGTTCCAAAACATCTGGGGTGCCAAGGTTCGCCTTTACTGGTCTAGGGTGTCTCATTCAAAATCCCACATTCCTTTGTCCACAATATAGACATTTATATAGCTCATTTCCCCCCCCCCCCCTCATCATTGCCTTCGCCGCCATTCATTCCCCCGTAGCGCCGGCGTTCTGTTTATTTGGCGGTCAGATAACTGCGTTTAATGATTACTCGGCTGCATGCTGCGCACATGAGGCTCTCAGGCTTTTCTGCTCCGAGCTGTAAAAATAAAAACACATGATGGGACAAAGTTAATTATTGTGAGTGGAGCTGATATTCTGTGTTATACATTAAAGGATCTCACCTTTGTTATGACGCCAATTTTAAAGAGAACCGGTCATTCTCAGACAGAAATCAGTGATCAGTATTGCTCAGGCTGACAGATTTCGATTCTCTTTTTCAGGTTGGCATTTTAGGTTGGCTATAAAAGCCGAGATCTCACCCTCAGTTAGGCACCTGATACATTGTTCAGGAAAGGTTCAGACCAAGAAGGTGGGAATTAAGGGGGTTATCCACAAAAGGGATACGCCGGCGTATCTACTGATACACCGTCGTATCCCTGTTTCTATCTATGGAACTGATCCACAGAATCAGTTTACCATAGATAGGCAGAAGATCCGACATGTGTAATTGAATTACACTGATCTTAAGGATGCAATTCTAGGCCGGCCGCTAGGTGGCGAGGCCTTTGCGGCCGGCCTAGAATATGCAAATGAACACTTACGGCGATCCACGAACGTTCCGACGGGCCCGTCGCGCTAAATCTACGTTGTTTACGTCGAGTTACGCCGTGTAAAAATAGGGCTAAGTCCTATTTGACTAAGCCCTATTAAGTATGGCCGTCGTTCCCGCGTCAAAATTTTAAACTCTACGTCGTTTGTGTAAGACGTCTGTGAATGGCGCTGGACGCCATTTACGTTAACGTCTAAGCAAATGACGTCGGAGCGACGTCTGTTAGCGCAATGCACGTCGGGTAAGTTACCCGACGGAGCATGCGCAGTACGTCCGGCGCAGGAACGCGCCTAATTTAAATGGGACTCGCCCCATTAGATTCGGCACGCCTTGCGCCGGACACATTTAAGTTACACCGCCGCTAATTTCAAGGTAAGTGCTTTGTGGATCGGGCACTTAGGTAGAAATTTTGCGGCGGTGTAACTTAAATCGGAAGATTTACGTTACGCAGGATATTTGTGGATCTGGCCCTAAGTGTTAACCCATTGGGGGTGATTTACTAAAGAAAAATAGACTGTGCATTCTGCAAGAGCAGTTGCTCCAGAGATTAGTAAATGAGGTGACGCTTTGATGAGTTCCATCATCCAATCAGGTGCAAGCAAAAATGGATTTGATTTAAATCAACTTGATTGAAGTCATAATTTTTAAAGAGCAACTGCCCTCTCTGTGCTGCAGCGGCTCCTCCTCTGACCCGCTGTTGGCTCCTCCTCTGACCCGCTGTTGGCTCCTCCTCTGACCCGCTGTTGGCTCCTCCTCTGACCCGCTGTTGGCTCCTCCTCTGACCCACTGCTGACTCCTCCTCTGACCCACTGTTGACTCACCGACAGACCCATTCACTTTAATGGGGACGGCCGGTGATGTGGCAGTGACACATCAAGGTGAGGGACGTGGTGGATGCCCGCTAACAGGTGCTATTATGATGGATCTAAAATGACAGGTGCTCTTTAAATGTAAGGACTTATTCTTGCTGGTAGTTAGAATCCTTAATATTTGCAAACAAAATTTAGAATAATAATCTGTCAGGTTAGTTAAACTGTGATATCAGAACCGATTCAATCATACAGTTTGTAGTGTACATAGATTTGCAAAACAATGGGATAAAGGAATATTCCTGAACTTTGTTTTATCTCATGGTTACTGTGAATGCATCAATGCAGTGCATGTTATCTCAGCTTGCAGAGCTTGGATTCATTGAATGAGTTTACCATAAATGTAAATATCGCAGAATATACAGCTACATAACTAAACTCCATTTCATGCTAAATAAACTAAATTATTAATTTACCTTAAATAGAAAACTATCTTTAGATAGATTTTTACTCCAAAAGCATTTTATTAAAATAGATTTGAAAAAAATTGATTCAAATCCAAAAAATCTAATTTAAAAAAAGAAATCCTTTTTTTTTATTTTTATTTAACGCAACCACTGTGCCATGCCATCAAATGCAGTCACTGTGCCATGCCATCAAACACAGCCACTATGCCATCAATTGTCACCACTGTGCCATCAATTGTCACCACTGTGCCACCAATTGTCACCACTGTGCCCATCAATTGTCACCACTGTGCCCATCAATTGTCACTGTCCAGACATCCATCCACCTCGGAGCTTTATATTATAACCTGCTGGGACTTGTAGTTCTCCATCGTCTTCTGGGGCTCAGTTGCATGCAATCCACCATCTTTGTCCAGTTTTTCTCTCACTGCTGGGACTTGTAGTTCTACATCTTCTCCTGGTGCTCAGGTGCATGCAATCCACCATCTATGGGACTACAAGTCCCAGCAGTGAGAGAAAAACTGGACAAAGATGGTGGATTGCATGCAACTGAGCCCCAGAAGACGATGGAGAACTACAAGTCCCAGCAGGTTATACATACAATAAGGCTCTGAGGTGAATGGGTGTGGATTGCATGCACCTGAGCCCCAGGAGAAGATGGGGAACTACAAGTCCCAGCAGGTTATACAATAAGGCTCCGAGGTGGATGGGTGTCCGGACATCCATCCACCTCGGAGCCTTATATTATAACCTGCTGGGACTTGTAGTTCTCCATCTTCTTCTGGGCTCACAGTGCATGCAATTCACACCCATCCATCTCAGAGCCTTATTGTATGTATAACCTGCTGGGACTTGTAGTTCTCCAATCTCCATCTTCTCCATGAGCCCCAGGAGAAGATGGAGAACTACAAGTCCCAGCAGTCTAAATACAATAACAGGCTCCAAGGTGGATGGGTGGGGATCAGGCAGTGCACCGCTGTCCGCTGATGACCTAATGGGGCGATCAATCAAATCAAATCCATTTTCAATTGAATTCTGTGGCTTGGCTGGCTTACCTTAGCAGCGCCAGCTCCGCTCCGCTCTGGCAGTGTGAACTTCAGAGAACGTGCCGCGTGACGTCACTTCCGATTTTCGTCTGTTAAGGCAAATGGTCAAAAGTCACAGTAGTAATGCTCCCGGCGCCCATAGAGAGGCACGGGAAACATATCAGCGCCCGGGCGCCCCCTATGGGCGGGCCGCCACTGGTCCAAGGTGTACCTAATAAAGTGGCCGGGGAGTGAGTATGTGTATATATATATATACTGCTCCAAAAAATGAAAGGAACACTTTTGAATCAAATGGGATATTGATCTGATCAGTTAAGTAGCAGAGGGGGAGGGGTGTATACAGAGGGGGAGGGGTGTATACAGAGGGGGAGGGGTGTATACAGATGGGGTTGTTAATCAGTTTCAGCTGCTTTGCTGTTAATTGAAATTAACAACAGGTGCACTAGATGGGCAACAATGAGACAACCTCCAAAACAGGAATGTTTTTTTCAGGTGGAGGTGTCGGACATTTTCTTTCCCTACTCATCTTTTCTGACTGTTTTTCACTAGTTTTACATTTGGCCAGGGTCAGTGTCACTACTGGTAGCACGAGGCGATACTTGGACCCTATAAAGGTTGCACAGGCAGTCCAACTCCTCCAGGATGGCACATCAATGCGTGTCATTGCCAGAAGGTCTCAAGAGCATGGAGGAGATTCCAGGAGACAGGCATTTACTCTTGGAGAGCTGGACAGAGCCGTAGAAGGTTCTTAACCCAGGGCTCGACAATTTTTTTTTTTTGTGAGCTGGCGCCATCTGGTGGTGGCCGTTGGTATTACAAGTTAAGCATTACAAGTTAAACAGCAATTCTAATGTAATTTTTCACTATGTTTCATTGCCATCTTCTTCCCTCTAATTAGAACCCCCAAACATTATATATATTTTTTATCCTAACACCCTAGAGAATAAAATGGCGATCGTTGCAATACTTTCTGTCACGCCATATTTGCGCAGCGGTCTTACAAGCGCACTTTTTTGGGAAAAAATACACTTTTTTTAATTAAAAAATAAGACAACAGTAAAGTTATCCCCATTTTTTTAATATTATGAAAGATAATGTTACGCCGAGTAAATTGATACCCAACATGTCACGCTTCAAAATAACGTCCGCTCGTGGAATGGCGTCAAACTTTTACCCTTTAAACGTCGCCTATGGAGATTTAAAAAAAACTCTACAGGTTGCATGTTTTGAGTTAGAGGAGGTCTAGGGCTAGAATTATTGCTCTCACTCTACCAATCGCGGTGATACCTTACATGTGTGGTTTGAACACCGTTTACATATGCGGTCGCTGCTCATGTATGTGTTCGCAAGCTCGTCGGGACGGGGCGTGTTTTCTGGCTCCTAAGTTTTTTAGCTGGCTCCTAGATTCCAAGCAAATTTGTCAACCCCTGGGTTGGGTTATACCTGGCTGACCGATGGATTTTTTGCTTGCCAATGGGAAATTCCTCATAAAGTCAGCAGAATAGCCCAATAGTCCCAGATTCTACCCCGACTGATCTCGTGTCCCTTAAAGAACTTCAAGAGAAGGATTTTATGGTGAGTACAGAGCCCTGGTCATGAAAGTGTTAAATAAAAGGAGGAAGCAAATTAAATGAAAATATACAGTACGTGTGTTTATGAAAGTATGATTGTGGACCTATAAACATTTGTTCCTGTTACAGCTTTTTCATGTACTCTGATTCAAACAAGAGTCCTTTGGTGAAATCAATTGGCCAGAAGTGAAGATCTAGTGATCGTCTCGCCCATTCGCTGACACACTTTTGACCAAGAGATTACAAGCCTGCCCACCACGGCAAGGTAGACTCTTCTAGGGCAGGATCTACACTGACTACACTAAGCTACCCTACTGGATGCTAGTCATCCTTTTTCTAATGTTGGGTGTATATTTGTAGTACGGCCTCATCCTATAATCTGTGTGTGCGATCTACTCTCTCCTAATTTGGTTGTCTGTCTACCTCTGGGGCACACAATGTTTACCATGGATAGGGGAATCAGATGTTTTCTTTAAAAAAAAGTAAATACGTTATGTTTTAATATGTAATTAATACACAATTAAAAACATATTGTTGGGTACATTATACAAATGCATAATAGCAATTCATGTGTATCACCAGCATAATGGTCCCCTAGGAGGGAGGATCACATTGGGATGATTGTTCACGGATATCTTAACATTGGCTGCGCCATCTTTTTGGTGGTTTATCTTTACGCCTGAAAAACGCCTTACGTAAACGGCGTATCGGGCGAAAGTACGTTCGTGAATAGGCGTATCTTGCTCATTTGCATATTCTAGGCGTAAATCCACGTACAAGCCCCTAGCAGCCAGTGTAAATATGCAGCTAAGATACGATGGCGTAGGAGACTTACGCCGGTCGTATCTTAGCAACATTTAAGCGTATCTCAGTTTGATAATACGCTTAAAGATACGACGGCGCAGATTCGGACTTACGATGGCGTATCTACTGATACGCCGTCGTAAGTCTTACTGAATCTGGCTAAATAACTTTTGGGCAAACCAAAAAAAAAAATCCACCACAAATGCTCTAAAAACCCACTGCAAACACACTGAAAAGCAGACAAACATGCATGCAAAAATGCACAGTATATGCAGAGATCGTGGTGTAAATGAGCCCTTAAGGCCCCATTTACATATGAGTGCTTTATAGCTTTATAGCTTCAATCTCTAAAACGCCGGAGGAGAAAATATCAATTATTCTCTATGGAGATGGTCCACATAAAGTTGCCTGAAGCCAAAAACCTGAAGCTGAAAAAAAGTTCTGGAGCTTTTTTTGTAGCTCAAATTGGATAGATTTGCGTGTTTTTGGCGCATTTTTATTTCCCTAGAAATTAGTAAAAATGGGCTATTTGCCTATTTTTATGCATGATTTTCTGATAAAAATAAAAAAATTGTTTAAAGATATGAATAAATGAATGTAAAATAAATGCAAAGAACTAAAAATCTTTACAAATAAAAAAATGTAATGAATTATTAATATGTAGTAATACAAAAATAAATGTTAAACCCTTAACCTTAAAAAATGTAATTAAATAAATTATTATTATTAATAATAATAATAATAATAAACACGCAAACTGGACAAAAAATAAATAAAAAAATAATAATATTTTATGTTAGGTTTAGCGTGTTTAGTTATTTATAAAAAAAATAAGGGTTAGGGGTTAATTATTTTTTTTATTTTTACATAGTGTTCATTTATTGTGCTTATTTATGATTATTTTAATTTATTTGTGTATTTATTTTACATTTAATTAATTTATTTATTATCATTATTATTAACACCCTAACAAAAATAAATAAATAAAAATTAGCCCTGACCCCTTATCCTAACCCCCAACCTCTAATCCTGACCCTAACCTAACCTTAAAGCGGGAGTTCACCCAATTAGTTTTTTTTTCCTCTTTTCCCCATAGCTGGATGCTCGTTTGGTCTAGGGGAATCGGCTAGTTGTTTTAAAATATGAGCAGTACTTACCGTTTTCGAGATGCATCTTCTCCGTCGCTTCCGGGTATGGGTCTTCGGGAGCGGGCGTTCCTTCTTGATTGACAGTCTTCCGAGAGGCTTCCGACGGTCGCATCCATCGCGTCACTAGTAGCCGAAAGAAGCCGAACGTCGGTGCGGCTCTATACTGCGCCTGCGTACCGACGTTCGGCTTCTTTCGGAAAATCGTGACGCGATGGATGCGACCGTCGGAAGCCTCTCGGAAGACTGTCAATCAAAATAGGAGCGCCCAGTCCCGCAGCCCATACCCGGAAGCGACGGAGAAGATGCATCTCGTAAACGGTAAGTACGGCTCATATTTTAAAACAACTAGCCGATTCCCCTAGACAAAACGAGCATGAAGCTAAGGGGAAAAAGAGTCATGTACGGGTGAACCCCCGCTTTAACTCTAACCCCTTACACTAACAAAAACAAAATAAACATGCAAACTCGACAAAAAAATAAATAAAATAATAATAATATTTTGCGTTAGATTTAGCGTGTTTAGTTATTTGTATATTTGTTTTAAGGGTTAGGGTTTAATTATTTATTTACTTTTACATTTATTGTGCTTATTTATTATTTATTTATGATTATTTTTATTAATTTGTGTATTTATTTTACATTTAATTGATTTACTATTAACACCCTAACAAAAATAAATAAATAAAAATGAACCCTGACCCCTTATCCTAACCCCAACCTCTAATCCTGACCCTAACCTAACCTTAACTCGAACCCTACCCTAACAAAAACAAATAAAAATAATAAAATAAATAAAAGCTGATGAAAAAGCTAAAAAAAACTATCATCAAATGATAGAACAGACGATTGTTCCCTTTATTGGCTAATAATAAAAAAAAATGCCAAAGCTCAAAATATACTGAATAATAAGAACACTAAAAAATTGTCGGAAAAATGCTCAAAGGCTCAGGTGTGAATGCAGCCTAAAGGCTAAACGCACCTTAATTTTTTTTTTAAACCCCTCAATACCGGCATGTTTCCTCATTTACAAATAATTGCAGTAAAAAATTACATCACTTTGGGATGTCCAGTTTAAAAAAAAAAAGGGATACATCTGTCTCTTTTTTTTTTGTAACTGACACATTCATGTGTATAGATTTGAATTGTCATATATGAGTATGACAGTTGGTCACATTTCTCTGCTAATAAGGAACTATTTACAATGAATATTATGACCAGGTGGCAGTTGCAGTGAATGGTGGAAGATATCAGATTTTTTTTAAATAATAACGATCATTTATTTTAATTTTAAATAAGGTTAGAAAATGACATTCATGTGTTTCAAATAAAGCCGCCTCCATAGAAAAGTAATAAGGTGGAACTAAACCCTTCTCTCCCTTTCAGCCAAGGAAGTTGCCATGGTGATTGTTCCGTAGTTGCCATGGTGATTGTTCTGAGAGGAGAAACAAACAAAAACAACAACAGCCAATCAGCATGCCTCTCTTGGAACTGTGATGTCACAGCAATGCATACAGTAGCTGCCAAATAAAAGCAGAGCCGCCAGTAAGTTTCTCAGTAGATCAGTGGCTTTCGAAGCGAGCAGTACTCAGTACTGTGCTGTCTACTATTTTCTGATTAATTCGCGAAAAATTGCATTTATTGTAATTTTTTACAACTATTAACCAGTGCTACACCGCTCTGCTCATACAGGTAATATTTTTATCCACTTTTGTGATTTTTTTTTTTTTTTTTTACACATTTTGCCTTTTTTAGAATGGATGTTAAAAGGGAACCTGTTCTCATATTACCCACATCCAGGCATTTCCATATTCTGAACACACAATATAAGAAAACTCCCATTCACCTCTGTAGTTATAAGTGTTATAGAAGAATTATTGACAAGTGAAATATCATCTCCTCCCCCCTTTTCAATGATGGAATAGCCTAATAGACTATAAAAGGTGGCAGGAGATGCTAATAGAGGTGGTCATCAATATTATTTGATTTCATTCTGTAGTATCAGCAGGTTTAATTGTCATTGGTGATCTAGGACAGGATCACTTCTGGCTGGTATTCACAACACTTTAATAGGAATACATGGATCTTTATTGCAGTCATCTGACAGTTATTTTCAAATGTCACCTGGCTGAGCTAAAAATAGCTGTTATGTTTTTCAAAAACAATGCGGGGGAGGGGGAAGACCAGGTTGACATTTAGAAATTCAGTTTGTAAATGACCATTGATCACCATGTTGTGAGAATATTTTGGAAGTACCACCAATAATGTGGGATGAGGGGGGGGGGGCGGGATTTAAATGCCACTGAACACCAATGTTGTCAGATTGTATTGGGCAGGTTCTAAGAAGGTGGTGACCACCGAGCATGGGAAATGGGGTGGGGGGGGTTTAAAATACCACAATCACCATTATTATGGGATTATGAGGGGGTTTAATATACCACGATCACCATTAATTATGGGATTATGGGGGGGTTTAAAATACCACGATCACCATTAATTATGGGATTATGGGGGGGGGGGTTTAAAATACCACGATCACCATTATTATGGGATTATGGGGGGGTTTAATATACCACGATCACCATTAATTATGGGATTATGGGGGGGGGGTTAAAATACCACGATCACCATTATTATGGGATTATGGGGGGGTTTAATATACCACGATCACCATTAATTATGGGATTAGGGGGGGGGGGTTTAATATACCACGATCACCATTAATTATGGGATTAGGGGGGGGGTTTAAAATACCACGATCACCATTATTATGGGATTATGGGCGGGATTTAATATACCACGATCACCATTATTATGGGGGGGTTTAATATACCACAATCACCATTAATTATGGGGGGGGGTTTAAAATACCACGATCACCATTAATTATGGGATTATGGGGGGGGGGGGGGTTTAAAATACCACGATCACCATTAATTATGGGATTATGGGGGGGGTATAAAATACCACGATCACCATTAATTATGGGATTATGGGGGGGGGGGGTTAAAATACCACGATCACCATTAATTATGGGATTATGGGGGGGTATAAAATACCACGATCACCATTAATTATGGGATTATGGGGGGGGGGGGGTTAAAATACCACGATCACCATTAATTATGGGATTATGGGGGGGGTTAAAATACCACGATCACCATTAATTATGGGATTGTTGGGAGGGGTATAAAATACCACGATCACCATTAATTATGGGATTATGGGGGGGGGGGGGTTAAAATACCACGATCACCATTAATTATGGGATTGTTGGGGGGGGGGGGGAGTGAAGTACAGCTGACACCCATTAATTATAAGATTGTTTTGGGGTGGATTTAAATATTTTGGTTTTATCCATAACATCTAGCCATGCACAATGCAATTTAATCCTCCAGGGAACTTTCTTCCACTAATAATACATTTACACTTTGGCTTCAGTTGGGTGATTTTAGGAGGCTCAGCACAGCTTCATTTCTCCCAACCCCCCAACACTGGCAGCTTTCTTCATTTCCAATAAATTGTGTGATAAATGAGATCACCTTGGGGTGTCCACCTTCCAAAAGTTGCACCATTTTGGGGGTGTTGGCACTGCCTTGTCTCTACCCCTGACAAACACAACATGCCAGGGTAAAAATTGCCACTTATGATGCCAAGCATTACAATCGCAGCAATATGAACTCCCCGCCCCCACCCACCACCATGTAAGTTAGGAGGTGGGCATTTGATGGTAAAAATCTACCACATTTTCTGCCCCCTTTACCACCAGTGTGAACCAAGCCTTAGGGTATTAATAAAGAGTTGATAACCAACATATAGTATATATTAGTGCATATTAGTTAATAATTATGAATGTTAATAGTAATATTGTATTATTCTTTATCCAGAGTGAGAAAGCGTCTTATCGAAGAAAGACTTCGTTGGATCAGATCATCATGACAATGCAGAATATCGCCAAGGTTGGAGCTGGTCTCCAAAACTTTGCCAACAACTGCTTTGTCAACTCCGTCTTGCAGTGTCTCACCCACACTGCCCAACTTGCAGATTACCTGCTCACCGGAGAGCATTCCCAGAACTGTAAGCGTTGCTCATCGCAACTTTATATCTCTCATAGATGTTCGGTATTTGTAGCTCCAAACAAACAACCTGCTGCTGCTCAGTTATTACTATTAATGGTCACTCTGAACTGCTATAGGAGTCCAGGATTCCTAATAGTATAATGAGGATAAATGACTGATCAGCAGAAGGCTGTCACTTCTAGACATGTGCAATTTGTTTAGTTCCGAATTCGTTTTTTATCTAATTTTGACAAATTTGTTAATTCCGAAATTTCCAAATTTTCAAATTTTTCAATTTCTGAATTTCCGGATTTCCGAAATTTCGAATTTTGGAGTTTTCGAATTTAGAATTTTTTCGGTGACCCCGACCGTATGACGTCACCGTCCTATCATGCCCCGGGTGACCACGCCCCATGCCTATATAAATTGTTGCGCACCGTTCACACAACATTACAGCGGGAGAGCTCGTTGAGTCAACAGCGGGACAGGAGAAAGAGGGAAGAAGACGGTGGAGAAGATGGCGGTGAAGACCGGGCCCCCCACTAGTAAAAGAGCTGCAAGAAGATAGTGGAGGGGCTCGGCAGAAAGCACCGGAGAGCACGGAGAAGAGAGTCGGAAGAGACCCCCGGAGTCGGAAGAAGACCCCCGAAGTCGGAAGAGACCCCCAAAGTCAGAAGAAGACCTCCGGAGCTGCCTAATAAATGACTTTAAAAAACATGTGTAGTGGTTTTTTTTCTTGACACTTTCCCCCAGGTGACTGGGTAGGGGTACCATGTACCCCATACTCATTCACATAGGGTGGGGGCCGGTATCTGGGGGCCCCCTTGTTAAAGGGGGCTCCCTGATACCGATAAGCCCCCCGCCCGCAGACCCCGACAACCAACGGCCAGGGTTGTCGGGAAGAGGCCCTGTCCTCATCAACATGGGGACAGGGTGCTTTGGGGTGGGGGGACCGCAGGGCGCCCCCCTGCCCCAAAGTACTCACCCCCCCATGTTGAGGGCATGCGGCCTGGTATGGCTCAGGAGGGGCGCTCGCTCGCTCGTTCCCACCCCTTTTCCTGACCGGCCGGGCTGTGTGCTTGGATAAGGGTCTGGTGTGGATTTTGGGGGGACCCCACACCGTTTTTTCGGCGTAGGGGGTTCCCCTTTAAATCCATACCAGAGCCAATGGCCTTGTATGCTCTTGGAGGGGGAACCCATGCCGGTTTTTTATTTAAAATTTGGCGTGGAGTTCCCCCTCAAGATCAGCAAAGCACAAGTCGCATGCCAAAGTCGGATCATGCAAGACGGCGTTCCGACTTTGATCCGACTTCAATGATATTCAATGGAGTGAAGTAGGATCAAAGTCAGACGAAAGTAGTACAGGGAGCATTTTCAAAGTCGGTCTGACATGTGTCGGACCAGTTAAGACGGCTCCCATAGGGAAACATTGATTTTCACATGTCATGCGTCATGAGCGCCCAATGTCGGAGCGTTTGTCGGACCAATGTGAACCCAGCCGTAAGGTGAAAAACCCTGAGGGTTTACAACTCCTTTAAAATTCTGTGTGGAACTTGGTGATCTTAAGCACTCAAGAATTCTGGCCACACAGGTTACAATGTAATTGTATGATCCCCCTTAGATGACAAAGGAGCACAAATAACCTGATTCTGCTTTTAAAACTCATATGTGTATGTTTGTAACTTGTGTCTATTGTTGTTTCTTTTTTCATTTTAGGTCACACAGAAGGATTTTGCATGATGTGTGTGCTGGAGATACACACAAGCGTTGCTTTTGCCGAGTCGGGCCATGTCATCAGCCCCCAATTAGTGACAGACAACCTAACATGTAAGTACTTTGTCTGAAAAACTGTATACCATGAATGCCTAAGCGTTAGTTTTATTACTATGATCTATTTTCACTGATGATTAGGAGAAAGGCAGTGGTCTCCAAACTGCAGCTCGTGGGCTGATGTGGCTCTCTGTTTGCCTTCATCCATGCCATCCACTGACACCAATGATGAGGCACCATTCCTCCCACATACACCAATGATGGGACACCATTCCTCCCACATACACCAATGATGGGACACCATTCCTCCCACATTCACCTATGATGGGGCACCATTCCTCCCACATATACCAATGATGGGTCACCATTCCTCACACAGACACCAATGATGGGACACCATTCCTCCCACATACACAAATGATGGGGCACCATTCCTCACACAGACACCAATGATGGGACACCATTCCTTCCACATACACCAATGATGGGACACCATTCCTCCAACATACACCAATGATGAGACACCATTCCTCCCACATACACCAATGATGGGACACCATTCCTTACACAGACACCAATGATGGGACACCATTCCTTACACAGACACCAATGATGGGGCACCATTCCTCACACAGACACCAATGATGGGAAACTATTCCTCCCACATACACCAATGATGAGGCACCATTCCTCCCACATACACCAATGATGGGACACCATTCCTCCCACATACACCAATGATGGGACACCATTCCTCCCACATACACCAATGATGAGGCACCATTCCTCGCACAGACACCAATGATGGGACACCATTACTCCCGCAGACAATAATGATGGGGCGCCATTACTCACACAAATAGCAATGATGAGGTACCATTCCTCCTACGTACATCAATGATGAGTCACCATTCCTCCCATAGACAATGGGGCATGATTCCTATCTTTAATTCTAACAATAGGGCACTATTCCTTCCACTAAAAGCAATGATGGGACACAGTTTGCTTCCACCAACACCACAGCGTTTTCTGATCCCACTGGCCACAGTCTGGCCCCTTCATAGCCTAAAGGACAGTAAACTGGCCTTTTCTTCAGAAAGTTTGGAGACCCCCTCTCCAAGGAATTGGCAGAACTTAATGCAATGCATGGCAATGCATGACAAAATGCATATTAACACAATGCAAATAAAAACGTTTCAATGGTTTATAAACGTATCCCTGTTTGCATACTTGTGGGGGGGAGGGGGGGTGACATCCCCTTGCCAGGCTCCCAAACACTCCTTTCTTCCATTGTACCCGTGGGTCTAATTCTTGTGTAAGTTTTACACCAGACAGTGTTGGAGCTTATACAGGGGCCCGCTCCCTGCCCGTACATGATGGCTTTCTGGCCCTGTGATCGACTGATCAGGCCTGTGCCCAGCATCTTGGAAAGAAGGGAATAAAAACAAAAGCTTCCCCAGAAGCTCCGGGTATTTCCAGTGGAAAAACAGAGTGGTGGGGGAGAGCAGTGAAAATGGACGATTGAACTATTCTCTTTAAGTGTGCATAGTCATATATTATGATGTGATCGATTTATACATATCTTTTTGTTTTCTTTTTCCTTTTAGCTATTGCAGAGCATTTTGAGCTTGGACGCCAAGAAGACGCCAATGAATTTCTGACGTTTCTAATCGCCCAGCTGCGGACTTCATCCAAATACGAGTCTGTATTTCGCTCAAGGTAAGTATTATTGTTCTACACAACATTTGGGTTTCGTTTTATTGCTACCTAGAGGGTGCTTGGGCACATCAGGATGGTTGCACATCAGGATATCAACCAAAAATGTCTAACAGCTCTAAGGGCCCTACAGGATTTATATGGCGCCAACAGTTGGTGCAGCGCTTTACAACATGAGGGCAGACAGTACAGTTACAATACAATTCATAACAGGAGGAATCAGAGGGCCCTGCTTGTTAGGGCCCTTTCATTACCGATCCGCCCTGTGAACCTCCGCTTGCTCAGCGGGGATCGCTCCGTTGATCCCCGCTGAGCCGGCAGATGACAGGGCGGTCCCCGCACAGGTGTGCAGTGACCGCCCTGTCTTTCTTCTATGGGGGATCGGATGAACACGGACCGTCTGTCCATGTTCACCCGATCCGATGACGGATGGAAAAATAGGGTTTTCCTCCATCTACAGAACCGGAGGAATGCGGAACCGGGCGAGATCGTTGTCAGCGTATGTTTATCCGCTGACATTCGTGATCTCAGAGGGACCAATGTATGTACCTTTTTCATCCGTACACGGATGGATGAAAAAGCGGACATACGGTCCGCCCATGTGAAAGGGCCATAACAAGCAGGGCCCTCTGATTCCTTCTGTTATGAATTGTATTGTAACTGTACTGTCTGCCCTCATGTTGTAAAGCGCTGCACCAACTGTTGGCGCCATATAAATCCTGTATTATAATAATAACCTGGCACCTAGAGCAGTGTTTCTCAGCCAAGGTTCCATGGAACTCTAGGATAGGGTGGCCAGACATCCCCAGTTTCAGGGGATAGTCCCCTGATTGAGGATACTGTCCCCGGACCAAGTCTGTCCCTGGTTTCGTCCCCAGATTGGATTTAATAGGGGGCAGGGACAATTTCAAAGACAATCAGTGCAGAATTAAAATAAAAAAATTAGAATTATCCCCCTGCTCCGCCGTGCCTACTACCATAGGGGGGTTATAGTTTTCCCATTATCTGTGCCCCTTTCTGATGATCATGTGCTGGTCGGAGCGGAGGGAATATTTCTTCCGTTTTGGGCGCATGCCCATTCAGCTCCACTCGCATGTTCTTCTGCCTTGGCTCAAATCCTGGCCAGCCACCTGCCTTCCCTGGCGGAGTGATCTTCCTCCGTTCCCCATCCAGTAGTAGCCGGGGCCTGAGGAGTAAGACTTGAGAGGCTGTGAGGCGGGCGGCGACGGGCAGAGAGTCGCTGATTGTTGCCATTACTAGTAAAGAAAAAATATGTCCCCGGATTTCATTTTAAAAATCTGGTCACCTTACTCTAGGGTTGCTCCTGAGGTTATTGGGCGCATCCTTTGTGTATGTGCAGCTGCCCCGGCCAAGTCCGGCACTGACATATTTCCTCTAGGTTCGGCCTTGACAGCTTTCTACCGAGTTCAGACCGAAGCCATTCTCATCCACACGTCAATATAATATAACAGCAATGTTTAACTGTATTGTGATTATGTCCGCTTCTAAGAGTTATAGAATCAAATTGACTGTTTTGTTTTCTGTTTTTTATCTTTTAGCTTTGACCAAACCAAGGACAGAAACATCGGTCTTATTGACCACATATTTTCCGGCACTCTACAAACACAATGTAAGTTTGTGCATTACTATATCTCTAAGAATTCAAATTTCATTTTTGTCTAAATATATGAACAAAGCTAACTAAAAATGTTCTTCTGTTTCTTTTGCAGTGGTTTGTCAGAGTTGTCATTACGCATCCAACAGATTTGAGGAATTCCTGGACATCCCTCTGGAGATAAATGTAAATATCAGATATACATTTTATATTGTTTTATATTAGATTACATTTTATTGTATTATAATTTAGCATTTTTAGATTTCCCTGTACATTGGCAGTCAAGTAACAATTTAGTATAGTTTTATGTATAAAAAATAAGTTTACTTTTATTTTGCTATTGTTGTTTGTTATCAGTGGCCCAGATTCAGTAAGATTTGCACATAAATTACGGAGGCACAGGGCAAAATCGATTTTGCCCTGCGCCCCCGCAAATTTGCGCCGCTGCCCTCGATTCACGGAGCAGTAGCTCATTTTTCAGTAGAAATGAAATTATTTTGCAGCTCAGTTAAGTGAATGTTGACAATGTGAAGAGATGGTGACATTCACCGTTTCCTTACATGGGGTAGATGTTACAGTAAAGATATTTATCGTTATGTCCTGATCCACACTGTGAACCGCCTTTGAATTGCACATCGCTTTCCTGTGCAATTCACATGTGATTCAGTGCGGTGCGATTTGAACCCATTCATTTTGCATGCACTAATTTTGGAAACGCACTGCAACCAGATTGCAAGGTTGTTTTGTACCATGCAATCTGGTGCAGGCAAATGCCAGCGTTTGGGGTGTCATTAATGTTGCACTGACACCTGCTGCGCATCGCAAGTGCATTGCGTTCTGAACAAGGTGCAGGAAATGTGCACTGTTTTCTCGCACTGTGTTCTAGTGAGACCCGGGGCTTAAAGGCTAAGTTCACCTTTGGAAGATGTTATATGTCCCACTCCTATTTAGGGTGAACACATAACATGTTCCAGCATCTGCATCCCCTCCCCCAATCCCCCCTTCCCTGTGACAGCGGATCTTCTCCCCGCACTCACTGACACAATGTAAAAATAGCACGGCCATGCGGAGTTCCACCTACATGACCACATTATTCATTCACAGAGTCCTGTAAATGAATAAACTACATGTACCGCCAGCCACCTCTACCGATGGCTTGTAGTTCTTAATGGACTGTGAGGAGGCTGGTGAGCGCTCCCATAGGTCATTGATTCTTCCTGCAATTCAGTAACTGCCTGCCCATATCGGAGGTACAGGTAGACAGTCTACTGTACTGACAGTCGCAGGATCCTGGCATTGCACCCGCTATCTGCTTATCACGGGTGCAATGCTTTTTAGGCTCCGGTGTAAAAAAATAATAAATGCATATTGGAAAAAGATGTGCATTTATTATCTTTATTTCCTTAAAGATGAACTTATCCAAAAGTTGCCAAATGTCAGGGATTGTCATGTTCATTGACCAGATACCCTCTTTTTATGAAAAACAATGTGTTTTTATCACTTATAAATACGAATAATGATTTTTTTTCCTTTTCTTTTTTGTTTAGTCCTCAAAAACGATTTTGGAATCTCTGAAGAACTTCACCAGAACAGAGAGACTGGAAGGAGACAACGCATACCGATGCAATGGGTAAGACTCTCTCTGATTATTCAGACTTATACATAAAGGGGCAGATCCACATACATCTGCGCGGGGCGCAGCGTATCCAAGATACGCTACGCCGCCGTAACTTATCTTTTTTATTTTGAATCCACAAAGAATCCGCGCCGTAAGTTACGGCGGCGTAGTGTATCTCTCGTGGCGTAAGGGCGCGGAATTCAAATGGCTGTGATGGGGGCGTGTTTTATGTTAATACGTCGTGACCCGACGTAAACTACGTTTTTTTTTTAACTGCGCATGCGCCGTCCCTGGGGGTATCCCAGTGCGCATGCTCAAAATTAAACCAGAACCAGCCAATGCTTACGACTGTGACGTCATTCGACGCAAATTCCTATTCGCGAACGACTTACGCAAACAACGTAAAAAATTTAAAATTGTACGCGGGAACGACGGCCATACTTAACATTGAGTACGCCTCAGAATAGCAGCTTTAACTATACGCCGGAAAAAGCCGAACTCAAACGACGTAACAAAAAGCGCCCGGCGGACGTACGTTCGTGGATCGCCGTAAATAGCTAATTTGCATACTCAACGAGAATTTCGGGAATTTCAGGAACGCCACCTAGCGGCTGCCGAAAAATTGCAGCTTAGATCCGACGGCGTACGAAGACGTACGCTTGTCGGATCTAGCCGAGATGCCGTCGTATCTTGTTTTGAGGATTCAAAACAAAGACACGACACAGGAATTTTGAAATTACGCCGGCGTATTAATAGATACGCCGGCGTAATTTCTTTGTGGATCTGCCCCTACATATATACTGTAACTGTGGCAATGTGGGTAAAGCATTTCATTATATGTCCAGAGGCTACTCCAGTCCTGCTAATGACAGGCAGCATCTGAGCAGAACTTTTAATAAAAGACTAAACCTGAGAACTATGCTTACATTTAAATTTCTTGTTTGCTTAGGTGTTACCAGTTAGTGTCGGCTGAAATGAGGAGTACGATCGACAACACTCCGAACGTCCTAATCCTGACTCTGAAGAGGTTCAACGCGTTCAGTGGACGAAAGCTGAGCAAGGTAAGTCTTGATTAAATTATGGAATTCATGTTGTAAGGTCCCTTGTCGTTTTATATTTGGATGCATTAAAAATATATATTTTTTGTCTTACAGCAAATCAAATACCCTGAGACCTTTGACGTCGCTCCTTACACCTCAAAGCCTGATGACCATATCAACTACAATCTGTATGCTGTGATTGTGCACAAAGGATACTTTTCCACAGAAGGACATTATTATGCCTACGTAAAGGTAAGGTACCCCAAATTCCCCCCAATATTATAAAAAAAGATGATTTATTTGAGGTGTGTTTGGTAATCTAATTATCTGTTTTTCAGGCTGGTGACGATCGGTGGTATAAGATGAACGACAGTGAGGTAACCCCATGCAGCATCAGCAATGTCCTACAACAACAGGCCTATCTGCTTTTCTACAAAAAGTAAGTCCTTTCACCTATCCAAGCCTCAAGCTCATTTTTTTTTACTTTAACGTTGCCATAACAATTTCTCTTTTTTTATCTATTTCAGAGCACCAACTGAGCCTTACCCACCAAAAACAGCCGAAAGCACCTCCGAAGCACCTAAAGCTTTGGAAGTGGAAGAAAAAGCAAAGGAACAACCTTTCAAGGACAATGAGAGACCCATTGTGCCAATACAATCTCTCATCGGGGGCACAACGGATACATCTGTTTGTGCCACTCAACAGGTTGATGGTCTACCGGACCCCCTG
This sequence comes from Rana temporaria, assembly GCF_905171775.1. Classification (NCBI taxonomy): domain Eukaryota; kingdom Metazoa; phylum Chordata; class Amphibia; order Anura; family Ranidae; genus Rana; species Rana temporaria. Next base: position 57,915,037 of record NC_053499.1, read on the forward strand.
GGACCTGATAATCATCTACCTGTGGAAACAGAAGAGAAGAGTCTCCCAAACATAGAGACTGTACAGGAGGAGGAGAAGAAGAAAGTCAAGAAGAACGGTCTATATAAATTGTTCTGCATAACGTCCTCCACAAATGATCAGAGGGATGAGAAGAAGAAGAAAAATAAGAAAAAGTGCTGGCTTCTTAGATTGCTGAGCACAAAGTCATCCACCAATGATAACAGCAAAGAGAACAAGGAAGAGAAGAAGGGCTGGCTTCGTAAACTAGCCAGACGAAATTAATCAACAAATGACAAGGAGGAGAAAAAGAAGAGCTAGCTTCAAAAGTTTGCCATCCTGAAGTCACCCACAAAGAACGGTGACACATATAAGAAGACAATGCCCAGCGGGCTGTGAAACAGACACTCGCCAGTCTCCAGGTCTAGTGCCATGCTTACTCGAGCCATTGTTTTCACTGGTCTTTGGGACCGGGGACTGAAGACCAGTGGAATAAAAACGGCTCTGTGAGCACATCTCTGGATTCTGAGACTGGCGAGTGCCTCTTTATTACAAGTCAGCAGCTACAAAAAGTACAGGAGAAGGAAAAGAAAGTCAAGAAGAACTGTCTGTACAAAGTATTCTGCATAACGTCTTCCACAAATGATGAGAAGAAGAAGAAAAAAAGTGCTGGCTTCTTAGATTGGTGAGCCCAAAGTCATCCACCAATGATAACAGCAAAGAGAACAAGGAAGAGAAGAAGGGCTGGCTTCGTAAACTAGCCAGACAAAATTGATCAACAAATGACAAGGAGGAGAAAAAGAAGAACTGGCTTCAGAAGTTGGCCATCCTGAAGTCACCCACAAAGAACGGTGACACATATAAGAAGACAATGCCCAGGTCTAGTGCCGTGCTTACTCAAGCCATTTTTTTCACTGGTCTTTGGGACCGGGGACTGAAGACCAATGAAAAAAAAAACGGCTCAAGTGAGCACAGCTCTAGATCCTGAGACTGGCGAGTGCCTCTTTATTACAAGTCAGCAGCTACAAAAAGTACAGGAGAAGGAGAAGAAAGTCAAGAAGAACTGGCTATACAAAGTATTCTGCATAACGTCCTCCACAAATGATCAGAGGGATGAGAAAAAGAAGAAAAAGTGATGGCTTCTTAGATTGGTGAGCCCAAAGTCATCCACCAATGATAACAGCCAAGAGAACAAGGAAGAGAAGAAGTGCTGGCTTTGAAAACTAACCAGACTAAATTGATCAACAAATGACAAGGAGGATAAGAACAAGAAGAACTGGCTTCAGAAGTTGGCCATCCTGAAGTCACCCACAAAGAACGGTGGCGCAGATAAGAAGACAATGCGCAGTGTGGCATGCACATGCTCTACGGGTATCTGGCTGTGAAACAGACACTCGCCAGTCTCCGGATCTAGTGCCATGCTTACTCGAACCATTTTTTTCACTGGTCTTTGGGACCGGGGACTGACGACCAGTGAAAAAAGACTGGCGAGTGTCTCTTTTTTAAGAAGTCAGCAGCTACAAAAAGTACAGGAGAAGGAAAAGAAAGTCAAGAAGAACTGTCTATACAAATTGTTCTGCATAATGTCCTCCACAAATGATCAGAGGGATGAGAAGAAGAAGAAAATGTGCTGGCTTCTTAGATTGGTGAGCCCAAAGTCATCCACCAATGATAACAGCCAAGAGAACAAGGAAGAGAAGAATTGCTGGCTTTGTAAACTAGCCAGACGAAATTGATCAACAAATGACAAGGAGGAGAAGAAAAAGAAGAAGTACCGGCCTCAGAAGTTGGCCATCCTGAAGTCACCCACAAAGAACGGTGACACAGATAAGAAGACAATGCGCAGTGTGGCATGCACATGCGCTACGGGTATCTGGCTGTGAAACAGACACTCGCCAGTCTCCGGATCTAGTGCTGTGCTCACTTGAGTCATTTTTTTTTTCCACTGGTCTTTGGGACCGGGGACTGAAGACCAGTGGGAAAAAAACGGCTCAAGTGAGCACAGCTCTAGATACTGAGACTGGAGAGAGTCTCTTTATTACAAGTCAGCAGCTACAAAGACTTTAATTTTTAGAAATATGACTGGAGCTTCTCTTTAAACACTTATCTGAGTTTTTTCTCAGTCCAGTACTGTCCCATGTGCAGCAGTGCTGTTCCTCCCTTTTTCCCATTCCTTTGGGGGGGGGGGCTGGAGGGTGCACATAGCCCAGCCATGGAGCGCACCATGTACCAGTGCAAATTTTTATCTTAACTACTTTTTAATGGGAGAGGGTCTTAAAAGTGGTTTCCTCTTTTTACAAATTACACTTTTTTTTGGTGGGGGAGCGGGTACCTAGTTTTGCCTAGGAGATCCGAGTGCAAATTCTCTGCCCCCCTTCTTCATCACAGGTCCCAGAAGACTGTGAGACCACACACAATGTGTAGCGGGCTGTGAAAGGGACACTCGCCAGTCTCTAGATCTAGAGATGTGCTTACTTGAGCCGTTTTTGTTTCACTGGTCTTCGGGACCGGGGACTGAAGACCAGTGAAAAAAAGCAAACAGTTTGAGTGAGCACAGCTCTAGATCCTGAGCCTGGCGAGTGTCTGTTTATTACAAGTCAGCAGCTACAAAAACATTCATTTTTAGAAATATGTCTGTGAAACACTTATTTGAGCTCTTTCACATGCAGCACGGCTCCACTTCATCTCCAAGTGACCCCTCAGCAAGCTGGCTGCAATGAGGAGGCACTCAATCCAGTGCTGTCCCATGTGCAGCAGTGCTGCTCCTCTCTTCCTACATTCCTTTGGGGGAAGGAATGAAGGGAGGGGGACGCACACAGCCCAGCCATGGAGCGCACCTGTATGAGTGCCTCCTCATTGCAGCCAGCTTGCTGAGGGGTCACTTAGAGATGAAGCGGAGCCGTGCTGCATGTGTCTACTCGTTTAGGAGTATGACGCTTTTTTCTATTTTTTTGGTGGGGGGAGCGGGTACCTAGTTTTGCCTAGGAGATCCGAGTGCAAGTTCTCTACCCCCTCCTTCATCGCAGGTCCCAGAAGACGGCGGGACCACTCACAATGTACAGCGCGGCACGGCACACACATGCGCAGTGGGCTGTGAAACAGACACTTGCCAGTCTCCGGATCTAGCGCTGTGCTCACTTGAGCCGTTTTTTTTCACTGGTCTTCAGGACCGGGGACCGAAGACCAGTGAAAAAAACGGCTCAAGTGAGCACAGCTCTAGAGCTTGAGATTGGCAAAAGTCTGTTTTATTACAAGTCTGCAGCTACAAAAACTTTCATTTTTAGAAATGTGACTGGAGCTCTTCTTTAAACACTTATCTGAGTTCTTTTTCAATCCAGTGCTGTTCCTCCCTTTTTCCCATTCCTTTGGGGGGGCTGGAGGGTGCACATAGCCCAGCCATGGACCGCACCCTGTAACAGTGCAAATTTTTGTCCTAACTACTGTTCATCGGGAGAGGGTCTTAAAAGTGGTTTCCTCTTTTCACAAATTACACTTTTTTTTTGGTGGGGGGGGAGCGGGTACCTAGTTTTTCCTAGGAGATCCGAGTGCAAGTTCTCTGCCCCCTTCTTCATCACAGGTCCCAGAAAACTGTGGGACCACTCACAATGCGCAGCGGGTAGCGGGCTGTGAAACAGACACTCTCCAGATCTAGCGCTGTGCTCACTTGAGCTGTTTTTTTTTTCACTGGTCTTTGGGACCGGGGACCGAAGACCAGTGAAAAAAACGGCTCAAGTGAGCACAGCTCTAGATCCTAAGACTGGCGAGAGTCTGTTTTATTACAAGTCAGCAGCTACAAAAACTTTAATTTTTAGAAATGTGACTGGAGCTCTTCTTTAAACACTTATCTGAGTTCTTTCTCAATCCAGTGCTGTCCCATGTGCAGTTGTGCTGCTCCTCTCTTCCTGCATTTCATTTGGGGGAAGGAATGAAGGGAGGGGGATGCACACAGCCCAGCCATGGAGCGCATCTGTATGAGTGTCTCCTCATTGAAGCCAGCTTGCTGAGGGGTCACTTGGAGAAGAAGCGGAGCTGTGCTGCATGTGTCTATGGATGCAGACAGGCTGGCTCAGGAGTGTGATCTCACAAGTGCTGCTTGTCACATTATGTAATTCCAACATTGTCCATCTGAATAAAACAATTAGAGCACTGGTGCCCAATCTGCAGAGGGTTGATTCCAATTTGTTGGTATTCACGTGGTCAAACCCCTTTAACACCTCATAAGTTATCTATATACATATTTGTAAAGGATTTAGATTCTAACACTAACACTGTCTTATTTGCCCCATTTGGGCATTATAACCACTGAAGAATGCTATAAGTAAATTTGCATTTTGTAGAGTAGAGTAGGGACTGGCCAGATAGGGATTACTTTGACGCAGTTGGCCAGCTTAAGCATGCATTGCAATGTATGTGAACCAAAAATCCCTGTTTTTATGCAAAGTTATATGTGTATAGTAGTGTGTAGAGGGTTGATTCAGGTTTTTTTTTATTTATGTGGCCATGAACGCTTTTTGGTATTCATGTGGCCGGAGTCCCCCTAGCCCGACGCTCCAGATAGTGCTGGAAGGGCAGAGCTGACAGTCACCGATCTCTGCTCAGAGCGGCAGAGAGAAGTGAGCGATCAGCCTTAGAACCGGCCGGAAACAGATAAAGCACCGAAAATCCCGCCGTGCGGGCACGCGCAATCTCCGTGACCGTGCCCGCGGGACCCGCAAACTCAATGTTTGCCGGCGGCCCGCAGTCATGTCACTGAGCTGCAGAACAGGGGGATGACTGTGTAAACAAGGCATTTCCCTGTTCTGTCTTGTGAAAGGACACTGATCTTCTGCTCCCTGTCATCGGGAGCAGTGATCAGTGTCGTGTCACAAGTAGCCCAGCCTCCACACAGTTAGAATCACTCCCTAGGACACACTTAGCCCCTTCCTTGTCCCCTAGTGATTAACCCCTTCCCTGCCAGCGTCATTTACATAGTAATCAGTGCATTTTTATAGCACTGATCGTGTGCCCGCCAGCACTCTCCGTGACTGTGCCCGCGGGCCCTGTGAAATCAATGCTGCAGGTAAGTATGATTTTAAAAAAATCCCAAACTTGTCTGTTAATAGAAAGGGGAGATCAAGGAGTGGATGTTAATCGATCTCCCTACCGTCTACCAGGCGGCACCCGCCATGCCGGTCCTGGGTTGGCTGATGGGAGTGCAGAGTCTGGGAAACATGTTGGGAGTTTGTGTGTGGGTGAGGGATTGGAATGACTGTTGCCGGGTGTGTTACTGAAGAGCTGTCTGATCGCTTCCATCTTACACACCTTTGCTGCTGACGTGTGACATATATAAGGGGCAGCAAAAGGATCAAAGATGCGAAACAATGATAAAACGACAATTGCCTAAAAAAAATATATATATATTATACAGTTACATATTTAAAAAAGTGGGTTTAAAATTCATGAATTGTGGTACCTCTCAGGGCTACTCCTGTTATACCCGCTACACATATATACTTAATAAGTATTATAAAATCTATCACAGTGACCCTCCTTGGTTCAGTACATTATTGCATGTAGCATGTGTTGGCTTCTAAATATGAAGCCGAGGCAGCCAACTTTGTTTAGTGACGAGCAAGTCAGCAAGGAAAATCTAATCTTCAATGAAAGTGATTGTAAAGTAAGTTTTTTTTTCTATAAAATTAACAAACATGTCTATACTTACCTGCTCTGTTCAGTGGTTTTGCACAGGGCAGCCCAGATCCTCCTCTTCTCGGATCCCTCTTTGGCTCTCCTGGCCCCTCCCTCCTGTAGAGTGTCCCCCCAGCAAGAAGCTTGATATGGGGGCACCCGAGCCGAGGCACGGAGCTCTGTGTATCCCTTCAGACACTGAGCCACGCTTCGGCCCCGCCCCCTCTCTTCTCATTGCTTTAATGAACTTTGACTGACAGCTGCAAGAGCCAATGGCGCCGCTGTTTTGTCTCAGCCAATCAGGAGGGAGCGTCCGACCGAAAGGCTGAGGAACTTGTGGGCATCGATGGATTGAGATGGGGCTCAGGTTAGTATTAAGGGGGCTGAGGGGAGGCTGCTGCACACAGAAGGCTTTTTATCCTAATGCATAGAATGCATTAAGATAATAAAAAAACTTCTGCCCTTACAACCACTTTAAATACAAACATTATGGCCCGGATTCACAAAGACTTACGCCGACGTATCTAATGATATGCCGCGTAAGTCCAAGGATGCGCCGTCGTATCTATGCGCCTAATTCACAGTACAAGATACGCCTGAATTTTGGCTTCCTACGACCGACGTAAGTCTCCTACGCCGTCGTATCTTGGGTGCATATTTACGCTGGCCGCTAGGGGCGCTTCCATTGATTTACGCGTCGAATATGTAAATGAGCGAGATACGCCGATTCACGAACGTACTTAAGCTCGTCGCTGTAATCTACGCCGTTTACGTAAGGCGTACGTCCGGCGTAAAGATAAACCACCAAAAAGGAGGCGCATCCCATGCAAAGGTATGGGCGTCGGAACTGCCGTCGGATTTTACGTCATTTACGTGAATGGGGCTGGGCGTAGGTTACGTTCACGTCGTAGGCATTGAGCCGGCGTATCTTAGGGGGTAAATCCGACGTGATTCTGAGCATGCGCGCATGCGCCGTTCGTTCAGCGCTTCATTTACATGGGGTCACGATTCATTTTAATACAACACGCCCACTACCTGCCTACTTTGAATTAGGCGGGCTTACGCCGGCCCATTTACGCTACGCCGCTGTAACTTAGGGAGCAAGTGCTTTGTGAATACTGTACTTGCCTCTCTATGTTACGTCGGCGTAGTGCATATGAGCTGCGCTAGGCCCGCTCAAAGATACGCCGCACTACGTGAATCTGGGCCAATGAAATTACTTGTCATACAGAAAAATGACTGTACAAAGTAGAAGACAACCCAAACCCAATGGAAATCGACATAAACATGTACCAACCACAGCCGCAGGTATGATGAATGCCACAAACCAAGCGCTAAAAAAAATTCCCTCTCCAGTTGGTGACCTCAAGAGAAGACATAAGGGGGGATCAGTGACAGCCAAAGCTTTACTTCTAAGGGTCACCATACATGTTACATTCTGACCATACAATCTTTGTGCAATTAACTACCAAAACCATATAATATGAGGACCTACCTATTCTATCAATCTGTATCCAATTAGACAGGCCCTTGTACTACATACACTATATTGTAAGCTCCTTGAGGGCATGAACTGATGTGAAGCTACAAAACATATGTAAAGTGCTGTGTAAACTGACGGCGCTATATAAAGTACCTGTAATAAATAAATAAAAGTATTGGGACGCCTGTCTTTACACGCACATGAACTTTAATGGCCTCCCAGTCTTAGTCAACTCTTCTGGGAAGGCTGTCCACAAGGTTTAGGAGTGTGTCTATGGGAGTGTTTACATTGGCCCAGATTCAGGTACATTTGCGCTTTATTTGCGGAGGCACAGGGCAATGATTTTGCCCTGTGCCCCCGCAAATATTTTGCGCTGCCCTCGATTCACGGAGCAGTAGCTCCGTAAATTGCTAGGGCGCGCCGGCAAAATTGCCCGGCGCAAGCGCGCGCAATGTAAATGATCCCGCCGGGGGTGGGAATCATTTAAATTAGGCACGCTCCCGCGCCGAGCGTAGAGAGCATGCTCCGTCGGGAAACTTTCCCGACGTGCATTGCGGCAAATGACGTCGCAAGGACTTCATTTGCTTCAAAGTGAACGTGAATGGCGTCCAGCGCCATTCACGATTCACTTACGCAAACGACGTAGATTTTAAATATCGCAACGCGGGAACGTGGGTATCCTATAGCATTGGCTGCGCCTGCTATTAGGATGTGTAACCTTACGCGAAACCCGACGTACGCAAACTACGTAATTTGCGTACGCAGGGCTCGCGCAACGTTGTGAATCGGTGTTAGTATGCAATTTGCATACTATACACAGATCACAATGGGAGCGCCCCCTAGCGGCCAACGCAAGAATGCAGCCCAAAATCTGCGTGGCATAAGAGCCTTATGCCACGCAGATTTTAGGCTGCAGTCGGCGTAGCGATGTTCCTGAATCAGGAGCATTCGCTACGCCGGAGCAAGTAAGCAATTGCGCTGTGTAACCTATGGTTACACAGGCGCAATTGCTTCTTGAATCTGGCCCATTGTGATCCAGCGCTCATGGGGCACAAAGAGCAGGCAGTCTCTGGGCAGTTGCAAAAAACTGATTCTGTATTCAACCAAAATGAAGCTAAAATATAGTCCTTAATGGACACAACTGAATATGAAAAGGAAAACTTGCAATGTCCCCTATACTGTGACAAAGTGCATGCGCGCAAAACGCGCCGTTAAGGCAACCCAGCTTATGCTTGCTGATCCACCACGATCCATCCACCACCTAGGAGCACATCTCCAGTATATTTGGCAACGTGACAGTTCCTCCAGCCGGTCTCCAGCTGGTCCGTGAAGTCGGGACTTTTCCAGTTATCCCCACCAGGTGGCAGCAGTGGAGATTTTCCCTGTGTGGAAGAGCGTTCTACGGCGCATCCATTCCACTTTGCGACTTTCTCTCCGGATTTTGTGTCAGTGACGTCACTGACACACACGACACAGAGCTTCCTTCGCGGCTCCAGTCTCTGCTCCCTGCACGTTGGAGGTTCCTCCACATGCTGCCCCTCATGTCCCAATTGTGACTTTCACCATAGGGTGTTGGCGGCCGCCTCCCTCTCTCTGCAATAAATGTATCTATCTATTGGTGATTTACGGGTGCAGGAGAGAGGGGGAGGCGCTCCTGCGCCCTCTATGGACGCACCACCACTGGATACAGTAGATAGATATACATAGCTCCCAACTGTCCCTGATTTCTAGGGAATGTCCCTGATTTGGAGCAATGTCCCTCTGTCCCTCATTCCTCCTTATTTGTCCCTCATTTTGGTCTGATCTCTATAGATGTATATATATAAAATGCACTTTTTATCTATCAAAAAGTGTTTTTCAGCGCTAAACCTTTCATCTGATTTCTAAATTGCTGCATTTGTAAATTCCAAAAGCCAGTATAAAGGAATAGTGGTGGTAAAAAAAAACCCTTGTGGGTTTAACCAATCTTGTTTTTTTGTACACTCCTCCTTTAAGGGGGCGTGGCAAGGGGTGTGTCCTATGCTGGCATACTTTTGCTGATAGGTGTCCCTCATTCCCATCTCAAAAAGTTGAGAGGTATGCCAGATGCCTCCATAAAGAGTACCTGTCACTGCCGATTACTGTTACAAGGGATGCTTACATTACTTGTGACTGCAAAAACAGTAATCGGAAGAAAAAAAAATGGGACAGTGTAAAAAAAAAAAATATGTGAAAAATATAATGAACCGCACACCCTACTACTATGTGAAAACATATATCAACATAAATACAACATAATCACAATCAGGTGCGATATCATAAACGACCACCAGATGTCTCTAGTGGATTAGCAAAATAATTACCATAAATAAATGTGCAATCTCGTAAAATTGTATATTTTAAAATGGACACTGCACTTTTATATGATTTTTTTTTATATATATATATAATTTTTTGGACACCGCACTTTTAATCTTGATGGAGGAATCCAGGGGCGGCTATATGTATATTTGTATGCATTTATACACTTTGCAGCACAGGTGTCAAACACAAGGCCCGCGGGCCGAATCTGGCCCTCCAGACCATTTCATGTGGCCCTCGCACCCAGGGCCATCTATAAGGCAGGGCAAAAGGGGAAGCTGCCCTGGGCCCTGTCATTGTTTTGGGGCCCAAAGCAGCTGCTTTATACTTGCCAACTATCCCAGTTTAAATGCCCTTGTCCCTTGAAGTTTTAGTCCTTTGCTGTGTCCTGATATCTCAGTGTGAAGTGCTGCTACTAATGCTGCCCAGCTCTGCCCTATTGTATACAGATGACTCACCCGCAGACCTGGTGTTTACATGTAAATAAGCGTCATTCATATGTAAATAGCTGAGCCAGGCGGCATTCATATGTAAATAAGGGAAGCATTCATATGTATATCATGCCCCTCTGCAGTGAAGAGATGATGTGCTGTAACCTCTAGCAACCAATCAGTGAGCAGTATTACTGTTCAGTAATCTCTAGCAACCAATCAACAAGTAGAAAGCATGTGCTGTAACCTCTAGCAACTAATCAGTGAGCCGTAATGTGTGCTGTAACCTCTAGCATCCAGTCAGCAAGTGGTAATGATATGCCGTAACCTCTGGCAACCAATCGCAATCACTGCCTGATCTGATACAGTAATTTGACTGATTTTAACTCAGGCTGATATTTATTGTATGTCTCAGAGCAGTTGGAGAGCAAAATTATATACGGTGGGCCCCAAGAAATGATTTTCCTAGGGTCCAATCAACAATAAAGACCGCCCTGAACGTAGCATGCATGGCTTGTTGGATGCCGTAAAGCGAGTATCTTGTTGCCCATCAGATGCATCTCCTGTAAGAACGTAAGGCGAGGGTGTTGAGACTGAATATTGCAATGCCAGGGCTCTTTTACATTTAGAATATAGACCCCTGACGTTCCAGGTGGAGATAATGTTAAGTTTTCATAACATAAGTGTAATTCCAAAAGACACCACTAGATGGGAACCTAGTAATACAAATGGAGCCCAGAGCCATACATAGCCACTTGCAGTGCTGAAATACATACATAAGACATGCTTATGAAGCTGCATTCACATCTGAGCATAGTGGGCCAGATTCATGAAGCACTTACACCGTTTTTTTGGTAGATGCGCGGCGTAAGTGCAGATTTGCGCTGGCGGATCGATGCGCTGTACCCAGAGAACCAGATTACGTCTCCAAATAGACTTCATCGCCTCGGTGTAACCTTTCCACTCCGGCGCGGCGTTGGCGCAGATTTACGCTGGTCGGATCTGGCGCGGCCATGGTTTTTGTGTTTTAAATATGCAAATGAGGTTTTTGGGCCGATTCATCAACTTAAGCTTGACCGGCGCAGGCTACTCCCGGTGAGCGGAGCTGAAATTTCCGGCGCCAAGTTACACCTCATAAAAGCAGGGGTAACTTTGCACCAAACTTGCACAGGTCAGCTGGAGAGCAGCTAAAGCAGCAGCGTTACAAACAAACTGAGCAACAACACTTGCTGGACAACACATCTGTGTGCCAACATGCCAGGGGCAGCCACTCTGTGGCCCATAGAGGCGGTCCCCATGTTGGGAGAGGCCCTCAATAATTACAGCCCTCTCCTCTGGGCTGAAATTGGTCATCCGTTCACCTGAGGATTCCTCATCAGCCATAACTGCCCCACCACAATGCAAACGACCTAGCTTGGAAAAAAAAAGCTTCAGTACATTTGCACCTGCAGGGCGGAAGTCTGGGCTGATTCATGGACTGGGCGTTGGTAGTGGGCCGGCGTAGCTCAGGGGTCACGCCAGGGCGCAGTTCTGAGCATGTGCAGATTGGGGCATTTACCCCTGGATGTCACTGAGCATGTGCGGTCTAAGATGCGCCCCGGCGTGACCCCTGCGCCACGGTCGGCACTTCATTAGCATAGGGTGACTCCCATTTGGCCTTACCCCGCCTTACGCCGTCTAAAATCCGCCCCGCTGGGGCATCGTAGACAAAAAAAGTTTCTTGAATCACCTAACTGCCTCTCCGCGCTGGACCGGTGTAGTCTAAAAATGATGCACCATGCCGGTGCAAATCTGCACCATTGTACATGAATCTGGCCCAGTGTCTTTGAGCGTTCTTTCAGCATTTTTGGCGCGTTTTTATGCGTGACTTGCACAGGTTTTTGAGCTTTGACATTTTTTTTATTAGCCAGTACAGAAAACCGTCAACTGTTGCATCATTTATTGCTACGTATTTCAGCTTTTTCCTTCGCTTTTATTTTTTAATTATTATTAGTACTCATACAAATGCTGCAGAAACTGATACCTTTGAGGTAAAAAGAGAGCTGGTTCTCTTTTTTTTTTTTTTTTTTATATATATATATATTCTTTATTTATACTCAAAGGAGGTACAGGTAGCACATTACATCTCTTCCATTAACTTTATACATAATTCATTTCTCATTGTTCCTCCATTTAACTCACGTACTCACATAGTCATGAATAAGCACTAGCAAGAGTGCGAAACTAGTCGGCTGTCCTGGTTTATGGTTGTGGTGATTATGCATGTTCCTGCTTGAAAATAAAAGACAACTTTTTTGAAAAGTTATTTCGGAGTGCGGCTGTCCATCTCCTTCCTCCTATTGCTAAAGTGCCGCACTAGGCCTAGGCCAAGATACATCCCTGCTGAGAACCCAGCAGGAAAACTGCCATGGAGAGTTGGCCGGGAATCCTGGCCGTGTGTATGCTCCATCGGCACTGCCTCGCAGTGTTTCCCATAGGTAAGTAGTAGATCGGGGGAAAAAACGAGTCCCGACGGGAAAATAGAGAGCAGGTTCTCTATTTTCCCGCCCGGATTCCCGGCTGTTTTCCTGACTGGAAAACTGTGAGGAAGCATACACACGTCCAGTTCTCCCGGCCAAAAGCTCTCCTGGCAGTTTTCCTGCCAGGGAAACCGGTCGTGTGTACGAGGCTTTAAGGCTCATTCACACTTGCTTGGGAGGGTCATGTACTGGTTTCCACAGTAACTGTAGATCACTTTAACCACTTGCCGCCCGCCAATGACATATTGACGTCGGCAAAGTGGTTGTAGAATCCTGACTGGACGTCATATGACGTCATCGCGGCAATCGTTGTTGCAGGGTGTCAGTCTGACACCCCGCAACACCGATCTCGGTAAAGAGTCTCTCACGAAGACTCTTTACCACGTGATCAGCCGTGTCCAATCAAACAGGAAGAGCCGTTGATGGCTCTTCCTCACTCGCGTCTGACAGACGCGAGTAGAGGAGAGCCGATCGGCGGCTCTCCTGACAGGGGGGGTTCGCGCTGATTGTCTATCAGCGCAGCCCCCCCCCTCGGATCGCCACACTGGACCACCAGGGAAGCCCACCCTGGACCAGGGAAGTCTGGGGGGAAAAGAAAAAAACATAAAAAAAAAATATGCCAATCAGTGCCCACAAATGGGCACTGACTGGCAATGTGGGTAAATCAGTGCCGCCCCACAGTGTCCATCAGTGCCGCCCCACAGTGTCCATCAGTGCCACCCCACAGTGTCCATCAGTGCCACCCCACAGTGCCCATCCATGCCCAGTGCCCACCTATCAGTGCCCATCTGTGCCACCCATAAGTATCCATAAGTGCCGCCCATGAGTGCCCATCTGTGCCACCTATGAGTGCCCAGTGCCGCCCTAGAGTGACCATCAGTGCCGCCAATGAGTGCCCCTCAGTGCCGCCTATGTGTGCCCATCAGTGCCGCCTATGTGTGCCCATCAGTGCCGCCTATGAGTGCCCATCAGTGCCGCATACCAGCGCCGCCAATCAGTGCCACCTCATCTGTGCCCGTCAGTACTACCTCATCGATGTCCATCAGTGCCATCTCATCGGTGCCCATCAGTGCTGCCATATCAGTGCCCGTAATTGAAAGAGAAAACTTACTTATTTACCAAAAAAATTAACAGAAAAAAATAAAAACGTAATATTCTTTCAAAATTTTCAGTCTTGTTTAAAAAAAAAATCGCAGCGGTGATCAAATACCACCAAAAGAAAGCTCTGTTTGTGGGGAAAAAAGGACGCCAATTTTGTCTGGGTACAGTGTAGCATGACCGCGCAATTGCCATTCAAAGTGCGACAGCGCTGAAAGCTGAAAATTGGCTTGGGCGGGAAGGTGTATACGTGCCCTGTATGGAAGTGGTTAAGTAAGAATTCAGAGTACCAAGTGCCATGGCACGTGCACTATAGAAATAATTTGGCGTGATGTTTGCCATGGTAACTGTGTATCGCTAAAGTAAGGATTCCATGTAGTACTTGTCATAGTAACTGCATATCGCTATAGTACTGTACAAATTCCATGTAGTGGTTCCCATGCTAATAGTGTATCGCTATAGTAAGAATTCCCTTTGCTGGTTGCCATGGCAACTGCATCTCGCTATAGTAGGAATTCAGTGTAGCAGTTGGCAATATGAAATCTTCCAAAAGTAGGAAATGAGTTACGTTATCTGTGTCATTAAAACTTTTCATTGGCACCACGATTGAGCGCGAGGCGGCAGTTGGCGATTCAATTTTAATGGAACTTCTATAACATGTGGAGTTTGGAAGTGCTGCGGCGCAGTAGCTAGGGGTGTCATTTTGCTGTGCACATGATCATGGGGGTCGTGAGTTAAGCTTCTTCCAAGCCCAAATTTCCTTTTTTTATATAAAATTATACCGTATTTATCAGGGTATAGCGCGCTCCCGTGTATAGCGCTCACCCCTAAACTTGACCCGGATTCCTGTGAAAAAAAGATTTTTTGTACTTACAGTTTTGGTGTCTTCCGCGGCGTCCATCGGCGGCCTCGTCGGGTCCGGCGTCCGTCTGCGGCTTTGGGTGTCCTCTTCGTCGGGTCCGGCGTCCTTCTGCGGCATCCTCGCGTCCTCCCCACTCGTTTCCTGCGCCGAGTTTGAATACTGCGCCGACATATACCGAGCACAGTACACTCGTGTATCGTCGGGCAGGCTCGGCTACTCTCGCGCTGACGTCCTGTACGTCCAGGACATCAGCGCGAGAGGCGCCGAAGCTGCCCGAAGATACACGAGTGTACTGCGCTTGGTATATGCCGGCGCAGTATTCAAATTCAGCGCGGGAAAGCGGGTATCGGCATATACCGCGCACCCACGATTTTGCCCTGATTTTCAGGGCAAAATAGTGCGCGGTATACGACGATAAATAGGATAAATAAAAAAATAAATAACATGTAAACTATTGGAACAAATGATTAGAGAACGTATACAAGAAATTGCTGATGAAAATAGCGACACTGGGGGTAACCAACACCAGGGGTGGACTGACAACTCATGGGGCCCCCGGGCAATAGGAGATTATTTGGCCCCCGAGCAATAGGAGATTATGGGGCCCCCAGGCAATAGATTATGGGGCCACATATTATACACACACACACATACATACAGTATACATACCAGGGGCGGATCCAGAGTCTGGTCTCGGGAGGGGCACTTGCAGAAAATTTTGCGGGCAAATTGTCGTGGGCAATGGCTGGTGTTGGCGCTTCAATCATCACGGCGCCATGGTTGTTATGGTGTCAGGATGATTGAAGTGCATTATTTATATTATTACATTGTAATAATGCAGAATCAGTGGGAGCCCCGAGTGTGTCACTTGCCACATTCCCTGCCACCAGATGTGGATTGTCACTTGCCAGTGGCTGTGTCCCGGAGTGAGGGCGGACAGTGAGTAGGGTTGCCACCTTTTCGTCAAGCCAAACCCGAACACATTAGCAGCGCACGCCAATACATATATATATATATATATATATATATATATATATATATATATATATATATATATATATATATATATATATTTTGTAGTACATTAAATTCATTACCTCTGTACAAAGCAATGCACAGCTATTTTTTTTTATGCAGTATACACTGTATATATATTTTTGTGATTAAATACAATTTCTAATCATATGGAGTTAATCACAAGAGTCCCCCTTTATATTAGAGTCAACAGTGTTCTCCACAGAGTTGCCCATTACATCTGAATGCACAGGGTTCTGCAGAAGAGGAGTGCAGAGGGTATGAGGGGGGCAGTATGTACAGGAGAGGAGTGCGGAGGGTATAATGGGGACAGTTTGTATTGAAGAGGAGTTGGGAAGGTATGAGGGGGGCAGTATGTACAGGAGAGGAGTGCGGAGGGTATAATGGGGACAGTTTGTATTGAAGAGGAGTTGGGAAGGTATGAGGGGGGCAGTATGTACAGGAGAGGAGTGCGGAGGGTATAATGGGGACAGTTTGTATTGAAGAGGAGTTGGGAAGGTATGAGGGGGGCAGTATGTACAGGAGAGGAGTGCAGAGGGTATGATGGGGACAGTATGTATTGAAGAGCAGTTGGGAAGGTATGAGGGGGGCAGTATGTACAGGAGAGGAGTGCGGAGGGGAAAATGGCGCAGTATGTACAGGAGAGGAGTGTGGAGGGGAAAATGACGCAGTACGTACAGGAGATGAGTGTGGAGGGTATGATGGGGACAGTATGTACAGGAGAGGAATGTGGAGGGTATGATGGGGGCAGTATGTATAGAAGAGGTGTGTGGAGTGTATGACAGGGGCAGTATGTACAGGAGAGGAGTGTGGAGTGTATGACTGGGACAGTATGTACAGGAGAGGAGTGTGAATGGTATGATGGGGGCAGTATGTACAGGAGAGGAGTGTGGAGGGTATGATGGGGGCAGTATGTACAGGAGAGGAGTGTGGAGGGTATGATGGGGGCAGTATGTACAGGAGAAGAGTGTGGAGGGTATGATGGGGGCAGTATGTATAGAAGAGGAGTGTGGAGTGTATGACATGGGCAGTATGTACAGGAGAGGAGTGCAGAGGGTATGATGGGTGCAGTTAGTACAGAAGAAGAGGAGTTTGGAAGGTATGATGGGTGCAGTTAGTACAGGAGAGGAGTGCAGAGGGTATGATGGGTGCAGTTAGTACAGGAGAGGAGTTTTGAAGGTATGATGGGTGCAGTTAGTACAGAAGAGGAGTGCGGAGGGTATGATGGGTGCAGTTAGTACAGAAGAGGAGTGCGGAGGGTATGATGGGTGCAGTTAGTACAGAAGAGGAGTGCGGAGGGTATGATGGGTGCAGTTAGTACAGAAGAGGAGTGCGGAGGGTATGATGGGTGCAGTTAGTACAGAAGAGGAGTGCGGAGGGTATGATGGGTGCAGTTAGTACAGAAGAAGAGGAGTTTGGAAGGTATGATGGGTGCAGTTAGTACAGAAGAGGAGTGTTAAGGGTATGATGGGTGCAGTTAGTACAGAAGAGGAGTGTGGAGGGTATGATGGGCACAGTTAGTACAGGAGAGGAGTTTGGAGGGTATGGCGGACTGGCAGTGGCATAATGGGGAGGGATGTCTTGTGGTGTCTATGGGGTAATCAGGGAGTGATGTTGAGAAGAAAAGGGAAGGAAAGTGACCATGGAATGATGTCCCTCAGCTGGAGGGGGGGGGGGGGGTAGGAAGCAGATCGGAGTGGTGTCTGTATGAAGTGGTCTGGGGGGTGATGCAAGATGGGGGCTGAGAAGTGGTCAGATAGCGATGTATATAATAATAATAAAAAAATAAAAATAAAATCATCCATTAAAGACATTTACAACAATAAATCATACAACAGTACTACTAGATGTAAGTACAGATCTATGAAATCCAGCCCCTAGCACTCTGTATGCCCAGATAATGTGAAGGTAAATATATGATCATTCATATAACCCTGTGTTATCCAGGCTCTGAGTCTGTACAATCAGAGGTGTGAACTCACCACATATATACAGATTACATGAATGTCTATAAATGACTCCACATATCTAGTCTGAACAATTGGATTGGATGATGTTTGCACAGACTGTTCATGTTTAGAAGTGATCTGTCACATGTGATCAGGCTGCAGACCTCACCTCACCCCCCCTCACTATCTCCTCCAAGATTCTTCTCCTGAAGAAAACATCTCCTTGAAAGTTTGCAACTACTATCCCCCCTAGGAAACTTCAACTCCACTCACCTCCTCCCTTCCTCCGGCCAGCCGACAGGAGCTACAGTGAGCTCCGCCTCCCAGGTCTCACAGCACACCGCACTGGTGATTGGAGGGGGGGGCTGAGTCAGAGATAACAAGGACCCCACACAGCACGAGACTGGAAGGAGGGAGGGGGGGGGACAGAAATTAGCTTTGAATCCCGAACACACACCGCAGGCAGAGTGTATTCTTTGCAATGCTGCTGTTTCACAGTGAAAGGTGTGCTGATGCCTGGTCTCCCCTGTCTGGATGGTCTGCCCCTGTTCTGGGCTGAATCATGTGCCCGGGTTACGACCCACCTCCTCCTCCGCGCCTGCTATGAATGATTGTGCGACGCCGCCGCGTAACTACACAGATGTGACACACAGTCACAGACGAGTCTCTCTCTCTCTCGGCAGCAGCGCCGCTGATTAGCTGATGTGAGAGTCTGAGAGAGACTCGAGACAGCGGCAGATAGCTGCAGAGCAAGCAGTGAAACCCCCCCCCCCCCCCCCCCCCCAAAAAAAAAAAAAATTCTTTTTTTTTTTTAAAAACAGCAAGCGAATGTGTGACTGTGACATGATTGTCTCGGGGGGGGGGGCAATTTCCCTGTTGCCCCCCCCCTGGATCCGCCGTTGATACATACACAGTATACACCAGTGGCGTAACTAGAACCTTCAGGGCCCCGATGCAAGAAACCATGAAGGGCCCCCCTGACCCCCGGACAGGGCTCTTTTCTCTGAACCCGTTGGCGGAACAGGACCCGGTTGCAAGTGGGTGGCTGCATATAAAGGAACCGATTTCTCCAGTTCCCCCTGCTTCTCCTCCTCTCCCTCCTGCAGGCATTCAGCGGCTGCAGGAGGAAAATGGAGGCATCGGTTGCTCTATGTCGGTGTTTCTCAATCTTTTTCCAGTCAGGGCACCCTTGAAGTATACCCCTAGGTGAATGGGGCTACACTGCAAACCCCCCTGCAACTGTGTGCATTGCGTGCAGTTGCAGCATAGCGATGATGCATTTAAGGGGTTAAAACAGGCGGTCAGTAGGCAAGATATTGCCTCTTTACCGGCTGTCAAATGCCTCTGAAAAGCGATCTGAGCATGGATCGCTTTTTGGAGGAACAGCCTTTTTTTGCTGGTACTATGAACAATCAAAAAATAAATAAACAAGTAGGTTCTGATTGTATACATATAGGGTGTCAGGATTAAAAGCGCATACATAAAATGTCCATACATACATGTAAACACAAACACATATAAAAACACACACATATTTATAAATGCACATATGCACGCACATATAAACTAGTGGCGGCTGGTGCTCAAAATTTTTAGGGGGCGTAAGCAAACTGAAAAATTCTTAAAAAAACATAATTTGCAGCCACTGTGCCCTTCATTTACAGCCACCCTGCCCATCAAAAGCTGCCACTGTGCCCATCAAATGCTGCCACTGTGTCCATCAAAAGCTGCCACTGTACCATCAAACGCCACCACTGTTCCCATCAAATGCTGCCACTGTGCCCATCAAATGCTGCCACTGTGCCCATCAAATGCTGCTACTGTGCCCATCAAACGCTGCCACTGTGCCATCAAACGCCACCACTGTTCCCATCAAATGCTGCCACTGTGCCCATCAAACTCTGCCACTGTGCCAAACACTGCCACTGTGCCCAAATGCTGTCACTGTGCCCATTTAAATGCTGCCACTATGCATCAAATGCTGCCACTGTGCTCATCAAATGCTGCCACTGTGTCCATTAAATGCCAGTGTGCCCATTAAATGCTGCCATGCTGCAACTGTGCCATCACTGTGAATCCCCCTGCCCGCTCGGCCAGAACTTACCCTGTCTCGTGGGGCAGCAGGTGACCGCCATAAGCAGGGTCCTTCATGCGTCTCCTGCCGTCCTCATCTCCCTTCCTCTCCTCCTGATAATCGTCCAATAGCTGCTCCTATCGTTTCAGCCAATCAGGTGGCGGGTAATAGACCCGCACACCTGATTGGTGGAGAGGTGGTTCAGTGTTGGGAAAGTGAAGTTCACCTATTTTGAAGCCTATTAGAGCCTATGGCTCTAATCAGGTGCTTCAAACCCCCCCCCCCTCTGTAATTCAGGCACCCAGCGCCCGAAAAGGGGCCGGACATCTAAATATGGGGGTGGCAGCGGTGACCATGGATAGATTCATGCTATGCATGAATCTATCCATTAGTGATAGAGGGGGTGGCTGGAGAGAGGGGGCGGCACCCATGCACCCTTATGGACGCACCGCCACTGAAAAACATATGCACATACATGCACTCACATACATACATATGCACACACACATGCATACATACATACATGCACACACACACACAGACATCCCCGGTTTCTGGGGACAGCCCCCGTATTGAGAACACTTTCCCCTGAATAAGTCTGTCCCTGGTTTTGTCCCCGGATTGGATTTAAACAGGGGCTGGGGCAATTTCAAAGACAGTCAGTGCAGAATAAAAAAAAAAATCTGAATTACACACCCGCCGCTCCTAGCTTAGGGGGGGTGTAATTTTTTTCCATTATCTGTGCCCCTTTCTGATGATTATGCCTCTTCTGCCTTGGCTCAAGCCCCGGCCTGCTGCCTGCCTGCTTATCTCCTCGCCTTCCCTGGCGGAGTGATCTTCCTCCGCTCCCCACCCAGTAGTAGCCGGGACCCAGAGAGTGAGACTTGACAGGCTGTTAGGCGGGCGGTGGCGGCAACGGGCAGAGAGTCGCTGATTTCCATCATTACTAGTAAAAAAAAAATATGTCCCCGGATTTCCTTTTAAAGATCTGGTCACCTTAAAGTGGTAGTAAACTCTGTACTACCACTTTAACCTACAGGTAAGCCTATAATAAGACCTATAATAAGGCTTACCTGTAGGTATAAAGAATATCTCCTAAACCTGTTAGGTTTAGGTGATATTCCCCCCCAGTGGCGTAGCTAGGGTTGTCAGCGCCCGGGGCAAGGTAAGTAATTTGCGCCCACCTAATCCGCGGACTTTTCGCACGCCACGAGTCCATTCCCTTACTACAATAGTACTGACCTGCCTGATTCCAATACTGACCACTACACTACACACTGACCTACCCGATTCCTATACTGACCACTACACACTGACTACTACACTACCCACTAACCTACCTTATTTCTATACTAACCACTACACAATACACTACCCAGTGACCACTACACAATACACTACCCAGTGACCACTACCCAGTGACCGCTACACAATACACTACACAGTGACCGCTACACAATACACTACACAGTGACCGCTACACAATACACTACCCAGTGACCGCTACACAATACACTACACAGTGACCGCTACACAATACACTACCCAGTGACCGCTACACAATACACTACACAGTGACCGCTACACAATACATTACCCAGTGACCGCTACACAATACACTACCCAGTGACCGCTACACAATACACTACACAGTGACCGCTACACAATACACTACCCAGTGACCGCTACACAATACACTACCCAGTGACCGCTACACAATACACTACCCAGTGACCGCTACACAATACATTACCCAGTGACCGCTACACAATACACTACCCAGTGACCGCTACACAATACACTACCCAGTGACCGCTACACAATACACTACACAGTGACCGCTACACAATACACTACCCAGTGACCGCTACACAATACACTACACAGTGACCGCTACACAATACACTACCCAGTGACCGCTACACAATACACTACCCACAGAACGCTACACAATACACTACCCACAGAACGCTACACAATACACACAGACACTACAGCATTGGTGCATTTTACTATAGAGGCATTGGTGGACTACAAGGCCCAGCAGCTGGGCCTTGTAGGCCACCAATGCCTCCTACAGTAAAATACTGGGCCTTGTAGTCCACCAAAGCCTCCTAAAGTAAAATGCTGGGCCTTGTAGTCCACCAAAGCCTCCTAAAGTAAAATGCTGGGCCCCAGCATTTTACTATAGGAGGCACTGGTGGACTACAAGGCCCAGAATTTTACTTTAGGATGGCATTGGTGGACTACAAGGCCCAGCATTTTACAATAGGAGGCATTGGTGTACTACAGCTGGGCCTTGTAGGCCACCAATGCGTCCTAAAGTTTTTTTTCTTCCTACTCTGTGCCGCTGGTCACACTGCACGCCCGGCACCCATGATGTTAACCATTCCGTGGAGGCTGAGGAGGAGGCGGAGACAGCGAGTGTACACAGCTCGCATCGTAGACCAGCCCCGCTCGTCGCATCGTAGACCAGGCCAGCCCCGCTCGCCGCACTTGACTCAATCACGGGGTGCCAGGGGCCGGCCTGAGTCTAAACATGGCACCGGAGCACGGCGTCGGCCGGACTCGGAACTTTCGGACGGACGGCGACACATACTGGCGCGGGATTTCGCCCCCTTCAGCTCAGCGCCCGGGGCAGATGCACCGGCTGCCCCCCCGGTAGTTACGCCAGTGTTCCCCCCGCAATGCGCTGCTGACTGCAGCGGCACATGCGCAGCGGGGATCCTCGGCTAAAGGGCCGGCAGCTGCCGGACCTTGCCGGAGAGAAGTCTCCTGCGTGCATGCGCGGGAGTGACGACATCGCCGCTCCAGCCAATCACAGCGCTGGAGCGGCGATACCCGGAAGACACGCCGAGGAAAGATGACATCTCCCTCGGCGTGGGCCAGGTTCGTTCCAAGGTAAGTATTTCATAATCAGCTAGTATGCACCGCATACTAGCTGATTATGGCTTTTGCTTTTCAGGTTTAAAAAAAATAAATAAAATGACAGTGGGTATACAATCGCTTTAACTTACATACATATGCACACACACATGCATACATACACGCACGCACACACACACACACACATATACACATATACACACACACATTCATGCACACACACACACATACATACACATACACACACACATATACATGCACATTGCACACACACACACACATACACACATACAGTAGATAGATAGTCATAAAAAAAACGGCAGACATTTACCTTGGCTCTTCCTGCCGGGTACTGCACTCTAGGGGGAGACAAAGAGCACACACTACTTTCATGTGACGAGCTCCTTCCCTGCACAGTTCGGCTGACGATTGAGGAGCTCATCTCAGCCGCCCCTGCCGCTCAACTGCCGATCCTTCTATCGAAGAGTACAGGGGGCCCTCAAGGGCCCCCTGCAGCAAGGGGCCCGGTCGCCATTGCGATCTCAGCGACCCCTATAATTCCGCCACTGATATACACACACAATATACACACACAGGGGCAGATCAACGTAGATCGGCGCTTCTCTCCGCCGGGCGTAGCGTATCTAAGATACACTACGCCGCCGTAACTTATTTTTTTAGAATCCTCAAAGAATGTGCACCGTAAGTTACGGCGGCGTAGTGTATCTTTGGCGGCGTAAGGGCGCGGAATTCAAATGGATGTGATGGGGGTGTGTTTTATGTAAATACGTCGTGACCTGACGTAAACAACGTTTTTTTTTTACGGCGCATGCACCGTCCGTGGGGGTATCCCAGTGCGCATGCTCGAAATTTAACCGGAACAAGCCAATGCTGACGTCATTCTACGCAAATTCCTATTCGCGAACGGCTTACGCAAACAACGTAAAAAAATCAAAATTGTACGCGGGAACGACGGCCATACTTAACATTGAGTACGCCACCATATAGCAGCTTTAACTATACGCCGGAAAAAGCCGAACGCAAACGACGGAAAAAAATGCGCCGGCCGGACATACGTTCCTGGATCGTCGTAACTAGCTAATTTGCATACTCAACGTGGAATTCGACGGAAACGCCACCTAGCGGCCGGCGGAAAAAATGCACCTAAGATCCGGCGGCGTACTAATACGTACGCCTGTCGGATCGATCCCAGATGCCGTCGTATCTTGTTTTGTAGAAACAAAACAAGGATACGACGCGGGAACTTTAAAATTACGCGGCGTATCAATAGATACGCCGGCATAATCCTTTTGTGGATCTGCCCCACAGTATACATACACACAGAATACGCATACACACATACAGTATACATACACAGTATACATACACACAGAATACACATACACGCACTGAAAATGTACTGGAGAGGCGGGGCAGCAATAATCTTGGGATTTAAAAAAAAAACACAGATCTCTACATACTGTCCCTGGTTTTACTGAGGCTGGTAACCCCGATGGGGCCCCCTAGTGGCATGGGGCCCTCGGGCATTGCCCGAGTTCCCAAATGGTCAGTCTGCCAATGACCAATACAGATTCATGAAGATCCCTTCTTGCCAAACCAACCTGTTAACATTCTATGAGGAGGTGA
The DNA here is from genome assembly GCF_905171775.1 of Rana temporaria. Classification (NCBI taxonomy): domain Eukaryota; kingdom Metazoa; phylum Chordata; class Amphibia; order Anura; family Ranidae; genus Rana; species Rana temporaria. The sequence goes on from NC_053499.1 coordinate 57,939,025, forward strand.
GCTGCAATTCGGATAGAGTAACGCCTGTGGATGTGTTGTATCTGGATATGTTTGTTCTGGCCTGTTCTATATATCAGTGGCTGTAGGAATGACTGCTTCCAAATGGCTGCTCCAGAGATGTATTGGAAGTTAGTGAGGAGGAGAAGTCTAATCAGCAGCTGAATATTCATACAGCCCTGGCCAATCCCTGGGGAGAAGCGTCCAGATGGTGACTGGGAATCTGTATAAATTCTCGTGCGCAATTTTAAAGCGGCTGAGATTGACTAAATTGTAGTCTTGCCTAGGGCGGCACAAAACCAAAATACACTGATTTGGCTGTTAGACCACTTTGTATATGTTTTTTTTTTTCAATTACATATTTAGCCGTGTGCCTTTCAAATTGAATATTCTGGGCCAGATTCTCAGCAGAGTTACGACGGCGTATCTCAGGAAACACCGTCGTATCTCTGTTTTTTGACCAGTGTATCTATGCGAGTGATTCCTAGAATCATTTTCGCATTGATACGGCCAAGATCCGACAGGTGTAAGTGACTTACACTGTCGGATCTTAAATGTAATTCGCCGCTGGCCGCTAGGTGGCGTTTAAGTTCAGGTCTCATTTGACTATGCAAATGAGCCTGATACGCCGAATCCCGAACAAATTTGCGCTGCGTAGTTGTCGCTTACGTCGTTTCCGTAGGCGTAAGGTTACCCCTGTTATATGAGGGGTAACCTTACGCCAGTCCGCCGTATGCCATGTTAAGTATGGCGTCGGGTCCGCGTTGTCTTTTCCCGTCTGGTACGTCGTTTTCCTAAGTCGTTCTTGAATACGACTGTACGTCAATGACGCACACGTCGGCGTCATTGACGTTTTCCGTCGTGAGCTGGAGCATGCGCACTGGGCTATTTTTCAGCCCGGCGCATGCGCAGTTCAATCGACGCGGGGGCGCGCTTAATTTAAATACAAGCCACCCCCTTTGAATTACGCGGGGATACGCCGAGCCATTTACACTACGCCGCCGCAAACTACGGAGCAAGTGCTTGAGGAATACGGCACTTGCTCCAGTGAGTTGCGGCGGCGTAGTGTAAATGGCTTACGCTATGCCGCCGCAGAATGTACCAGAATCTGGCCCTTTGATTTCTGCATAAGCCTATTAGCGGATGGATCACTTTAAGCCTTACACATTACATTTTCCCTTCAATCATATACAGTATGTCACAAAAGTAAGTACACCCCTCACATTTTTGTAAATATTTTATTATATCTTTTCATGCGACAACACTGAAGAAATTACACTTTATGTAAAGTAGTGAGTGTACAGCTTGTATAACAGTGTAAATTTGCTGTCCCCTCAAAATAACTCAACACACATAAATGTCTAAACCGCTGGCAACAAGTGTGAGAGCTACAGGTTCAGGTCTGGCCACTTACCTGCAATGCAACAAAAAAAAGCGGCACTAGGGTCATCAGTTTGAATCCCGACCACGGCACTACCTGCCTGGAGTTTGCATGTTCTCCCTGTGTATGTGTGAGTTTCCTCACACTCTCCAAAGACAGGGCCGGCCCTATGATGGGACCGGGTGGTACCATGGGTACCAGGCAGCACTTTTAGGGGGGCAGCATACTGATGCCCACCAGCCCGTTCCGCCACCCAAATAAAATTGATGTCCTTTTTTCCCACAAATAGAGCTTTCTTTTGGTGATATTTGATCACCTCTGCGGTTTTTATTTTTTGTGCTATAAATATATATATTTTTTAACTTTTTGCTATAATAAATATCCCCAAAATTTAGAAAAATAAACAATTTTCTTCAGTTTAGGCCAATATGTATTCTTCTACATATTTTTGGTACCAAAAAAACCCCACAATTAGCGTACATTGATTAGTTTGCGCAAAAGAGTTTGTGGCCGCTGGCAATTCACAGGTCCCTTTATACTCCTGGATACATGTATAGAGCCATGGCAGGCCCTCTTTATACTCCTTTATACATGTATAGAGCCATGGGAGGTCCTCTTTATATTCCTTTACATGTAAAGAGTCTCGACAGGTCCTCTATATGCATGTATAGAGCCATGACAGGTTCTCTTTATACATCTATAGAGCCATGACAGGTCCTCTTTATACATGTATAGAGCCATGACAGGCCCTCGTTATACTCCTTTATACATGTATAGAGCCATGTCAAGTACTCTTTATAGTCCTATATACATTTATAGAGCCATGACAGGTCCTCTTGATATCCCTTTACATGTAAAGAGTAATGACAGGTCCGCTATATACATGTATAGAGCCATGACAGGTCCTCTTTATACTCCTTTTTTTTCTGGGGGGGGGGGGGGGCAGCATTTCATTATTGGTCCCAGGCAGCACAATGTCTTGGGCCGGCACTGTCCAAAGACTGGTAGGTTAACCCAGTGTGCATTGCTCCAAAGTACGCCGCAAGGACGTATTGGTTTCGACGTGAACGTAAATTACGTCCAGCCCCATTCGCGACGACTTACGCAAACGACGTAAAAATTTCAAAATTTGACGCGGGAACGACGTCCATACTTAACATTGGCTAGGCCAGCTTTTTGTTCGACTAACTTTACGCCGGAAAAAGCCTTACGTAAACGACGTAAAAAAATGCGCCGGGAACATGTACGTTTCTGAATCGGCGTATCTAGCACATTTGCATATTCTACGCCGAAATCAACGGAAGCGCCACCTAGCGGCCAGCGTAAATATGCACCCTAAGATACGACGGCGTAGGAGACTTACACTGCTAGTATCTTAGCCTAATTTAAGCGTATCTGGTTTCCAGAATGCGCTTAAATTTACGACGGCGTAGATTCAGAGTTACGACGACGTATCTACTGATACGACGGCGTAAACGTCTCTGAATCTAGCTAATTGTATCAAAAATAAAGGGAAAAACAAGACTGGGGAAAGGGGAAGTAGTCAATTGGAGGACCAAACCATGGTATTCATTAGACATGTGCATTCGTTTTCGTCCGAATTTCAGGTATTTTCGTTATGGTTTTAACAAACGAAAACAAACGCACAGAGTACGAAAACCAAAACATCCGACATAAACAAATGCTTTATTTTCATTTTCATTGGTCGAATGTGCCTAACCTTAACTCTATGGGCCAGATTCTCAAAAGGCTTACGACGGCGCAATGCCATTTGCGCCGTCGTAAGTCCTAATCTGGCCCGGCGTATCTATGCGACTGATTCTTAGAATCAGTTATGCATAGATATCCATTAGATCTGACAGGTGTAAGGCTCTTACGCTGTCAGATCTTAGATGCATTTTTTTTTCCCGCCGCTAGGTGTCGCCGACGTCGACGTCGTCTATGCAAATTAGCTATTTATGCGAGATTCCCGAACGTACGCGCGGGCGACGCAGTGAATTTATGAAGTTTCCGTAGCATTTGCGACGCGTAAAGTTGCCCCTGCTATATGAGGGGCAACCAATGTTAAGTATGCCCGTCGTTCCCGCGTCGAAATTTAAAAATGTACGTCGTTTGCGTAAGTTGTCCGTGAATGGCGCTGGACGCCATGTGCGTTAACGTCGAAACCAATGACGTCCTTGCGACGTCATTTAGCGCTATGCACGTCAGGAAATTTTAGGGACGGCGCATGCGCAGTACGATCGGCGCGGGAACGCGCCTAATTTAAATGATCCACGCCCCCTACCTGGATCATTTGAATTAGGCGGGCTTGCGCCAGAGGATTTACGCTACGCCGCCACAACTTTACAGGCAAGTGCTTTGTGAATCAAGCACTTGCCCGTAAAACTTGCGGCTGCGTAGCGTAAACGAGATACGTTACGCCCGCACAGTTTTACTCCAATCTACGAGAATCTGGCCCTATTAGTCCAAGATTATTCTATATAGAGAGAAAAGATTCGACATTATAGTGTCATACAACATTAGAATTCTACTATACCTTGTAGGCGGAACATTCCACCGGAAATGTATGATTGCGGCGTCGTACAGTTTAGCTGCTCCGTCGAATCTTCTTAGAACATTTGACAGACACCATAAGCCTTCAAGGACAAATTCAACCTTAATTCGTTCGGATTTTCGGACGCATGCAATTTCCAACAAAAAATGGAAAAAAAAAAAAAAAACTATTTCGGGAGTAACTAAATAAATTTATTTTTCGGACGAAAACAAGATTCCGAAACAAAATATTTCAGTGTTCACAAGTCTAGTATTCATATGCAATACAAACTTCAATAGTACATAAATGATATAATAATGAAAAATAACCCTCTCAGCACTATACAATTGATAAACATAGGGCCAGATTCTTGTAGAATCTGCGGCGGCGTAGCGTAAGCCATTTACACTACGCCACGGCAAATTACTGGAGCAAGTGCCGTATTCTCCAAGCACTTGCTCCGTAATTTGCGTCGGCGTAGTGTAATTGGCCCGGCGTAAGGCCGCGTAATTCAAAGGGGGCGGCTTGTTTTTTAATTAAGCGCGCCCCCGCGCCGATCGAACTGGGCATGCGCCGGGCGGAAAAAAGCCCAGTGAGCATGCTCCAGCTCACAACGGAAAACGTCAATGACGCCGACGTGAGCGTCATTGACGTAAAGTTGTATTCGCGAACGACTTACGAAAACGACGTAAACGACGGAAAAAGCCGATGCCAAAAAAAAGCATACTTAACATGGCATACGACGGACCTACGTAAATTTGCCCCTCATTATAGCAGGGGCAAGTTTACGCTTACGGAAACGTCGTAAAATCACTGCGTCGTCCTCGCGTACGTTCGGTAATCTCGCGTAAATAGCTAATTTGCATAGAAGACGGGGAAAACGACGATGCGACACCTAGCGGCGGGAAAAAAATTGCATTTAAGATCTGACAGCGTAAGCCTGTCAGATCTAAGGGATATCTATGCGTAACTGATTCTAAGAATCAGTCGCATAGATACCCGAGCCAGATTAGGACTTACGACGGCGCAAATGGTGTTGCGCCGTCGTAACGCCTTTGAGAATCTGGCCCATAGTCTATTTTTATAAATGTTATTGTGCTAAGAGGGTTCTTTTTCACTATTATATATTTTTTTTAATTGTATTGTTTTTTCCCTTTATTTTTGGTTCTTCTGGCCAACTACCCACACCCCTTCCTTCATTTACTTTTTTTTTTTTTTTAAGAAGATTACTTTTCCTTCTATATTAACTAGGGTTGTCCCGATACCACTTTTTTGAGACCGAGTACAAGTACCGATACTTTTTTTCAAGTACTCGCCGATACCGAATACCGATACTTTTTTTAATGTCATGTGACAGTGGCAGTATTTATTTATTTTTTTCACTTTTTTTTTTTTTTACAGTGATTTTTATTTATTTATTTATTTTAGGGGGGGGGGTGAATTGTCAGTGTGTTTTTTTTTATTTATTTTTTTACATTTTATTTTTATTTATTTTTTAATATTTATTGCAATTTTTTATTTTATTTTTAATCAGCCCTGTAGGGGGTCTTTGGAGAGATATCAGGGGTCTTAACAGACCTCTTGCATCTCCCCTTTAAGACAGAGAAAAGGACTAGGGAAACAGATTCCCCAGTCCCTTTCTCAGCAGCCTCAGCTGAAATGAATGGAGGGAAGCTCCTCCATTCATAAACTGAAGCATCGTAAACACAGGAGGTTACGATGCTCAGTTATATGAATGGACAGAGTCGGTGATCACCGACTCTGTTCATTCGGAAAAAGTAGGAGCCGGGCTTAGCGGCTCCTACCTCCGCTCTCCCCCTGACAGATTGAGGGGGGAGAGCGGCACGGACGGGGGGGGGGGGAATGCAGAGAGAACTGCACGGATGGACGGAGAGAGATCTGGACGGGGGGGGGGGGAAAGAACTGCACGGATGGACGAGGAGAGAGATCTGGACGGGGGGGGGGGGGGGAAGAACTGCACGGATGGATGGACAGACGGGGGAAGAGGAGAGAGAACGGCACGGACAGGGGAAGACAACACTGACCATGGGGGAGAGAAGATTTGCAACTCCTCTGCCTGCCCGCCCAAGTATCGGGTGAAGCATCGGGAGCATTTCCCCGAGTACAAGTACTCGGGGAAATGCTCGGTATCGGTCCCGATACCGATACTAGTATCGGTATCGGGACATCCCTAGTTTAAAGGCATGAGGTGGCAACCCTACACCCAACACTCCCCATTATACCCTATTATACTCTGCATACACCAATCACACCCCACACTACCAACACCTCTCACCACAGATCCCACCCTACTATACTCTGCATACACCATTCACATAAGAACTCTTGCACCTCTCACTACCCATCACACTTCACACCTTCTTACAGCTATGACCCCCCATCACACCCTGTCCTACCTTGTATACACCCATCACACACTGCATTATACACTGTGTACTCCCCTCTTTTATTGTCACCACCCTTTACAGCCTGGTTGCAACCATCACCATGCAACCTACCCCTCCCCTAAATATACAACAGTCAAACCCTTCATACACCTGCTCATCCTCCAATGTAAAAAAAAAAAAAAACATTTGGTACATATTCCCTCATGCAATCCATCATTTGATCGTCTTTTTTTTTTTTTGGCTATAAAAAATTAAAAAATAGCAAAAATTATTATTTTATTTTTTTTGTAAATAAGTAATTTTTCTCCTTCACTGATGAGGCGGCACTGATTAGTTGGCACTGATGTGGAGGCACTAATATGCCGCACAGATAGGTGGCACTGATGGTGGGCAAGCACTGAAAGGCAGCACTGATTGGTGTCTCCGATGGGCACAGAATGGCATCACTTGCTGGGCACTGTTGGGGCTGCACTGATGATCAGTGCCCTTTTTCACCTGTACGGGTCTCCCCTGCGAAGAGGTGCCACTGATCGGTTCTCCTCTCCTCACACTCTGTCAGTGTGAGGCAAGGAGAGGCGATAAACGACACTTGTGATCCATGATTGGACACAGCGGATCATATGGATAATTGAATGGTGAGCTGATTCGGTGGTTCAATGGGCCACTTGAACCACCAATGGGCCACTTGACTGGACTTGCCCCCCAGGCCGAAGGCTGCCAGCCCTCCCCTGGTCAGAATGTATACAGGCAGTGTTTGCGATGTACTGGACGAAGGGGCACCTGCGACTGCAGAGTCTGACTGCTGGCTGGGGAGGAAGGTGGTGGCCGCACCCGTTGCCACTACTGCAAGTGCACGGTTCCAGTGCAGGCTGCAGAGTATCGCTGCTGGAGGGGGTGCGTGGAGTGCATGTGCAGGGTGACAACAGTGAACCTGTTGAACATCCTGCCTGTGTGTCCTCTCAGACCTCTTCTCTCCCGTGTAACTCCTCCTTCCCCCCCACAGCCACTTTCATCCATACAATAAGCAGACTGTCCGAGCAGAAGGCGGAGCTGTCCAACTTTTCAAGTTAAAAAGCCTGTGATTTGTTGCTAGAGGCAGTCCTAGCAACCAATCGTCTGTCTGTTACATGGAAAGTTAAACAGCTCCCGCCTTCTGCTTGGACTCGTCTGCCGCCTCTGTCTTCTCCCTGCTGTGTAAGGTAAGGGAGGGGGCACTGACATAAAGGGAACTGTGTTTGTTGCAAAGAAAGAAGATGGTTGTAAAGGATACCAGAAAGGAGGGGACTGTGAAAGGAAGTGGGTGTCAGTGTATGTGTAAGGAGGGGGTCAGTATATGTGTAAGGAGGGGGGGTCAGTATATGTGTGAGAAGGGGGGGTCAGTGTTTGTGTCAGGGGGGGGGGGTCAGTGTATGTGTCTGATTTTTTTAATATGCAGCATGGTGGGGGGACGGGGGTAAATGCACTGCCACTGGTCATAGTAACTGATGTATTAGACCCCTTAGACACTGAGCCGCCCATAGTGTCGGCGGTAAAACGCCGCTATTTTTACCGCCGACAATTGCGTATAGTTTACTGTGTTTGTTTGCAAAAATTATGTGGGCCAGTCTGGATGAAGTCCAGGGCCAAATTTTTGTCCCAGTCCACCCCTGCACACACGTATACATATATATATAAAATATCTATTTTAAATTGAATGGGTTGTTTTTTAAGGTGAAGGTTCACAAATAATTTAGGCTACCCCAGCTGACTAGAAAAATATTACAAAAGCAATATTTCATTTTTTTTATTTTTTTTTACTGAGAAAATATATTTTTAACATTTTTAGTTCTGACAAAAAAAACAACAAATAAATTACATACAAAATCACCATGACGTTTTCTCTTTTACTACTTAAACAGCTGTAGATGTTGGTTAATTTAGAATAATAAGGTTCGCATTAGGCAAATTTTTATTAGTCTATAGGTCTGATGCAACATAAGGGTTTAAGTTGTTTAAGGCTGGGTGCCATATTCCCGAGCAACATTCATGGTTTCTATGGTGGCACCTGGTTTTCATGGCAGCGGGCAATGATGAGGTCCAGGTAGTAGGTTGGACCCATGTGCAGAGCTCATGATGGTGCTGTGAACCTGGCTAGTGAGCAGTTCAATGAAGAGGCAAGAGGAGAAAGCGCAGGGCTCAGGGAAGAGCTAGAATAGGAAGTGGGCAGAGGCTGATGCCTTTTTGGTGCAGCCGAGATGGTGGAATAAAGGGAGTAGGACTATACATTTAATGGGGCAAAGGCAGGGGCTGCAAGAGCTGGAAAGGTTTCAATGCCCTAAAACTCCCAATCAGAAGAGGTGACTTTGACACGGTACTGCTTCAAAAAGAAAGGGAGTGATTTTTCTGCTAGGGACTCTGGTGCCGAATGGCTTAAACATGGAACTGAATTTATAGATATTTCTGACCCCGTAATACGATCATCACCAAATTGACTGTTTATCAATTCTTAACCCCCCTGGCGGTGTTCCCGAGTCTGACTCGGGGTTAGATTTTTCTGCTAGGATCGGTAACCCCGAGTCAGACTCGGGCTCGCCTCGCTGGATCCACAGGCAGTGTTTACTTACCTTGTCCCTGGATCCAGCGATGCCACCGCGCTGTGTGAGCAAACGCGGGACCTCGCTCGATTCACACAGCATCCTCCTGTGCCGCCGATCTCCGTTCCCTGCGATGTTACGACGCACGGGAGTGGAGAACGGCGCCAAATTCAAAAACGTAAACAAACACATTACATACAGTATACTGTAATCTTATAGATTACAGTACTGTATGTAAAAAATACACACACCCCTTGTCCCTAGTGGTCTACCCAGTGCCCTGCATGTTCTTTTATATAATAAAAACGGTTCTTTCTGCCTGCAAACTGTAGATTGTCCATAGCAACCAAAAGTGTCTTTTTATGTCAAAAATGGTTTTAGAGCAGCTAGAAAACAGCGATAATAAATTATAATCACTTGCAGAATTGAGTGATAGCGATTTGTGGGGAAATTCGTCATAAAAAATAAAAGTAATGACAGCGACAATTCTGCAACTGAGCAAATTTCAGTGATTTTGAGTTGATTACATTATTGAATAATTTTTATTATAATTATATTATTATTTGTTATAATTATTTATAATTATTTATTATATTATAATTTATAATTTTGTTTTTAAAAAAATGTCATACCCGGGATGCCTACAAGACTCTTGTTTGGTCAGATTTAAGTGAGTTATTCCTAAGAATTACAGGCCTACAGTATAAAATGCCAAATTTCCTTGCAAATAATGGTACCGCTTTCAGCACTTTTTTTCTGAAAGAATCATACCGCCAGGGAGGTTAAGAATTACTCACTTAAATCTGTGCAAACAAGAGTCTAGTAGACATCTCAGGTATGATAAAGTTTGAAAAACAAAATCATAAATTATAATATAATAAATATCTATAAATAATTATAACAAATAATAATGTAATTATAATAAAAATGATTCAATAATGTAATCAAATCAAAAACACTGAAATTTGCTCAGTTGCAGAATTGTCGCTGTCATTATTTTTATTGTTTGATGACGAATTTCCCCACAAATCGCTATCGCACAATTCTGCAAGTGATTATAATTTATTATCGCTGTTTTCTAGCTGGTCTAAAACCATTTTTGACATAAAGGGACACTTTTTGGTTGCTATGGACAATCTACAGTTTGTAGGCAGAAAGTTTTTATTATATAAAAGTACATGTAGGACACTGGGTAGACCACTAGGGACAAAGGGGGTGTGTATTTTTTTCATACAGTACTGTAATCTATAAGATTACAGTATACTGTATGTGTACTGTTCTTTTCACTTTTTGAATTTGGCGCCGAACTCCGTCCCTGTGCGTCGTAATGTCACAGGGAACGGAGATCGGCGGCACTGCAATGCGATCCCGAGTCTGGCTCGGGGATACCGCTTTTGGTATAAAAAATTCACCCCGAGACAGACTCGGGATTACCGCTAAGGAGGTTAAACAAATCTGAAAAAAAATTCGGACGACATTCAAATTCAGATAATTTTTAAATAGTTATTGAATACTTTTCGAATTCGACATGTTTTCCAATTTCCAAACAGAATAAAATAGAATAGAAAATAAAGGAATGGAATAGTAAAAAAAAAATAGACTAGAAAAGAATAAAGCAGAAAATAAAAATAAAAGAAAATAAGATAATAGAGTAAAACTGAACAAAATAGAATCGAAAATAAAAGAACAGAATATAATATAATAGAAAAAAATAGAATAGAATAACATAGAATATAACCATCTTCTGAAATTCAAATTTCAAATAGAATACATTTGAATTTGAATACATAGGAAAAGAATAGAAGAAAAAAGAATAGGATAGACTATAACAGAATCGAAAAGAATATAATTAAAAAGATGCACACAACATGTTGCATCAGTCCTAAAATAAATAAATAAAATTAAAGCAGTGTTTTGGCGAAAAAAATAAAATAATTAAAAACAGGCAGCTACACATACTGCAGCTGCTGGCTTTTAATAAATGGACACTTACCTGTCCTGGAGTTCAGCGATGTCGGGTGCTGCCGCCACCATTGGGGGTAAGGGTACCCGGCAGTGTAGCCTTTCGGCTTCACACTGGGAACCCTACAGAACATGCGCGAGGGCTGCTCCTCTTTCCTACTGGCCCGACGGCCGGGGGAGGAGGAGTGAACCTCTGCGCTGACGTCACAGGCCGCGGCCCGGACTCCCGGGAGTGGGAAAGGATACCTGTCCCCCCTCCCCCCCCCCGAAAAGTGGCAATTGTGGCACCGGAGGGGGGGAGGAATCCGATGAGTGGAAGTTCCACTTTTGGGTGGAACTCTGCTTTAAATGCAATTCTAGGCAAAACTTTTTTTCTTTTTTTTTTAACAAGGTGGGGAAGGGTTTGAACCTCAAGTCTGTTTGCTGTGTCCCCTTTTGGCAGATTCACATTTCTCTTTATACTGGTGACTATAAACCTTTAGAAATAAAGTCAGCGGAAATCCAAAATGTTATAGTTGTCCCCAGAACAGGGACACCTGTTCTAGAACATTATCTAAGAGCTGAACTGTCATCCCTTGTAGAAATTTTGCAAGTGGGATTTGGGAAATGTTGCGCATCTAGGACAGGAAGATGGAAATGTACACAGTGGTATACAGACAGGGGTTTTAACTCTTTTATACTCTACCAAAAAGGTTCTGCCTATACAAACACAGTCATACATATCCCGTTTCTTCCCAGGCGTGCAGAATTTTTTACTGGAAGTGACCACAACTAGTTAAGCACCTTGGCCTGGTGTATGTCTTTTTCTGATTATTATTTATACCAGTCTGCAATGCTAGCAATAGTCTTATGCTTAGGTGCTTTTTTAAGCGCCTTACATATTTTACAGTAATGGATATCCCAACCAAAGTCTTGAATCGAATGGAACCTTCTCCTCCAATGGAAATATTTTTGGTATGCTTTATCATCTTTGTCTAACTGCAGAATATATGCAGCCAGTTCCTGTGCTGTAGAGAAGTCCTCCACATGTATAAAAGAGTCTTTAGGAATAAAACGTTCATAATTTGCCCGAGGAGGACCTAATACAATAGGCACGCAACCAGCCATGAGAGAATTCTTCCATAATTTCTCGGTTATATAGTCTTCATGCACAGAGTTTTCAAAGGCTAGATAAAATTTATACTGAGAAAGGACTTGTTGATGTTCACTATTGGGGAGACTTCTATGAAATTGTCCAAACACATCAATGGACACATGCTGTTTTAGCTGCTCATAATAGCGCACTCTCCTGGAATTAGAATTCCAGTTACTGATTGCCCAGGCTACCAGCCTATTTTTCGTTGGAATAGTGAAGTTCACTTCTTTATCATTCTGCTCCAGCCAACCATAAGGGGCAAAAATATCAGAGTCAGACCTGTAACTCATAGTCAGGTTGACGAGATTGTTCATAAAGTCTAAGTTTGCAGTGTTTGATGGAGACTCTAAGTTAAACCATACCCAGTACTGATTTGGTGGTCTTGGCATGTGTGGTAGTTTTTTTTTAGAGCAACAAACATCTCTGTGGTGCAGAATAACTGCATCAGCATATGAATATAACAGTCTGTTCTGTGTGTAAAAACATCCCGAAATATTAATACTCAGTGGGCACTGATTAAGTGGAAAGGTATCTCCAAATGGCCAAGTCCAAAGTAGAATGGTGACTTGTGAATGGTTAGATAGTTCCACGCTCAGCTCCTCAAAGTTATTCTTAAAAAGTATTGATGTAAGATTTATTTTGCTATAGAGCATAAACAAAATGCAAGCTATACAAAATTGTGAAATCAATATTACAATAGATTTCTTTAAAGATATATTGCTACAGGGGGAATCCATTTTGTTGGAACTCTTTAGGAGTGTTGCAGTGTTGAGACAGTCCTGTGGATGGGATGCCACGTATTATTCTTTTTCCTATTGGAGAAACAGATTAATAGGTCATGTATTCTTCCAAAAAGTAATGTAGACAAAAAGCAACATCAAAAAAAGACAAGTAATGTAGGTTTTACAAACATATGAATCTGAATGGGTTACATAGATTCATGTTTACATAAATGGTTAAACTGTTGACAAAAGAACCAATCAACTAGTAATGAATGTAAATTGGTAAGAAACAAAATGAATAAGATACTGTTGGTGTACAAAATATACCCCATTGTGTACTTAAAAGTGGGGTATGACTGTATAACTGGGTTGAGTGCAGCATAAAACGAATGCCCTGTACACACAAGCGGAATTTCCGTCGGAAAAAAGTTGGATGGTTTTTCTGACGGAATTCCGCTCAAGCTTGGCTTGCATACACACGGTCACACATAAGTTCTCTGAACTTTCAAGCATTAAGAATGAGGTAACGTACAACACTACGACGAGGCGAGAAAAAGAAGTTTAATGCTTCCGAGCATGCGTCGAATTGTTTCCGAGCAAGCGTGTGTTTTTTTCCCGTCAGAATTCCATACAGACGAACGGATTTTTTGAGAATCTGCTCTCAAATATTAATGATACATATTCTTATACCCCATACACACAAGCGAAATTTCCGCCAGCCAGCAAAAGTTTGATGTAAGCTTTTCATCGGATATTCCGATCGTGTGTATGCTCTATCAGACTTTTGCTGTCGTAATTTCCGCCAGCAAAAGTCTGATAGAGCATACACACGATCGGAATATCCAATGAAAAGCTTACATCAAATTTTTGCTGGCGGAAATTCCGCTCGTGTGTATGGGGTATAAGAATATGTCGGCTTGAGATTAGTCTTTGCTCTGAATACTATAACCAATTATCATTTTCTTACAAAGGATAGTGTAATACTTTTGAATGAGATAGAATGAACATGGATATATGTTAAATGAGTACAGTAAAACCTTGGTTTGAGAGTAACTTGGTTTAAGAGTGTTTTGCAAGACAAGCAACATTTTTTAATACATTTTGACTTCATATACAAGCGATGTCTAGATGTAAGAGTGGCGTCATGTCACAACTGGGTATAAAAGAGAAGAGAGGTGCCTCTAAGTGTAGCAATAGGGTTACATTTAATGAAGGTACAAGAATTAGCAACATATTGCTACACTTATGCTGCGTACACACGATCGGATTTTCCTTCGGAAAACCTTGAATGTTTTTTCCGATGGAATTCAGCTCAAGCTTGGCTTGCATACAGACGGTCACACAAAAGTTCTTTGAACTTTCGTCCGTCAAGAACACAGTGACGTACAACACTACGACGAGCCGAGAAAATTAAGTTCAATGCTTCCAAGCATGCGTCAAATTGTTTCCAAGCATGTGTCGGAATTTTGCACGTCGGAATTGCTACAGTCAATCGGATTTTCCGATAGGAATTTTTTTCGTCTGAAAATTTGAGAACCAGCTCTCAATCTTTTGTTGGCGGGAATTCCGACAGCAAAAGTCCGATGGAGCATACACACGGTCGGAATTTCTGGTCAAAAGCTCACATCGGACTTTTGCTGTCGGAATTTCTGATTGTGTGTACGGGGCATTGGAGGCGCCTCTCTTCTCTTTTATACTCTGTAGCTCCTGCTGGATTTTGCTTCTAATCCCCTTGTGGAGGCTTCCATTTGTGGAAGGACATTTTATGGTTACACAACCTATCACATTGCTATAATTATATTTATATAGACTATAAACTGAAGGACTTATGAATAAATGGTTGCGGAACGAATCATCTGAGTTTCCATTATTTCTTATGGGGAAATTCGCTTTGATATACAAGTGCTTTGGATTACAAGCATGTTTCCGGAACAAATTATGCTTGCAATCCAAGTTTTTTTTCTGTATATTTGTATATAGGGAGATAAGAAAGAATATAAGTGTATATAAGATGAGAAATGTGAATAAGCTTAGGTGGGATGAGGTTGAATGGAATGGGAATGGATGGGAGAGAGAAGACAAAAAAAAACGGTAGGTAGTTGTATTTGAAGCAGGATGAGTGAGTGTATCCATGTGAGTTTTGAAGGTGACGAGAATAAATAATTTTTATTTAATTCTGGTTCAGTGAGTACAGTAAAAGCTTGGTGATATGCAGCTATATCAATAAAGTGGGTTAAGAGGTCTGTGATTCTAAGGTTTGAGATTACTGGGGGGTATGGAGGGCCAGTCTAAACTTAAATTTGGACTCGATGAGAGCGGCCCATTTCCTGCGTGTAGTGGTTAGTTGTGTAGAAGTATATCCAACAAGCCCATGTAGATGTAAATTTGGGGGGAGAATCATGTGAAATTGAGATGAGTTCCTCCATTTCTGCTAATTTGTCTATGCATTTATACCAATTAGCGAGAGAAGGGACTCTTGGGATACCCCACAGCCTAGGAATACACATTTTTGCTGCATTGATTAACATCATAGGTAAAGATTCGAAGAAAAACATAGAATTGGTGGTGAAGGGGGTATTGTCCAGGCATGAATTCTCAAGGGTAAGTGGTTATTGTTGCTATTTGGTTATGTACCTTAGTCCAAAAGGATCCAATGAGTGGGTAGTTCCACCAGATGTGAAGGAGATCGCCATTTGTTTGTTGGCATTTTGGTCTGGTATAGATCTGTCTATTTTATGTAGGAGAGAGGGTGTGCGATACCAGCGGGAATTTATTTATATTTTTTTCCTGTATGGAAACATTAATGGACTCTTTGTAGACGTTTCAATGGATTTTTTCCAATGCGTTTCGGAGATTTCTGTGTGTAGGTCCCGGGTTAAAGCGTTACAGGCTTTCCCTTCATTGGCTTTTATAGTATGTTATTCCAAAGTAGGTTGTGCATAGTCGATATAACGTGACATTGGAGATTTGCACTGATGCATAATTTTTCAAACAGGGTTAGTGGAGCAGACAAATTATGAATACGATTGGTGAATTGAATGAAACGTCTAAGTTGCAGGTAATCCCAAACTGTTAAATGAGAGTTAGCCCATTGTGAATTAAAGTCTTCGTAGGAGGGGATTTTACCGATTTGGAGTAAGTGAGTGATCCGCAATCCGATAACAGGTTGTCCACTAGAACATGGGTGATTAGTCAGTCCTGGCACAAAGTCAGATTTTTTAAAATGGGGGTAAGAGGTCCAGGGATTAAGGACATTTTTAATTTGTTGCATGCCTCTTGGGAACATTGGAGAATTGGTCCAATCCAAGGAGCACTGCATAATGGGATTTGGGAAAGGGAGTTTTCCAATAGGTCATGTATTAATGTTAGTATGTACTGAAATATATGAAATTATTAAAAGAAAAAAAACATCACTACTTATCTGTATAATTAGGCTGCTTTCACATTGCAGCGTGGAGCCGCGGTGACGGTATAGCCGCGCTATTTGTAGCGCGGCTATACCGTCGTATTTACCGCGCTATTCAGGCGTTGCGGGCGGTATTACCGCGCTTTCCCATTGATTTCAATGGGAAGGCGCGGTATAGGAGCGGTGAACACACCGCTCCTATACCGCGGTAAAGATGCGGCTAGCAGGACTTTTGGTGCGCTCCTGCTAGCGCACCGCTTCAATGTGAAAGCCTTCGGGCTTTCACATTGAACACTGCAGGGCATGATTTTTCATGCGGTATAGCAGCGCTATTTTTAGCGCTGTACCGCATGAAAAACGCCCCAGTGTGCAAGGGGCCTAAGTCTAGAAACCTAAAACTTTGCTTGTTATTTTTTTCAGAGCCCAACCTCCTATAGACCCAATTACAAATAAAAAAGGTGGAGAATTGTGACATTACTTATTCACGGAATCTTTCCAACCCACCGTTCTTTTAACATAATCATTATTATAAAAAATGTGTAAATTAATATCTTTCTCCTGGATACATAGTAGGAACCCAGTCTTACCACTTTAGCCCCGGGCCTGTTTTTCAGATTCGGTGTTTACGAGACTAAAACATTTTTTTTTGCTAGAAAATTACTTACTTTTTTTTCTAACACCCTAGAGAATAAAATGGCAGTCATTGCAATACTTTTTGTCACACCGTATTTGCGCAGCGGTCTTACAAGCGCACTTTTTTTGGAAAAAATTCACTTTTTTAAATAAAAAAATAAGACAACAATACATTTGGCCCAATTTTTTTATATATTGTGAAAGATAATGTTACGCCGAGTAAAATGATACCCAACATGTCACGCTTAAAAATTGCGCCCGCTCGTGGCATGGCGTCAAACTTTTACCCATAAAAATCTCGATAGGCGACGTTTAAAAAATTCTACAGGTTGCATTTTTTGAGTTGGAGTAGGCCTAAGGCTAAAATTAATGCTCTCGCTCTAACGATCGCGGCGATACCTCACTTGTGTGGTTTGAACACTGTTTTCATATGCGGGCGCTACTCGCGTATACGTTCGCTTCTACGCGCGAGCTCGTCGCTTTAAAAAAATGTTTTTTTTGGTTTTCGCATTTATTTTTATTTATTTTACAATTTTTAACACTGAAATAAAAAAAAAAAAAATATCACTTTTATTCCTATTACAAGGAATGTAAACATCCCTTGTAATAGAAAAAAGCATGACAGGTCCTCTTAAATATGAGATCTGGGGTCAAAAAGACCTCAGATCTCATATTTAGGCTTAAATGCAAAAAAAAAAAAAAAAAAAAATTTGGAAATCTCATTTTTTCAAATGACAAAAAAAAAATTTTGCTTTAAGACGCTGGGCGGGACTGACGTTTTGACGTCACTTCCGCCCAGCAGAGCTATGGGGACGGGTGAAGGAGATTTTTCCTTCAGTCTCGTCCCAAGTCACCAGCCGAACGGTCCCGATCGCCTCCGCCGCTACCGACGGCTACGGTAAGCGGCGGAGGGCGCGGGAGAGCGGCGGGAGGGGGGGCCCTCTCCCGCCACTGATAACGGCGATCTCGCGGCGAATCCGCCGCGGAGACCGCCGTTATCGTGTACCGGACCGCCCACTGAAGAGATGAATATCTCGATTGTGGCAGCAGCTGCTGCCGTTACCGAGATATTCATCATTAAAGTGATGACGTATAACGACGGTGGGCGGTCGGTAACTAGTTAATGACAAATGTATATGTCTCCCTATTAAGCTGCTCACCAAGCTCATGACTTAAGACATTTTAGGCTAGATTCAGGTAGTAGTTAAGGCGGCGTATCTCCAGATACGCCGTCGTAATTTCAAATCTGCGCCGTCGTATTTAACCCCGCTAGCGGCCGGAAAAGGGTTAATACCGCGCTTTCCCATTGCTTTCAATGGGAAGGCGCGGTATAGGAGCGGTGAACACACCGCTCCTATACCGCGGTAAAGATGCGGCTAGCTGGACTTTTGGTGCGCTCCTGCTAGTGCACCGCTTCATAGTGAAAGCCTTCGGGCTTTCACATTGAACACTGCAGGGCATGATTTTTCATGCGGTATAGCAGCGCTATTTTTAGCGCTGTACCGCATGAAAAACGCCCCAGTGTGCAAGGGGCCTTAAGACCCGGACCATTATTCAGGTAAAGGACCTGGCCCCTTTTTGCAATTCTGCACTGCGTTGTTTTAAGTGACAATTGCGCGGTCGTGCAACGTGGCTCCCAAACAAAATTGGCGTCCTTTTTTTCTCACAAATAGAGCTTTCTTTTGGTGGTATTTGATCACCTCTGCGGTTTTTATTTTTTGCGCTATAAACAAAGGTAGAGCGACAATTTTGGAAAAAAAAAACAATATTTTTTAATTTTTGCTATAATAAATATCCTCAAAAATAAAACATTTTCTCAGTTTAGGCCGATACGTATTCTACTTATTTTTGGTAAAAAAAAAAACGCAATAAGCGTTTATTGATTGGTTTGCGAAAAAGTTATAGCGTTTACAAAATAGGGGATAGTTTTATGGCATTTTTTATTAATATATTTTTTTTTTTTTACTAGTAATGGCGGCGATCAGCAATTTTTTTCATGACTGCGACATGGCGGACATGGCGGACACATCGGACACTTTTGACACAATTTTGGGACCATTGTCATTTTCACAGCGAAAAGTGCTATAAAAATGCACTGTGAAAATGACAATGGCAGTGAAGGGTTTAACCACTAGGGGGGGTTAAGTGTGCCCTAGGGGAGTGATTCTTACTGTAGGGGGGCGTGGCTGTAGGTGTGATGTCACTGGTTGTCGTTCCCTATAACAGGGAACAGACGATCAGTGACACTGCCACAGAGAAGCACGGGGAAGGTGTGTTTACACTCACCTCTCCCCGTTCTTCAGCTCCTGTGATCTGATCGTGGGACACCGGCGGTGATTGGATCCCGCGGGCGCGGTTACGGACCTTCGGACCGGGTAGCGAGTGCGCCCCACGGCTGGACACTTAAAGGGCAACGTACCTGTACCCAGCCGTGCCATTCTGCCAACGTATATCGGCGTTAGGCGGTCCTTAAGTGGTTAAACGAATGCGGAATAACGACATTTTCAAATTTCCAAATATAATAAAATAGAAAATAAAGGAATAAAACAGAAAATAATATAATAGAAGAGAACATAATATAATATAAAAGAATAGAAGATAATAGAGTAAAATAGAACAGAAGACAAAATAAAAGAATAGAAAAAAATAGAACAAAAATAAAGGGATAAAAAATGTTTTTACAATAGAAAATAAAAGAATAGAATGATAAAGAATAGAGAAATAGAACAAAATATAATAGAAAATAAAAGAACAGCATACAACAATAGAATAGAAAATAAAGGAATAGAATTGAATAAAATTGAATCTAACCATATTCTGAAATTCAAATTTGAATACATCAGAAAAGAATAGAATAGAAAAAAAGAATTGAATAGAAAAGAAAACAGAATATACATTTTTTTTATATCAGATTTACGAAATTCAAATAAATTCAAATGGAATAAATTCAAATATGAATAGAACAGAATAGAAAGTAAAAATATCGATCAAAATATATATGAAAAATTTAAAGAATATTGTCATTTTCAAAAATTGGAATAGAATACATTTGAATAGAATAGAAAAATAATTAATTTGAATAAAATGGAAAATAAAAGAATAAAATAGAATAGAAAAAACAGAATAGGAAAAAAATGAATATAATAAAATAGAAAGAATATAACCATCCTCCTAAATTCAAAATTAAATAAATTCAAATAGAATAGAAAATAAAAACTACGTTTTTTTCATGCCGAAAAATGATCGTGTGTATGCGGCATAATATTTCCTTAAGACAACCCATGCTAGATCATTTGAAACAGTGTTATGATTTTCCTTGGAAATATGAACCCCTACCGTACATAGGTATCTTTCTTACGGCATCTTATGACAAATAAGAACAAGGGGTCCTGGAAGTGATGGTTTGGCCCACACAGAGCCCTGATGTCAACATCATTGAGCCTGTCTGGGATTATATGAGAAGACAGAAGGATTTGAGGCAGCCTACATCCACAGAAGATCTGTGGTTGGTTCTCCAAGATGTTTGGAACAACCTACCTGCCAGGTTCCTTCAAAAACTGTGTGCAAGTGTACCTTGAAGAATCAAAGAATTTATGCTGTTTTAAAGGCAAAGAGTGGTCATACCACATTGATTTCATTTGGATTTCTCTTCCGTTCATTAACTTTCCAATTAGTTAATTGATCAACATAACCTATTAGCACTTCTATTTCTGAAAGCATTCTTAATTTACAGCATATTTTTCACAACAGCCTAAAACTTTTGAGCAGAACTGAATGTAAAACTGAAGCAAGGGAAGGGAGAAAACAGCGCAGACCTCTGGTGTCGTAAAATGATCAAAGGGCTTTATTAAAAACAACATATTATATACTCACAAAATAAAATGTGAAAGGATGCATATATTCCATGAGAAAGAGCCCACTCAACACACAACAAAGTCACAAGGAAAGGATGGATGAGCAGCCACAGTGTCTGGATCACTTTGTGTCCAGCTGACCGGTGAAGAATTGGGCTGGATGCCAGAAGTCTCTGCAGCTCCTGCTCGGCTCGCTCAATCCCATGGGCAGCTCTCAGTGGACGATGGTCTCCTGTAAAAGTAAGATCGCAAGATGAGTTTTGAGGACTTCTCTTCTTCCTTGTACTACACCATAAATCTACACCAATTTCTCCCTTCCCTTGCTTTTGTCTTCACAGGTGGAGTTCCCTCTCCCTTAGGGTGACCACATGTCCCAGATTGCCCGGGACAGTGCCGCATTTTGCAGGTCTTTCCCCGGCAACTTCATTCCAGGACAATACAGTGTCTCGGAATGAAACTGACACAGCCACACCCCCCCCCCCCCGGCCAAACTGATGCCTCCAAAAAAAGGCCGCCACATCACCGCTTTACTCTCTGACAGTACTTGTCATGGCCGGGAATGCCTGGAGGAGCACAATCCCCGCCCCCCGCTTGTGATTGGAGAAATCATAAATCCTACCTCTTGTGTCCAATCACTGTGCTGTGATTCGTTACAGCACAAGCTGATTTTTGGGAAGGTAGGGTGTCCCTGAAAGGTAGTTTGGAAATGTGGTCACCCTACTCTCCCTTATTACAGCAGCACTCCTCTTAGGCCGCGTACACACGATCAGTCCATCCGATGAAAACGGACTGAAGGTCTGTTTTCATCGGTCCAAACCGATCGTGTGTGGGCGCCATCGGTCAGTTATCCTTCGGTCAAAAAAATTAGAACTTGCTTTAAAATTTAACCGATGGACGCCTAACCGATAGGTCAAAACCGATCGTTAGCATGCAAAAGCATCGGTTAAAAACCCGCGCATGCTCAGAATCAAGTCGACGCATGCTTGGAAGCATTGAACTTCGTTTTTTCAGCACGTCGTTGTGTTTTACGTCACCGCGTTCTGACACGATCGGTTCATTAACCGATGGTGTGTAGGCACATCAGACCATCAGTCAGCTTCATCGGTTAACCGATGACAACGGTCCTTCGGACCGTTCTCATTGGATGGACTGATCGTATGTACGCGGCTTTAGTGTGCAGTAGTTGTGTGTCTAGGTGTTGGGCTACCCACTCAGTAGTTTACATTATTTATTATTTCTGTATTTATACTTCCATTTATAATTTGAGATCATATTTATTTCATACATAGCTTTATGGTTTGTTATATTGGCAAATCAGGCAGAGTGTAGCGATGTGAGCCAAACATCCTTCTGGTCCAAGGCTTGTTGTGTTTTTTGGCTGTATGTAAAACTGGAATGTACCTATTTCATTTGGTTTTCTTCTAATAAAAATATTTTTTAACCATAAAATGCCTAAAGCGTGTCCCTGCTTTCACAAATATCGGCCATTTTACTTCCGGTTCCACCGCCTGATGTAGCAAGTGCAGTTCAGAGGAGCTTCCAAGGTGACACCTCTCTAGTGACAAGGAATCCCCCCCCCCCCTTACCCATTTAATAGACCCAAATTGTTGATTTTCAACAGTTGATCTTGGCTATCAAGGGATTATTTTTTGCCTTGCCTTTGTGACGTATCTCTAATGATGCCAGCTTCGTACTCCCATCTGTTTATTATATTCCTGTTTTTACCATTTATTGTTTTGCAATAACAATACCATTGTACTTGGCCCATTCTATATGGCATCTAAATATATAGGGCTAGATTCACGTACCCTTTACGTCGGCGTATCTATTGATACGCCGCGTAAGTTGAAAGATGCGCCGCTATTCAGGGAACTAGATACGCCTGAATTCCTGCTTCATCCGACCGACGTAAGTTTTAGTACGCCGTCGTATCTAGGGTGCATATTTACGCTGGCTGCTAGGGGCGCTTCCATAGATTTACGCATAGACTATGTAAATGAGCTAGATACGCTGATTCATGAACGTACTTGCGCCCGCTACGCCGTTTACGTAAGGCTTACGTCCGGCGTACAGTTATCCCTGCTATGAGGCGCAGCCAATGTTAAGGTATGGACGTCGGAACAGCCGTCAAATTTTACGTCGTTTACGTAAGTGGTAGGTGAATGGGGCTGTGCGTAGGTTATGTTCACGTCTAAAGTATTGAGCCGACGTTTCTTAGGGAGTATTTGCAACGTGATTCTGAGCATGCATGCGCCGTACGAACGGCCATTCATTTACATGGGGTTACGGCTAATTTACATGGAGCACGCCCCCTACCTGCCTATTTTGAATTAGGCGGGCTTACGCCGGCCTATTTACACTACGCCGGCGCAATGTACGGTGCCAGATCTTTGTGAATACTGGTCTGGGCTCCCTGTTTTACGTCGGCGTAGCGCATATGAGATGCGCTACACCGGCCAAAAGAAGCGCCAAGCTATCTGAATCTAGCCCATAGTTTCCCTACTGTTATTGTGGAATGTATGTTTCTTGCTAAAGAACATTATTTTTTATAAAGTTGTAAAGTTTCGCTTTAAGCGCCATTTTTAGCTCTGATCTGCTCTGAAGTTATTCACATGGTTGGGTGCATGTTGTACTTCAACCGTGCTGATTTACAGCTTATACCTGCTGTTTATTTGCTTGTTACGCTTGCGTTACTACTATAGTTAGCTCACATTTATTTACAGGTACCCAAGGTGTGTAGACATCAAGGATCTATATTTGTCTCAATGCAAGACTCAAATTTTGTGTGTATTAAGCCACATGGAAAACACTTCAATGTATCTGATTTCTTGATAACATGAAAATGGTTTCTTGGAATGTGAATGGTCTCTGGAACCCAACAAAAAAATGGTTCTTTAACATCTTAAAAGGTTTAAAGGGATTGTAAAGGTTAATTTTTTATTTTCTAAATAGGTTCCTTTAAAGCAGTTGTATACCCAAAAAAACATAAAAAAAAAAACAACAAAACTGCAAGACAAAGGCATAATGAGCTAGTATGACTAGCATACTAGCTTATTATGAATTACTTACCTTAGATCGAAGCCCCCGCAGTGACCCTCGTTCCTCTCCTCCGCTGCCATGATACCCAGAGTGACTTCTGGGTATCGCTGCCCCGGCGCTGTGACTGGCTGGAGCGGCGATGACGTCACTCCCACGCATGCGCGCAAAACCAGCACGTTCCCCGTTCATGCACGCATTTCCGGCACTTTCCCATTGAGGGGCTCAGTGCGCATGCGCCGTAGATATCAGTGCCTGATTTTCTGCAAATATCTCCTTAACCATGTAGGTTAAGGAGATATTGCAAGCACCTACAGGCAAGCCTTAATGTAGGCTTACCTGTAGGTGAAAGTAATATCAGAGAGTATACAACCGCTTTAAGCTAGTGCATTGTTGGTTCACTTACCTTTTCCTTCAATTTCCCTTCTAAATGTTTTTTTTTTCTTTGTCTGAATTTCTCACTTCCTGTTTCTCCTCAGTAAGCTTGCCGGGGTTAGTCAGCCAGAACAGCTTACTGATGAGGAACAGAAAGTGAGGAATTCAGACAAAGAAAACAAAGACAAAAAACATTTTGAAGGGAAAGGTTTGTGAACCAACAATGCACTAGCTTAATTTAGAAAATAAAAAACAAACTTTTACAAACCCTTTGGCCGACATAGTGTCGCTACAGGATACTCATTTGTCACTGAGTGATTTTTACAGAATGCATAGGATGTGGACAGAAAAGATGGTAATATCCTCAGCCAAGGGAAAGCATGCAGGGATAATGATCCTTTTCACAAATCTCTCACCTCCTCGATTCTCTGTACGCATAGGGAGGAGGCATGGGCATCCGCTCCATAGGGCAAGGGGGGTCGTTTGCCCCCTGGAATCACCAGGGAGAGCCAGGAGCAGGGCCGAGCTGGCCCTGGGGCCAATTTAATCGGTGACTGCAGAGCTCCCCTCCCCTCTAGTTGTCCCTTATTTTGAGTGCCTGTCCCTCTTCTGGAATCAAATCCATTTGTCCCTCATTTCAAAAGGTTCCTCTTTTTGACCTGAAATAAATATACTGTCAATATAGTGTAGTGTTTCAATCAAGGGAAAGGGGTGCTGTGTAATGTAAAGAAGTCCAGTGATGTAGGGTGCTTTGTAATGTAAAGGGGTCCAGAGCTGTGTGGTGCTGTGTAATGTAAAGGGGTCCAGAGCTGTGGGGTGCTGTGTAATGTAAAGGGGTCCAGAGCTGTGGGGTGCTTTGTAATGTAAAGGGGTCCAGAGCTGTGGGGTGCCGTGTAATGTAAAGGGGTTCAGAGGTGCAGTTGTGGAGCGGGGGTACACAGTAGTGACAAAGAGATATTGAAAGATGCAGGGGGCACAGTGGGGTGTTTTTACATTTTAACGTGGGGGGGGGGGGGGGGCTTTTAACCCGCGCTAGAGGTTAGAAAAAAAAGGCTAAAATGCAACTGTGCATCGCCGCTGCTGAAGCGCCCCCTCTGAAAAAAATTCAGCGGACACCCATGGGATGAGGAGGAACACTTTCTCTATATATTACATTTCTGAGTAAAACCCTCTTTGACAGCTGCAGAATAGCTTAGTTATGGAAAATTATGGAAATAGTTTTGGCCAGCTTGGCCCAAACAAAAATTTCAAGTGAAAGGAAACATGGAGTTCAGCTTTAAACCTTTGTATTTAAGTACTGGCTGGTTCACATTTCCTGTACATAAAACACAAAATGTTACCATTCAGAAAGTGTCAGTTGTATCCGGCAGTGCTTTATGCTTCTAAAGTGCAGAGCACTGTTTAACTTTAATTTTATTTTAAATGTCACAAGGTTACATTTTATTCATTTCTATGCACTAAATGTACGGGGTGTTACAAAGGGAATTTTTCTTGTATCGCTTCTCCCCAGTATAGTAAAGAGAGGCACAGTTCTCTGTTTGGCCACTAGAGATCTCCCTTTCCCCATTAGAAGACGATATACAGTATATACCGTAGAAGGTTCTGTATATAGATCTCTGCAGGAAACAGCTAGTTATTGATAGCTTAGAGAGGTATAGGTACAGTGTAGTGTAACGCTTTAGTCGTGGTCCCCATGGGAGTTCCTGGGGCCTTAGTGGGTTGAGCCTGGGAAGAGTAAGAACTGATGATGTACTCTAAGTGACAGTGGCTGCCCGTCCATAAAGGACGCAGAGGCGTCGCCCCCCTAATCCATGCGCCCAGCCCATAACCTGCAAGACGCACTGGATTCCAATGTTTGATGTCCTTTTTATCCCACAAATAGAGCTTTCTTTTGGTGGTATTTGATCACCTCTGCGGTTTTAATTTTTTGCGCTATAAACAAAAATAGAGCGACAATTTAGAAAAATGCTATATTTTTTACTTTTTGCTATAATAAATATCCCCAAAAAATATATAAAAATATTTTTTTACTCAGTTTAGGTTGATACGTATTCTTCTACATATTTTTGGTAAAAAATCACAATAAGCGTTTATTGATCGGTTTGCGCAAAAGTTATAGCGTCTACACAATAGGGAATAGTTTTATGGCATTTTTATTAATAATAATTTTTTTTACTAGTAATGGTGGCGATCAGCGATTTTTATCGTGACTGCGACATTATGGGGGACACATTGGACACATTTTTGGGACCATTGTCATTTTTACAGCGATCAGTGCTATAAAAATGCACTGATTACTGTGAAAATTACACTGGCAGTGAAGGGATTAACCACTAGGTGCCACTGAAGGGGTTCAGTGTGTCCTAGGGAGTGATTCTAAGGCCTCGTACACACGATAGGTTAAACAGAGGACAATGGTCTGATTGACCGTGTGTGTGGGCCCCATAGGTTTTTTAACCATCGGTTAAAAAAAGCCAACTTGCTTTGAATTTAACCGATGGATTCCTAACCGATAGGACAAAACCGATCGTTAGTAGGCACGACTATCGGTTAAAAATCCACGCATGCTCAGAATCAAGTCGACGCATGCTTGGAAGCATTGAACTTCTTTTTTTCAGCACGTCAGTGTGTTTTACGTCACCGCGTTCTGACACGATTGTTTTTTTAACCGATGGTGTGTAGGCGCAACGGACCATCAGTCAGCTTCATCGGTTAACCGATGGACCGTCCATCGGTCCGTTCTCATCGGATGGACCGATCGTGTGTACGCGGCTTAACTGTTATGGGGAGGCGCTACCAGTGACACAGGGAACAGTAGATCACTGACGTGCCACTAGGCAGTACAGAGGAATGCCTTGTTTACAAAGGCATCCCCCTGTTCTGCCTTTGCCGACCACAATCGCGGGCACGCTGGGCTGCAAATTTAAAAGGACGTACAGGTACGCCCATTTGCCTGCTCGTGCCATTGTGTCGAAGTATATTGTCATGCGCTGGTCGGCAAGCAGTTAAAAGATGTTAAAAATGTACTTTAATATTTAAAAATGTACTTTAATATTTTAAATATCGCTTGAGCGCCCCAGATGACGATCAATTGATCGAAACGCGCCGGGATTTATGCTGACTCTACTGCTATATCGTTACATGCTTGCCATGACTACTGAAATGTGAGTGCAATGTTTTATCTCTTGATGTCACGTAAAGAATTTTAAACGTTATTACACTATGTACGCATTTGTTTTTCCTTTCCTATCTGTTACACTCTGAGCCTCTGGATTTCCTGTAAGCGCCCACGGTCTTCATTGGCTATTCCTGGCATCATCATTTACAGTCTACCATCTATTGCATATGGAGTGGATCTCTTTAGAATTCCATCCTTTGTCTACTATCTTAACGGTTTGGAGTCTGGATACCGTCACCTCATAAGCCTATATGACTCATTAAGTATATGCTTATTTGGGTCTACGCTTTCCGGTAAGCCTCCCATCTTCACTTTGGCGGTGGATCTGCTATCAATTCTCAATCTATTTCCCACATTAGTCACGTTTGTTTGGACTTTCTGGATTTGGAATCATTATTGAGACTTATCCCTCACTCATGAATTCATTCATGTACTTTATCACCTTTAATGAACTTCGATCACTTGGTGTTATTTTTATATGACCATTTACATCGTTATATCTATTCACACATATTTTTAGCGCTACACTTTTTGTTGTTTTTTTTGTTTTTTTATTTGCAGAATTGATCTGATTCTGTGGTGTTGGCTGCCATTTATATGTTTAGTAAGGTAGCGCGGTGATATATGCACCATTGTATTTACCGTATTTATTCGAGTATAACGCGCACACGTGTATAATGCGCACCCCTAATTTTCGATTAAAAATCGGTATAAAATCATTATAATTGCCAAAAATCATTTATTGTATTTATTGTATGTCCAGCCATGTCCCCCGTATGTCCAGCCATGTCCCCCGTATGTCCAGCCATGTCCCCCATATAACCAGCCATGTCCCCTGTATGTGCAGCCATGTCCCCCATATAACCAGCCATGTCCCCTGTATGTGCAGCCATGTCCCCTGTATATGCAGCCACCTACTGTTAATCACCGCGGCGCAGGAACATTACAGACAGTGTTCGTTTGAACAGCTGTTTTCCCTGCCGCGCATAGACACTCCCCCTTGCTCGCGATTGGACAGATCCGTCCAAGGGGGAGTGTCTATGCGCGGCGGGGAAAACAGCTAATCAAACGAAAGCTGTCTGTAATGTTTCCCGCGCCGCGGGGATTAACGTTGTAGCGGCGTTGGTGGCGGTAGCGGCGGGGGGAAGTATTCTAGTATCGGCGGTATTAGCGGGAGTACGAGTACTCCCGCTAATACTCGGTTTCGGTCCCGCCACTGTCATCCCACCCCAGTCCTCGTGTATAACGCGCACCCAAAACGTTGATTTTTTTTGGGGGTATAAAATTTTGCGCGTTATACTCGAATAAATACGGTACTTTTGACACAATTAAATAGTCCTTCAACTAGTATTTTACAAACAACCACAGCAAAGCATTGCATTGGTTTTCATAGAGAAGACACCATATCATACCATCTAAACCAATGGTAGCAGGTATGTAAGTGAAAAACTTTTCAACAACGGAGCTCATGTTCTTTCATTTAAATCATATTGCCTAGTCGCTTGTCGCTTGGTCTGGTTCCAAGGAGGGAGTGTATACTTCCAATGAATCAACGCAGCACAGAAAACACTTAAAGTGGTATTAAAAACAAAAATGTATTGTATCACAGCTTACCAGTTCCTAAATGTAATGGCTGCATTTGTTTTCTTTTTTAAGTCGTTTTTACTTTATTTTTCACCTGGTGATATGGGGAGGAAGGATGTTCTTTTTTAAACTTACTTTAACATTCCAAGCAGTTCAGCAAAAGTGGCAGTTAGAGGGTTGAGATCATCATTTAACACTGACATGGGTTCTTAAAATGGTAAACCTTTTAATAATTTATGTAAAACTCATTTAAAAAAGGTAGAGCTTAGTCTACCTTTTTTAGATGAGTTTTACATACTGTTGCTGTTACTACTGAAAATGCGTTAGCTGGACTTCAGTTTAAATTGTTAGTTAAGTCCATCTAAATCTGCTAGTGCATTTAACACTACCCTCTTTACAGATTATCAAAGCTGTTACCCAAGTGTGTCTCTGATGCTCCTCCTTCCAGAGTATAGACAGGGGGGCAGATCCACATACATCTG
Organism: Rana temporaria; assembly: GCF_905171775.1. Lineage (NCBI taxonomy): Eukaryota > Metazoa > Chordata > Amphibia > Anura > Ranidae > Rana > Rana temporaria. The sequence goes on from NC_053499.1 coordinate 57,968,284, forward strand.
TGTGGGCGAAGCGTATGTGAGATACGCTACGCCACTGTAACTTACTTTGCTATTCTTTGAATCCTGAAAGAATTCGCACCGTAAGTTACGGCGGCGTAGGGTATCTCTCGCGGCGTAAGGGCGCGGAATTCAAATGCGGCGAGTAGGGGGGCGTGTTTCATTTAAATAAAGCGCGTCCCCGCGCCGAACGAACTGCGCATGCCCCGTCCGTCAAAACTCCCAGGGTGCATTGCTCCAAGAGACGTCGCAAGGACGTCATTGTTTTCGACATGAACGTAAATGGCGTCCAGCCCCATTCACGGACGACTTACGCAAACGACGTAAAATGTTCAAAATTATACGCGGGAACGATGGCCATACTTAACATTGAGTACGCCACAAGATAGCAGCTTTAACTATACGCCGGAAAAAGCCGAATGGAAACGACATAAAAGAATGCGACGGCCGCTCGTACGTTCGTGGATCGTCGGAAATAGCTAATTTGCATACTCAACGCGGATTACGACGGGAACGCCACCTAGCGGACGTCGAAAAATTGCATCTAAGATCCGAAGGCGTACGAAGACGTACGCCTGTCGGATCTAGCCCAGATGCCGTTGTATCTTGTTTTGAGGATTCAAAACAAAGATACGACACAGGAATTTTTAAATTACGCCGGCGTACTTTCTTTGTGGATCTACCCCAGGAAGTTAGTTACTGACTGGTTCATCATTTGAAAATATAGAAAATGAGAAAATGAATGCATTAAAGGGTTTGTAAGCTGCCATATATTATAACTTTGCTTTTGGGATTTAAAGCAGCACCAGCTGAACTACAATGTGGAAAATGGAACTGATGATGTATGGGAGTACAAGAAGGGCTGTGTACCATTACCCCACCATTAGCTTCATACAGGGTGGCCCGGAACGGAAAAAGACAAAGGAAAATATAGTGAAGGGCCGGGCATGACAAGGTGGAAAGGAGAGTCAACAAAAGGGTTAAGTTGGTAAAAATGGAAAGGGAGGATTCAGGAGTAAAGTGCTGGATAGGGGGAGGAGCTGTACAAAAGGTGGAGGCGGGAACGTCCGGAACATTTTCAGTTGGTGAGGGAGACAGGAGGAAGCAGTTTCCCACCCACCCTCCCTGTTGTTTGTCTTTGTGTGTTTCGTTAGTTTTCTTTTATTTCAGGTTCAATGTATTTCGGATCGTCATAGCAGCGGTGTAACGGCGGTGTCTTTGATGGTGGCAGAAAACAGATGTGATGGAAGTGGTGGGGGGCTCATCCGTGGTATGGGCCCCTCTGGGGTATTCCAGTGGAACGGTGTCTGCTGGAATACGGGATTGGTTGCACTGCGGAAAAGGGGTTGTCTCTGAGCTGGATATGGCTGGAGGCCTGGTATTGTAAAAAGGTCCCGCAGTGTGGTGGTGAAAAATGTGAATTTCGGGGTGCCGTCAAAGACCAACAGGATGTGTGTTTAAAAGTGTCGTTACAAAAGGTTATTTGGAAATTATTAAAATATTTTGGTTAATAAAAAGGCTGTTATGGCCATTTATACTCCAAACTCTTGTCTGGTCTTATCATTGGATGGGGGTATGGTAATGTGAGTGTGGGGTTTAAGGGGTGGTAGGAAAATTGGAGATAGCTTGACTACTATCTTGACTACACTGGTCAAGAAAAATTCAAAGTTCAGAAGGTTAGAAACTTCAACCCACACACTCTCAAACATTTTTGCCTGTGAAACTCCTGCATGTCTGAAATGAGTTTGACTGTGTATCACTCGCCTCTTCGTGGTTGCATATGAGGATATGAAATATATTTTTAGAACAGGTTTCCTGTCAATAAATTCATACTTAGAGGCTTTAAAAGTCTGTAGCTCACCAAACAGTGTGTGTGTGTGCTAAAAGCCCATACACACAATCAGAAAATCATACAAAAAATACTGCTTTTAAAGCGATCGTGCGATAATCTGATCGTTAGTACACAGCTCTTGTCCCAAATTTTCCGAAGGGACAAAATTTCTTGTATGATACCAGATCGTAGGTTTTTCTCATTTAATCAGTACAGTTTTTGTCCATAAATACAATACACATACATAACATCACCTCCAAATTGTTATTCTGTTGTACAAACATTTTTGTACTTTAGTAACCTATTTGTTTTCGATATGGAGACTAGCATGCAAAAAAAGAAGAGGGCAATCATTCATCTGATAATCTCATTGTGTTTCCTAGGCTTAGGGGTGTTTGGCAGACCACTAACATTTTTACAGGAAATATTGATATAAATGACTAACTAAGGGAATTGCTATCTGTAAGCAGGTGCAGTTAGCTGGCTGGCCACTAGATGGCTCTATACTTATTATAGCATGGTAAAGGTGGAAGCTATAAGTAATAGCTTCCTTTTTAGAGAAGTCTCTTTAGTGATGTAATAGGTGCAGTCAGTGCCCATAAGACCGTTTGGGATTAGCCTAGCCGCAGTCGAGGCATGAGAGTCAATTACTCCACACCTATGCAGATGTAGTCAACATGGCCATGGCCCTGCTCAGGGCAGAAGTCTCATTTGAAGTGTGCAGAATATGGCCTAATGGGCTAGTTAGAGCCCTCCTAAGTGGGTACTAATAGCTCTAGGAACAAAAGAGTCAATTCAGGGAGCATATCTGACTGGGTAGAGCTATGGAATGGGACTTGGAAGGAAAACAGGGGTCAATCGCATACAGGTGGTGGGTAAATCGTGTCCTTTGATTGTCAACCCCAGAAACCTGTAGAGGAGGGGCAGAATTTAGTGGAACCGATGGCTGTAATTTTCTCCCTGCAGCAGCTAAATGCTGGCAATACCCGCTTCTCCTCCTCACCCTCCCACCGGCATTCAGCTGCTGCATGGAGGAAAATACAGCCATCAGTTCCATCGCATGCTACCCCCATTCCCCTCATCTTCAGGTTCTGCTTCTTTGTGTTGCCTAGCCCCCATGTGCTCCATTGTACACCCTGCCCCACCTCTCCAGCACTGCCGGGTTCCCCAACTCACCCCTCCTGCTGGCTGCTGTGGGGGATGTGTCAGGATGGAGAGCAGGGACATATTTCCTAGCCCCTTCCTTTTCTAAATGAATAAATAATCAGTGATCGGTACCAATACCTGACTGTGTCCATTCATAACTAAAGCACAGTAAACAGTGTTTACTATGCTTCAGTTTGTGAATGAACAGAAAACTGTTCAGCACAGAGCACTTCCCATTAATTCGCTGTGAAAGGGACTGGGAAATCTGTCCTCAGTCCCTTTCTCTGCCTCAAACGTAAAGCAACAAAAAGCCCCCCACTAGGGTCCTAAAAAATTGTAAAAAGGAATAATAAAAAATACTGTAAAAAAATAAGAAGAAATTAATAAAAGAATAAAAAAAAAAACTGACCCCGTCCACTGCCCTACTGACACCAACCTCTCCCCTACTAGCACTGTTCACACACCATCCACTAACCCTACTGCCACCATTCACTGCCCTACAGACACTGTCCACACACCATCCATTGCCCTACTGACACTGGCCCAGATTCAAAGAGATCTGCACTATATTTGCGGAGGCGCAGGGCAATGATTTTTCCCTGCGCCCACGCAAATATTTTGCGCTGCCCTCTATTCACGAAGCAGTAGCTCCGTAAATTGCGAGGGCGCGCCGGCAAAATTGCCCGGCGTAAGCGCGCGCAATGTAAATGATCCCGCCGGGGGCGGGAATCATTTAAATTAGGCGCGCTCCCGCGCCGAGCGTAGGGCGCATGCTCCGTCGGGAAACTTTCCCGACGTGCATTGCGGCAAATGATGTCGCAAGGACGTCATTTGCTTCAAAGTGAACGTGAATGGCGTCCAGCGCCATTCACGAATCACTTACGCAAACGACGTGAAATTCAAATTTCACGTCGCGGGAACGGCGGCTATACTTTAGCATTGGCTGCCCCTACTATTAGAAGAGGCAGCCTTACGCTAAAGATGCCGTACGGAAACTCAGTACCTTGCGTACGCAGGGCCCGCGCAACATTGTGAATCGGCGTAAGTATGCAATTTGCATACTATACGCTGACCACAATGGGAGCGCCCCCTAGCGGTCAACGCAAGAATGCAGCCTAAAATCTGCGTGGCATAAGAGCCTTATGCCACGCAGATTTTAGGCTGCAGTCGGCGTAACGAGTTCTCTGAATCAGGAGAACTCGTAACGCCGGCGCAAGTCAGCAATTGCGCTGCGTAACCTATGGTTACGAGGGCGCAATTGCTTACTGAATCTGGGCCACTGTCCACACACCATCCACTGCCCACACACCATCCACTGCCCTACTGATGGACACCATCCACAGTCCACTGCTGTATCAATGAACACCATCCACTGTCCACTGACACCATCCACACACCATCCACTGCTCTACTGAGTGACACTGTCCACCTTTAAGGTAGGCCAAATTTATATTTTTATCGTGGCATTTTTTTAATTATATTTTTCTACGTTTTTCTTAAAATTTTGTTAGGCCTTGCTAGGTCTTTTTTTTTTTTTTAAAGACGTTAAACCCTAATGATCTTTGATCTCTTGTTGTTCTGTTAGATCTCCACCTCTCCAAAGTTGCCTACCCCTGCATAGAAAGAGCAGGATGCTTCACCTTGAGAATCTTGGTTTGAATAGAGCAGAATGCTGCAGATATAGTATGAAGGCAGATGGGTCACAACACTGTGGTACTCCCCAAAAAGCAAGAGATTATGCAAAAGGGATGATGGCTTATAAGTGCTGTGTAATGTACTGTTTCCACATAATAACCGCTACAGTATGCCCACAATATGTGTAATTTGCAAACTAGTGCTAAGTGACCCATATGTCTGTGGTTTGATGTGTCAATGCTACCAGTAAAATGTGGAAACAATATTTTTTGTGTGGACATTCCTGTTTTTTTAATAAAAAGGCCAATGGCCGGGGATGTTATGACAAGACCTCTGGTAAGGAAATGGGCACAATATGGCAGAGGTGGAGGGTTACAAGCAGGTGGGTTCTTGTTCTTTCCTAGAAACGGGATGGGGACTTGCACCTGTTAGTACCAACACCCAGCCAATCAGAAGCCCTCTTACATGTCTATCTCATTTGTTTTTAAAGCAGACTTTTCCCATTTTTACAAAATTTCACATAAGCCTGCAACTACCTGAAGGAGATCCAGGCCAAAGTCTATTAGGGAGGATCACCTCCGCTACCTCAATCCTAAGGAGCGTCTGTGGCAGAGACTTTTCCTCTAAGTTCTGAGTGATACTCTGGCTGCCAAGTCAGTGAGAGAGGCCTGTCCAGGTACGCCATACCCACTCCGGCTGGAGTGGCCAAGAAGACTAAGGCCCCGCACACACGGCCGAGGAACTCGACGTGCCAAACACATCGAGTTCCTCGGCCAGTTCAGTCCTGGAGCCGCCGAGGACCTCGGCGGGCCGAGTTCTCCCATAGAACAACGAGGAAATAGAGAACATGTTCTCTATTTCCTCGCCGAGGTCCTCGTCGGCTTCCTCGGCCGAAAGTGTACACACGGCCGGGTTTCTCGGCAGAATTCAGCCAGAAACTCGGTCGGAAGCTGAATTCTGCCGAGGAAAGTGGTCGTGTGTACGGGGCCTCAGTGTTGTTGGAAGCAGGACTGTTTCCCTATTGTTACGCCTGAACCTGGTATTTCTCCTTTTACCTCAACTCTTCTGGCACAGAAAAAGACACCTGTCGTAGACATTCGGTTACTACTTTATTCACCATACACCCCTGGACGGCAGATGAGCCATGAGGTAACATGTCACCCAAAACAAACCAGCAGGTCCTTCGGGGGTAGTGCTACAAAACTATAATCAATAAGTGGAAAATGAGGGGTTCTGTTAAAACCAAATCACGGTCAGGTAGACCAACTGCCAGGAAAATTGCAAAGAAAAACACACAAATAACTTGAAATACAAGACTCTCTGAACACATGTGGTGTGGCTGTTTCAAAATGCACAATAAGGAGGCATTTGAAGAAAGATGGGCTGCATGTTCGAGTCGCCAGAAGAAAGCCATTACTATGCAAATGCCACAAAGTAGCTTACAATATGCCAAACAGCACAGAGACAAGCCTCAAACCTTCTGGCACAAAGTCATTTGGAGTGATAAGACCAAAATTTTGCTTTTTGGCCACAACCATAAACGCTACATTTGGAGAGGAGTCAACAAGGCCTATGCTGAAAGGTACACAATTCCTACTGTGAAACACGTATGTGGATCACTGATGTTTTGGGGATGTGTGAGCTACAAAGGCACAGGAAATTTGGGCAAAATTGATGGCAGGATGAATGCAGTATGTTAGCAAAAAATACTGAAGGAACATTTGCATTCATCAGCCAGGAAGCTGTGCATGGGATGTACTTGGACATTCCAACACAACAATGATCCAAAACACAAGGCCAAGTCGACCTGTCATTGGCTACAGCAGAATAAAGTGAAGGTTCTGGAGTGGCCATCCCAGTCTCCTGACCTCAATACCATTGAGCCACTCTGGGGCGATCTCAAATGCAAGACAGCTCAAGAATTTACAGGAACTGGTGGCTTTCCTACTTCCCCTTCTCTCCACATGAAAATCCTATTCATCATATATATGCCGCATACACACGGTCGGAATTTCCAACAACAAATGTTCGATGGGAGCTTGTTGTCAGAAAAAAAACACAGTGTGTAGGCTCCATCGGACATTTGCTGTCGGGATTTCCGACAACAAAAATTTGAGAGCTAATTCTCAAATTTTCCGACAACAAAACTTGTTGTCAGAAATTCCAACCGTGTGTACACAATTACGAAACACAAAATGCCACGCATGCTCAGAATCAAGCAGAAGAGCCGCACTGGCTATTGAACATTTTTCTCGGTATGTTGTACGTGTTGTACGTCACCGCGCTCTTAACGTTTGCAATTTCCGACAACATTTCTGTGACCGTGTGTACGCAAGACAAGTTTGAGCCAACATCCGTCGTAAAAAAAGATCCATGGTTTTGTTGTCGGAATGTCCGATTGGATCGTCTGTACGCGGCAATACTGTACATATCCTGTATGTAACATCTCTGTACATGACATCCTCTATGAGGATATTGAATGTGATGTATCTTTTTTTGTTGAACTTTCTCCAGATGTTAAATACTCGTTAAAGAAAAATGGGTATACAATATACTTTGTTAACATCTATTCTCCGGATATTCTCTGGATATTCTCTCTTCTGTTTGGTCTACTGTGTTAAAAAAAAATGTAATCTTAAAATGAATTTAGTTATTGGGTCTGTTCCATTTTCTGTTTCTATGGCATGGAATCACATCTAGCAGGATTAATACTAAAATAGTTAGTTCACTTTGCTACTTTGCTTGAATCCATCAACATGGAAGTTAAAGTGAAAGATGCCCCATAATGTATATAAGATTTCAGTAATAAAGTTTTATTACTTTTTAACTAGTTTTATTAGGGCCCATTCACACCTTTGTATTTAGAGACATAATAGTTTGGGCATGTATATCCCTTCTGCGTTCACCTTTCTATTTTAAAATGTTTTGACATTCACCATAACCATAATACACAGATGACAACCTTCCGTGCACTGTAGTGCTCCATGTTTAAAAAAAAAAAGGTCCATGTCTGATTGCTTTCTACAATGTGCTGGATTTGCAGCCTATTCAAAATTATTGTGCTGCACTAAAATGGTTGTAAATCTCCTTTTTTCTTTAATCAAAAGCTTTTTTTTATTGAGAAAAATGTTTTTCAATTTACAACAAAATCAATACATACAATACATACCCACTAAAGAACTAAAATGACAGTTATACTAACAATAACAATTCGTAGCAAAACATTTTTTTTAAATATAAAGAAAAATTTAACAAACCCGCGCTATGGTGATGTGTCCAAACAATAAATTAATAATTAGGGCTGCTGCTAAACTATAAGGTAAGCACCCCAAAGGTTTGAAACAAGAAATTAAATTAGCGCCGCTAATTAAATTTCTTGTTTCAATTTTTTTTAATTAGACTATGCAACTTCCAAACTATACATTCATTGTTACTTAAAGGGTTTGTAAAGGATTTTTTTTATCTTAATAGCTTCTTTTACCTTAATGCAGTGCTGTTTTCATGTCCTTATTGTTCGTTTTTGCTCTCAAGTTGCTGTAATTCTTCTCTGATCTCCACACTTCCCGGTTGTCTGTTTCCTGATAACCACAGTGCTGGGAGCTTTCTCTCTGTGGTCACTAATCAAGGAGGTGTGATTACTGTGTATCTAAAACCCCTCAACACCAATCATTTTTGTTTTTCAAACCATCACTGCCCTGTATTGGCTCTGTGGCTCTGTACAGCAGAGAGGCAGGAAACAACATGCAAAAACGAAACTAAAACTGTAGGTACATTATATGATTGATTTTTTATCTATTTTTAATCATTTTAAAAGGAATCAGTTAACTATTGTGTCTCTATACCCTGTAAACAGTCATTTCAGCAAAAAAAATGTTTTCCTTTACAACTCCTTTAAGACCTTGCATCCAAGCAATGGATTAATGATTACCTTTACAGGATAAGTCATTATACTCAGTTTAATTATAACTTCTTAACGGCTTATAGGTATTTCTAGTGCATAACTGAGATCTGTCCCTCTACTAACTTTCAGTCAACTCATCTGTAGACTCAACGGGCCAGATTCACAAAGAGATACGACGGTGTATCTCCTGATACACCGTCGTATCTCTGATTTACGTCGGTCGTATCTATGCGATTGATTCATAGAATCAGTTGCGCATAGATATGCCTAAGATCCGACAGGTGTAACTGTGTTACACCGTCGGATCTTAGGCTGCAATTCCCGGCCGGCCGCTAGGTGGCGTTTCACTTTATTTACGCGACGATTATGCAAATGAGGAGATACGCCGATTCCGAAACGAACGACCGCCCGGCGCTTTTTTTTTTACGTTGTTTGTATTCGGCTATTTTCCGGAGTATAGTTACCCCTGATTCTATGAGGCGCAGCCAATGTTAAGTATGGCCGTCGTTCCCGCGTCGAATTTTGAAATTTTACGTCGTTTGCGTACGTCGATTCTCAAAAGCGCTGGACGCAAGTTACGCTCACGCCGAAACCAATGACGTCCTAGCGACGTCGTTGGGAGCAATGCACGCCGGGAAAATTCGCAGACGGCGCATGCGCATTTAAATCGGCGCGGGGACGCGCCTTATTTAAATACTACACTCCCCCTAGCCGCGGAATTTGAATTCCGCCGGGGGATTTACGATCCGTCGCCGCAAGTTTTGAGGTAAGTGTTTTGTGAATTACCTACTTGCCTCAAAAACTTGCGGCGGCGGATCTTAAATCACATAGGTTACGCGAATCTAAAGATCCGCTAACCTTTGTGAATCTGTGTGAACATATTTACATCAACAAATTGGAGTCTAGCCATCGTGACCAAATCTTTCAAAAAAAATGGGGGTATAGCCTATGTTTATATGTCAATTCTTCTCTTCTTAAATTACAGTTAATCACTTCAAACCATTGAGTAGTTGTTGGTGGGGAGTTTGAAATCCATTTCTGCAATATATGTTTTCGGGCTATATGCATAGACCGCAGCAATATCACATGCATTTCAGATGGGAGAATATCTTCCGATACAATCCCTAGCAGAGCTATTTTTGGGTCAGAATGAATGTGTGTAGAGCATAGAGTATTTAAAATATCAAATATATGCTCCCAATACCGATGTAGTTTAGGGCAAGGCCACAAAATATGTATTATGTCTGAGTTTTTCCATCGGAAATTCCAACGGACATAGAAAGAGAACATGTAGAAAAATTCTATTGGAAATTCAGTTCGTCTGTATGGAACTCAGACGGAGAAAAAAACACGCATGCTCAGAATCAAGTCGACGCAAGCTCAGAAGCAGTGGACTTAATTTTTCTCGGCTCGTCGTAGTGTTGTACGTCACCGCGTTTTGGACAGTCGAATTTGGTGTGACAGTGTGTATGCAAGACAGCTTGAACGGAATTCCGTCAGAAAAATCAGTAGGAGTTTATCCCAGCGGAAATTCTGATCGTGTGTACGGGGCATCAGTTTGGTGTAGCTGCTTTACCCCAAATATGTAATTTTATAGGGAGACCTATGAATGATAAATAACTGGGTCAAACACTGTGAAGAGGATAAGGAAACTCTGGTCAGATTTCCCAAAGCTTGTTCCCATTCCTCATCACTAATATTCTCCAAATCCATACACCACCATCCGCGCTAGCTGTTGTTTGTAGGAAAGAATATAGGTCACCAATAAGTCCCTGTTTGTAATTCCCTGTAGATACAACCATAGTTAAACTAGTGGAAGGGTTATATTTTAATAGGAAGGTTACTGCCTGACTCCGCAGAGCATGCCACAACTACAAGTACTGAAATAATCATTTATTGGTTAAATGGTATTTTTCTGCCAGTTTATTAAATGGTTGTAGTGCTTCATTATAAAAAAGCTGATGAAGGACAAAATGGTTGTAAATCTCTGATATTAAAAATGAACAAAGCATATCTTTCTATAGTGTGTAATTGCCTCAATCCAAAGCACTTAGTGTGATTTCTGACTGCCATGTTCTTTCTCTGCTATCTGCATGGCTCATGCCCACCCCTTCAGCACAAAGCAGGAGATTGACTGCCAAAAATGATGCAGGTACAATGTTTCATCTGTTGTAGTGTGTTAGGCAGCCCATTCAAATGAACAGGCTCATAATACAAAGCATGTTAATGTTTATGCATTCAACACACCCCAATGGACCTCTCTTTTGTGAATGAACCCTGAGTGTATCCTTTTTTTTTTTTTATAATATTAAATAAAATTTAATCAGGGAATGTGAAAGCTCTCAATTTCAGAGATCCTGTCAAGAGTTACTAACCCCTGTCTGTAGCTTCCAGGCCAGATCTAGCAGGTCTGATGTGGGGGGTGCAGTAAAAAATGTCAGGGGGTCAGTAGGGAAGTGTACAAGAGTCAGTAGGCCAGTGTAAGTGAGCGAGTAGAGCAGATAATGGGGGTTAGCAGGGCATAGGATAGGGAGTCAGCAGGACAGTGTTCAGGGGTCAGATTAGAAGTGGACGGGGTACAACAAAGAAATAGCGGGGAAAATACTTACATACATAAAGTAACAAAGCTGTCCTGTGCATATAATATATCTGCTAGATTGATGCCTTCCCAGCACTCTGGCCCCTCTACACCCTAGATATCCCCACAGCACTCTGACCCCCCTACACCCTAGATATCCCCCCAGCACTCTGACCCCTTTACACTCCAGATATCCCCCCAGCACTCTGACCCCTCTACACTTCAGATATCCCCCCAGCACTCTGACCCCCCTACACCCTAGATATCCCCCAGCACTCTAAACCCTCTACACACAAGATATCCCCCCAGCACTCTGACCCCTCTACACTCCAGATATACCCCCAGCACTCTAAACCCTCTACACACAAGATATCCCCCCAGCACTCTGACCCCTCTACACCCCAGATATCCCCCCAGCACTCTGACCCCTCTTCACCCCAGATATCCCCCCAGCACTCTGACCCCTCTACACTCCAGATATCCCCCCAGCACTCTGACCCCTCTACACCCCAGATATCCCCCCAGCACTCTGACCCCTCTACACTCCAGATATCCCCCCAGCACTCTGACCCCTCTACACCCCAGATATCCCCCCAGCACTCTGACCCCTCTATACCCTAGATATCTCCCCAGCACTCTGACCCCTCTACATCCCAGATATCCCCCCAGCACTCTGACCCCTCTACACCCATCCATGTAGTACCCCATTTTCCAGTTGAGATACAGTGCATGTAAACTTTTGGCTGTGCCCACCTCCAGCACTTACTTTTACCTATACCAATCAAGCAGGCAGAAGGAGGGGCAGAGGAAGGGAGCACCAAAAGGGCATTCCAAGCCTTTTGGTGCAAACAGTGCTGGACAGCTGGGCTCACCATGACACCATCCACAATGCTACTTCCACAGGACTCTCAATGATGACGACTCATTCCCGACTCCCGAGCATTCAAGCTGCATGGGGCGGGGTCAGAGCATCACTGGGTATCATTCTGCACAGCACGGAGCACCGCTGCCCTCTTGCCTTCCCTGTGTATCCATCACTCTTAGTGCCATCATGGGTTCCCCAATTTTGGGGCAGCGTGGGATCAAGGATCAGCTGCTTTTGGGAAAGTGCAGGGGCCCCCGTGCAGCTGGGGCCCCTGGGCAGTGCCCAGGTGTGCCCTTTTATTAAGACAGCCCTGTCAGCAGGGCAGAGAACGGGGTTCACAAGGGCAGAGGGTGGGAACCAGTAGGGCAGAGGAAAGGGGGTCAGTAGGGCAGAGGAAAGTAGGTCAGCCGGATGGTGTACAGTTGTACAGTTGTCAGCAGGACATAGGATAGAGGTAGGGCATAGGACAGGGGTCACAAGGGCAGATGACACAGATCTGCAGAGAAGAGAGTGTCAGCAGGTTGATACCTCCACATAAATGGGCTTAATAATCAGTGGATGTGCATACAAGTTTTACAATTGTAGCACTACCCCCGTAGGAGTTGCTGAATTCTGGGTCCCCACTGCTGCACAGCCTGTCACACAGCATTTCCTTGATAAATTCAAATGCAGTAAACAGTCTCTGGCTTGCTTTTTGGTTGTTTTATTAGGGGATGATAACTTGGATGGGGTAGGGAATTATAGGATGCCCAACTTGAAAATGTCCATAACACAGAACAAAAAGGGACAACTTCCTTCTTCCTTCCTGCTGCATAAACTTGGTTCACTATGTACAGCACCTGCTGATCACTCCGCATAAAATTAACAGTCAAGGGTCTCTTGGGGGCCACCGACAGTCTCTCCTCAGCACTGCCTCTCCATCTTCCACCCGACTCCCTGCTCTATCTTCCACCCGACTCCCCGCTCAAATGCCTATTTATGGTCTTCCTTAGTTCCCTGCCAGGCCCACTCCTGGGGATTAGCTAAGGGCCCATAAATATGCAGAGCAGATGCTGCTCACCTCCATCCACTAGTTCCAGAATGTTCTCCAACTTTCCAGATACCAGGGGGAGGCACCAGGGAGCTGCCAGGATGAGTCATCCAGCCCTGGACTCTAATAACCCTGACCCAGATTCAGTTATTCAGGTTTATCCCTGGCCAGACAAATCCTTTTACCTACTCTCACTTCTAGTAGTACACACTAGAGGATGCTACACCACATATCACATTTATCAGTGTATAAATAAAACAATATACTATTCAAAACCGTCTTTTTTATATCACACTTTTCCACCATGTGTATTTCTTGTTTACTCAGTGTTAGGCCTCGTACACACGACCAAGAAACTCGACGGGCGAAACACATCGAGTTCCTCGTCGAGTTCCTTGTTAGGCTTGTCGAGGAACTCGACAAGCTTGCTTTGTGTACACACAGTCAAGCCAAAATCTCCTCGTTCTCAAACGCGGTGACACACAACACATACAACGGCAGGGGAAGTTCGATTCCACTAGCTAAACTCTTGGGGCTGCTTTTGCTAATTTCATGTGTTTGCGTGTTAAATAAAATTTTGCTAAGAGACATTTGCACTTTTCAGTATGTTACAGCTTTAAAAATGTGTTATCTCCATTACAAATGCTACTTTTACTCCCGTCTCATACTTTAATCTGAGCAAGCGCGGGTTTCTTAGCATATAGACGTCCGAGTTTCTTGTTGAAAACCAGCCCGACCAGAAACTCGACAAGCCAAATCAGACTCCCGTCGAGAAAATAGAGAACTTGCTCTCTTTTTAGCTCGTCGAGGTTCTCGACAGTTTCCTCGTCGAAAATGTACACACGACCGGTTTCCTCGGCAAAAAAATATCTCCCAGCAAGGTTCTTGCTGGTTTTTGCCGAGAAACTCGGTCGTGTGTACGAGGCCTCACAGGTATCAGACCACATTACAGTGACCCCCACCACCTCTGTGCCTGTGCATTTACCTTCAGCTTTGGATCTATATAGATCATGTCAAACATGCCTTCCCCTCTGGTGATCACTCCAAATGCTGCTCTGGTAATATCTCTACCTCTCCTGTATATGACTACATTTATCATTATTATTATTACCCTCCTGATCATGCTTACCTATATCTACATCCGGTACCTGACCTTGGCTTTGAACTAACTACTCCTCTGACTTCTACTCCACTTGAGACCTGTTACTTACCTTGGGCACCACCTGATCTCAGTGCCTCAGCTGTATACCCAGACAGTCGGAACATCCCTGCAAGCAGCCCAAGTTGATGACCTGTTCTTCTTTGAGCCTTGTACCTCCTTCAGGGGTGCCTGGAGCTTATCTGCAAGGAGAGCCCTCTCACCATTGGCCTACAACACCAGGTACATGATATTTTGCAATTTTACGTTGAGGAACATTATTTTGAAATTAAAAATATGTGAAGGTATCATGCTATAACATACTATACAGGGAGTGCAGAATTATTAGGCAAATGAGTATTTTGACCACATCATCCTCTTTATGCATGTTGTCTTACTCCAAGCTGTATAGGCTCGAAAGCCTACTACCAATTAAGCATATTAGGTGATGCACATCTCTGTAATGAGAAGGTGTGTGGTCTAATGACATCAACACCCTATATCAGGTGTGCAGAATTATTAGTCAACTTCCTTTCCTTTGGCAAAATGGGTCAAAAGAAGGACTTGACAGGATACCTTGCAGAGGGATGCAGCACTCTTAAAATTGCAACGCTTCTGAAGCGTGATCATCGAACAATCAAGCGTTTCATTCAAAATAGTCAACAGGGTCGCAAGAACCTTTTAGAAAAACCAAGGCGCAAAATAACTGCCCATGAACTGAGAAAAGTCAAGCGTGCAGCTGCCAAGATGCCACTTGCCACCAGTTTGGCCATATTTCAGAGCTGCAACATCACTGGAGTGCCCAAAAGCACAAGTTGTGCAATACTCAGAGACATGGCCAAGGTAAGAAAGGCTGAAAGACAACGACCACTGAACAAGACACACAAGCTGTAACGTCAAGACTGGGCCAAGAAATATCTCAAGAATGATTTTTCTAAGGTTTTATGGACTGCTGAAATGAGAGTGAATCTTGATGGGCCAGATGGATGGGCCCGTGGCTGGATTGGTAAAGGGCAGAGAGCTCCAGTCCTACTCAGACACCAGCAAGGTGGAGGTGGAGTACTGGTTTGGGCTGGTATCATCAAAGATGAGCTTGTGGGGCGTTTTCGGGTTGAGGATGGAGTCAAGTTGAACTCCCAGTCCTACTGCCAGTTTCTGGAAGACACCTTCTTCAAGCAGTGGTACAGGAAGAAGTCTGTATCCTTCAAGAAAAACATGATTTTCATGCAGGACAATGCTCCAGCACACGCGTCCAAGTACTCCACAGCGTGGCTGGCAAGAAAGGTTATAAAAGAAGAAAAACTAATGACATGGCCTCCTTGTTCACCTGATCTGAACCGCATTGAGAACCTGTGGTCCATCATCAAATGTGAGATTTACAAGGAGGGAAAACAGTACACCTCTCTGAACAGTGTCTGGGAGGCTGCGGTTGCTGCTGCACGAAATGTTGATGGTGAACAGATCAAAACACAGACAAAATCCATGGATGGCAGGCTTTTGAGTGTCCTTGCAAAGAAAGGTGGCTATATTGGTCACTTATTTGTTTTTGTTTTGTTTTTGAATGTCAGAAATGTATATTTGAGAATGTTGAGATGTTATATTGGTTTCACTGGTAAAAATAAATAATTGAAATGGGTATATTTTTTTTTTTTGTTAAGTTGCCTAATAATTATGCACAGTAATAGTAGTCACCTGCACACACAGATATCACCCTAAAATAGCTAAAACTAAAAAAAAAACAAAAAACTACTTCAAAAAATATTCAGCTTTGATATTAATGAGTTTTTTGGGTTCATTGAGAACATGGTTGTTGTTCAATAATAAAATGAATCCTCAAAAATACAACTTACCTAATAATTCTGCACTACCTGTATAAGCAAATGATGAAGCGGCCAACACAATTTGTTTGATTAACAAATGAAAATACATGAAAAGTCCACATGCAGCGCTAAGGCTACTTTCACACTGAGGCGCTTTACAGGAATTCTATCACCTGCAAAGTGCCTGTAAAGCGCCTCTCCTGTCACTCCATTGTGAAAGCCCAAGTGCTTTCACACTGGAGCGATGCGCTTGCGGGACGTTAAAAAAAGTCCTGCAAGCAGCATCTTTGAAATCAATGGGCACCTTTGGGATGAATTAGAATGGAGACTGCGAGCCAGGCCTTCTCGTCCAACATCAGTGCCTGGCCTCACAAATGCGCTTCTGGAAGAATGGTAAAACATTCCCAAAGACACACTCCTAAATCTAAATCTAAGTTGAAGCTGTTATAGCTGCAAAGGGTGGGCCAACTCAATATTGAACCCTACAGACTAAGACTGGGATGCCATTAAAGTTCATGTGCATGTAAAGGCAGTGTCCTAATACTTTTTCACAAATTTCGTGTATATGCTTAACTAGAAGACTGAAAGTGGAATACAATACACAGAGCAGTATTGGGATGCCATGTGGTGCAACCTGAGAAAATGTACTAAATCCCTATCAATCAGAGAAACAGCGCTCCATCTTTTTATCATATGGCACTATACTCCTCTTAGGCCGGGTATACACAGTCCGAATGTCGGGAGATTTTGGCCTTGTAAAAAAGGTTGATCCAGTCTGGCAAATCTCTCCACGAAATTCGCCAGTACACCTATCACCCTAACAATGTATAACTGTTTATTCTCTTTCATTCCAGAAATATCACACCATACAGAGAAGATGATTCATTTGTGTTGCCACGCAATGAGCAATAGGCTTAAATTGGGAACTCCCCACAGTTCCCTTTTCTCAAAAAATAGCTAGGATGGTTTCTACTAGCTTAATGAAAAACATATTTCACATTATACATGATTTCCAGAGAAATTGGGACCCATGGTTATTATTTAGTCTTTCCACCTCCAGCTAACTCTTTAAAAAAAAAAAAAAAAAAAAATTCCAGTATATTACACGGTTTAATCTCATACATATTGGGGGTTATTTACGAAAGGCAAATCCACTTTGCACTACAAGTGCAAACTACAATTGCACTTGAAATTGCACTGAAAGTGCAGTCGCTGTAAATCTGAGGGGTAGACCTGAAATGAGGGGAAGCTCTGCTGATTTTATTACCCAATCATGTGCACAGTGAGGCATGTTACAGCACAGTGAGGCATGTTACTTACAGCACAGTGAGGCATGTTACAGAGCAGCCTAGTGAAATATGAACTTTGTGCTGATATTGCTTGCAAAGCTTAAAAGACTCCAATTATATACTGTTATATACTGTTTGGGCCGAACATTCGTTGTTTGCTTGTTCCGGAAACAACCGAACTTTCATGTCGTTCGACCGTTTGTTTGGCCCCCCGAACTGACCACAATGCATTGCGGCGCTGAACAGTGCATTGCAAGCACTGATTGGCTGAAGCAGTGAAAGCCAATATGGGAAAATGTTGGGGAAAATTAAAGGTGGTAGAGTCGGGATGGGGAGGTGATATGTTGACAGAGTGTAGATGTGGATGGGAGGTAGCACATACTAAGGTGAACTGTGGATGGGTAGGGAGGGGGAAAGGGGGGTGTATTTGGGGGGAGAGTGAGCTGTGGATGGGGAGGGGGGTGAGTTGTGAACAGAGAGGGGGGGGTGAGTCATGGATGGGGGAAGCTATGGATGGCGGAGAGGGGGAGTTGTGGATAAAGAGGAGATGGTAAGTTGTGGATGGGGAGAGAAAGGAGAGCTGGGGATGGGGGAGAGAGTAAGCTGTGGATGGGGGAGGGTGAATTGTGGACAAGGAGGAGAGGGTGAGTTGTGGATGGGAAGGGGAGCTGTGGTTGGGGGGAGAGGGGGAGTTGTGGACAGGGAGGAGAGGGTGAGTTGTGGATGGGGGGGAAGAGGGGCTGTGGACGGGGGAGGGGAAGTTGTGGACAGGGAGGAGAGGGGGAGTTATGGATGAGGGAAGGGCAGCTGTGAATGGGGAGGAAGGTGAGTTATGGACAGGGAGGAGAGGGTGAGTTGTGGATGGAGGGGAAGGGGAGCTGTGGAGGGGGAGTTGTGGACAGGGAGGAGAGGAGGTGTTGTGGATAGGGAGGAGAGGGTGAGTTGTGGATGGGGTGGAAGGGAAGCTGTGGAGGGGGATTTGTGGGTGGGGGAAAGGGGAGCTGTGTATGGGGGAAGGTGGGTTATGGAATAAAGGAGAGGGTGAGTTATGGATGGTGTGGGGAAGGGGAGCTGTGGATGGGGGTTGGGGGAGTTGTGGACAGGGAGGAGTGGGTGAGTTATGGATGGGGGTGAAGGGGAGCTGTGGATGTGGGGAGGGGGAGTTGGGGACAGGGAGGAGAGTGTGAGTTGTGGATGGGGGGGAATGGGGAGCTGTGGATGGGGGAGGGGGAGGGCGAGTTGTGGACAGGGAGGAGAGGGTAAGTTATGGATGGAGGGGAAGGGGAGCTGTAGATGCAGGGAGGGGGGTTTGCGGACAGGGAGGAGAGGGTGAGTTGTGGATGGAGGGAAAGGGGAGCTGTGGATGGGGGGAGTTGTGGACAGGGAGGAGGGGGTAGCTGTGGATGGGGGGAGTTGTGGACAGGGAGGAGGGGGTAGCTGTGGATGGGGGGAGTTGTGGACAGGGAGGAGAGGGTGAGTTGTGGATGGGGAAATGGGGAGCTGTTTATGGGGGGTTGGGGGAGTTGTGGACAGAGAGGAGATGGTAAATTGTGGATGGAGGGGAAAAGGAGCTGTGGAGGGAGGAAGTGAGCTATGGTTGGGGGAGTAAGCTGTGAATGGGGGAGATGGGTGAATTGTGACAGGGGAGAGAGTTGTGGACGGGGGGAGAGGTGAGCTGTGGATGGGGGGAAGGGTGAGCTGTGGTTGGGGAGGTAAGCTGTGGATGGGGGGAGGGGTGAGTTTGGACAGAGTTGTGGACAGGGGGAGAGGTGAGCTGTGGATGGGGGGGAAGTGAGCTGTGGACAGAGGGAAAGGGGTGAGCTGTGGATGGGGAGAAGGCGGGCCTTAACCACGTCTATTATTTGGCATCACTTTACTTCCTTAGAAATGGTGGGATTGGGGGGTGCAGTTGGTGGGCTAGGAGTTGACTAGGGAGGGTTGGGTTCCTGCACCTATTCTCTCTGGGCCATATTCTGAGTAAAGTTACGATGGAGTAACTCAGGATACTCCATCGTAACTCCCTTTTTTGACCCGTGTATCTATGCTCCTGATTCTCAGAATCATTTTTGCATAGATACACTTAAGATCCGCCATCTGTAAGTCACTTACACTGGCGGATCTTAAATGCAATGACGCCGGCCGCCGCTAGATGGCATTTACATGAAGGAGTCATTTGCATATGCAAATGATCCTTCTACGCCGATTCACGAACGAGTTCGCGTCGCTAACGTCGTTTGCGTAAGCGGAAACTTACCCCTGCTATATGAGGGGTAAGTTTCCGCAAGTCTCGCGTAGGCCATGTTACGGATGGCGTCGGGTCCCCGTCGTGTTTTTTCGTCGGATACGTCGTTTACGTAAGTCGTTCTTGAATACGACTTTACGTCAATGACGCACACGTAGGCGTCATTGACGTTTTCCGCCGAGAACTGGAGCATGCGCACTGGGCTTTTTGCAGCCCGGCGCATGCCCAGTTCTTTTGCATCGGGGGCGCGCTTCATTTGAATAGAAGCCGCCCCCTTGGAGATCCGCCAGGCTACGCCGGGACACTTACACTCCGCTGTCCCAACTTATGGAGCAAGTGGTTGGGGAATACAACACCTGCTCCAGTAAGTTGGGACAGCGGAGTGTAAGTGCCCTAAGCGAAGCAGGCGGATATTTAGAGAGAATATGGCCCTCTGTGTTTATGTAATGTCATTTTCTTCTGGGACTTGTAATGTGTGCCATACCTGTCCAGAAGGAAGGTTTTTGTGTATAAATGCTGTGCTGTTTGTTAACCACTTCCCGACCCCCGCATGTACATATACGTCCACAATATGGCACGTACAGGCACATGGGCGTATAGGTACGTCCTCGCCTATTAGCGGGTGGGGGGTCCGATCGGGACCCCCCCCGCTACATGCGGAGGTCGGGTCCGCTCGGGGAGCGATCCGGGACCACGGCGCGGCTATTTGTTTATAGCCGCTCCGTCGCGATCGCTCCCCGGAGCTGAAGAACGAGGAGAGCCGTGTGTAAACACGGCTTCCCCGTGCTTCACTGTGTCGGCGCATCGATCGCGTCATTCCCTTTATAGGGAAGACACGATCGATGACGTCATTCCTACAGCCACACCCCCCAACAGTTGTAAACACATACTAGGTGCACCCTAACTCCTACAGCGCCCCCTGTGGTTAACTCCCAAACTGCAACTGTCATTTTCACAATAAAGAATGCAATTTAAATGCATTTTTTGCTGTGAAAATGACAATGGTCCCAAAAATGTGTCAAAATTGTCCGAAGTGTCCGCCATAATGTCGCAGTCACGAAAAAAATCGCTGATCGCCGCCATTAGTAGTAAAAAAAAAAAAATAATAAAAATGCAATAAAACTATCCCCTATTTTGTAAACGCTATAAATTTTGCGCAAACCAATCGATAAACGCTTATTGCGATTTTTTTTACTAAAAATAGGTAGAAGAATACGTATCGGCCTAAACTGAGGAAAAAAAATGTTTTTATATATGTTTTTGGGGGATATTTATTACAGCAAAAAGTAAAAAATATTGCATTTTTTTCAAAATTGTCGCTCTATTTTTGTTTATAGCGCAAAAAATAAAAACCGCAGAGGTGATTGTGACGAGATCCTTCCTCGCCCAGCCGTCACATTGGTTGGCAGCGGTGGGATTTGCTCTCCAGTTACTGGGACAACTCCAAACCACCACCATGAATGACCAGCTATGCAGCCTGGAGGAGAACCATGCTAAAAGACTTGCTTGAGAGCCGTGGAGGGACCGGTGGGAAGAACAAGGCCACCCTGATCATTGCGCTAGCCGAGATGGATCAGAGGGATGGTGATGCAGGACCCCGGTCAGTTGAAGACTTGTTCCAGCAGCGAGTTCAACAGCGGTTGGCATTATATGGTGTGAACCCATCAGAGACCGCCATACAGAACACCATTAGAGACCTCCAGCGGCAGGATGAGAGAGAACGAGAGTGGCAACAGAGAGCACGAGAGCGGCAACAGAGAGCACGAGAGCGGCAACAGAGAGAACGAGAGCGGCAAGAGGAGCTGGAGACCGCCTACAGACAGCTGCTAGACTCTGCTCAGCAGCAGGGTGGGGCTCCCGTTGCCTGGGACTGTCTGGGAAAAATAGCAGACAGTCAAAAAGATGAGGAGCAAATGGGGCCAGGGGTGACCCTACGTTTTCCCGTTCTAACCGCACTGGAAGAAGCAGCGATGATACAGAGGGCACTGCGAGCGCTAGAATGCAAGAACGCACCGGAGGTCCCCCAGGCAGCGAGACAAGCTAATAGCATGAAGGTCTCAGAAAGGGGAGTTGAGACAGGCGCTGGAAGGCTGGGAAATGATGATCAGCAGCAAGTCCAGAGTATCTCATCGGGTGCCCCAGCAGAAGCGCTGGCTACAGGGCAGAATGCCTCTGGCATCTGCCCAGCATCAGAAAAAGAGGGGGATCCGGAGAGTCTGAGAGAGGATCTGCGTGAGCTGTTGTCCCAACAGCAGATATCCCCACCGGGAGTAGAGGAAGCAATTCTCCCTCCCCAGCAATTGGACACTACCCCAATGTTCATCCCCCCAGCAGAAGTGCTGGCAACAGGGCAGAGTGCTAGCCATCTCTGCCCAGCACCGGGACCAACTGTGGAGTTCCAGGGAGCCGGGGCGGTTGGCCCCCCTCCCCAGCAACAAGCTGAGGTAGTGAAGCTGTTACTCCCAGCTGAATCACTGGCAGCAGGGCAGGATGCTACTGGCTGCTGCACACCACTACAGCTTGAGCGGATATCGGTGGATGGGACTGTGGTCCCCACTCACAGCAACCCAGCGGAAGAGCTGGCAACAGAGCAGAGTGCCCCGGGCCTCTGCTCTCAACTAACAGAAGAGGGGGTTCCGGTGGTAGTGGATGGGACTCCGATCTCCACGGACACAACCCCAGAACATGGTGCGGCACTGAGACAGGAGGATGTCGGCTTTGCTTTGCAAGCACCGGGGGATTTTTACCTAGCCTCAGTGGATGGGACTGCAGTCTCCACTGGTATACCCCAGGAATGGTGGCCAGTTGGCCCAGATTCCCAACGGCATGATGAACTGAGCCCAGCCACCCTGTCTTCTCTCCAGCGGCTGAAAGGACTCCAGGGAGAAGGGCCAGTCCAGGCCTCTCCCCAGCGGCAGGCGTGTTCTCTGAGAGAGGCAGAGATTGGCTGGGTGAGTAATGCTCTGTTTGGGACAAGTTATCTGGGGTACTGGGTGGGTACCGGAATTGGGGTCTCTCCCAGTGTTAGTCTCCTGCCAAAGGGGGAGATGTGTGACAGACCTAGCCGGGACAGGGGCTTTTGGAGAGGACTGAATGTGAGCCTCTTGCCATCCGATTATGGGCCAGGACCTCAAAACAGGAAGGCAGATGGGTCATCCCAGCGGACAGTCCTGGAACCTTAAGACTACTTTTCCAACATCCTCGAGTTGACCCGTTTGGGTCCCACTGCGGCTGTTGGACTGTTTCCCAGGGGAAGTAATGTCATGGACCTTGGAGTAATGGAGTGGTTACTGAGCTATATTGAGACATTTCCATTATGTGATAAGCCTGTTTAAAGCCTTTGTGATTATCAGGTGTGGGTGTCTTCTGTCGGAGACAGCCCGTCTGAAGATGTAAGTGTTTATGCTAAGTGCCTTTGTACTGTTCTAAAGGTCAGAAGCCTCCTGTCAGGAGCATTGAATTAGCATTCTATTGTCTAAAGCAATGTAACCTCTCAGAGGTAGTAATTAAGTAGACCGGGTTATTGTGTACATTGATTACCCCCTGGGGCTTCTGTCTCAATACACAAGTCTTTCTATCCAAGCTATTGGACCAATCCCTGTTGACAATTTCAAGTCCTCATTTGCATGGTCAAGGAGGACTTGAGTGAAGACTGGATATACTTTACAATTGACCAATAGGAAAGCGGTTGTTGGGAGTGGGATGTTCCAAAATTCTGTATAAAAGTGTGCTGTGTATTTGAAAATAAAGAGTCCTGCTTGAACTTACATACAGCCTGCCTGGTGTTTGTTCTTAATGGGTCTGAATGGCACATAGCTGTAGTTCGGACCCCGGAACCTTGGATGACTGGACCATCAGACGTTGCAATCTGCAAGCTGACTCACTGGTAGCAGAGGAGTGTCGGGAGAGCAGGACCTGGGCGAGGAAGGATCTCGTCACAGTGATCAAATACCACCAAAAGAAAGCTCTATTTGTGGGGAAAAAAGGACGCCAATTTTGTTTGGGAGCCACGTCGCACGACCGCGCAATTGTCTGTTAAAGCGACACAGTCCCGAACTGTAAAAACCCCTTGGGTCTTTAGGCAGCAATATGGTCCGGGGCTTAAGTGGTTAATAATGTCAGTCCTGTTGGTTCTGACTGATGCTAGGAGTACATTTTCTATCTACAGCCCTAACCTAATATACTGGTCCTGTCTGGAAATTAGGGAGATTTGGGTTCCAGAGTGGAGGAAGCTGTAGTCTGACACCCAGCCAGGGTGTCAGGCAGTCCAGTCCATCATATGGTTTCAAGTTGCTGCCCCTCTGAATGTGATAAAAATGACCCTCTGCAAGATATTTTTAGATGGGTATAGAGGCCCACTTGGTATAAAAGTCCATCACACTTGAGGGTTTATTTTTTCTACTCGAGTTCACCCGTTGGCTTTACCTTTAACCAATGAACTGAGAACTTCAATATACGTCCTAAAGTGCTTAAAAAAAAACTTCCCCTTTTGGGTAGAGCTCCGCTTTAAAGAAGTTTTAAACCCAAAAACAAAAATGTAAAATATTTCAACTTGCTGATCGTTAGAATTGGTGGCTGCATTCGTTTTCTTCTTTAGGCTTTTCCCCCTCTGTTGATGACCTGATGATCTGACCAGTAACACACCTCCTGTATTAGAGTGCCCCTGCTCTGGACAAAGGAGGAAGACCTTTGGACAGCAGCATTGTCACTCTGGGAGAAGGGGAGTGTTAACTTACTGTGGAACCTATGGGGTTAATCCTCTGCATTGTGTAAAAAGGCTGTTTGATCCTGTAATCTCTGATCCTCCACTTCTTTTACTGTCCCCAATCCATCTGCTGATATCACAGAGCCCTAGGAGGCACACGATTTTGGATAAAATGAGAATCACGATTTTTTTGCTTAGAATAAACATTGCAATTCTGTCATGATTCTTGCGGCGTAACATGATCTTTCACATTATACAAAAAATTGGGCTAACTTTACTGTTTATTTCATCTTTTTATTAATTGAAGTGTATTTTTGCCCCCAAAAATTGCATTTGTAAGACTGCTGAGCAAATACAGTGTGACATAAAATATTGCAATGACCGACATTTTATTTTCTAGGGTCTCTTCTAAAAATATATATATAACGTTTGGGGGTTCCAACTAATTTTCTGGCAAAAAATACAGATTTTAACTTCTAAGCAACAAGTGTCAAAAAAGGTTTAGTCTTTAAATTGTTAAACTGCAATCTACAGACTGAAGTTCATCCCTTTAGACCCCTTTCACACTGAGGAGTTTTTCAGGCGGTACAGCGCTAAAAATAGCGCTGCTATACCGCCCGAAAAACTCCTTCACTGCATACTCAATGTGAAAGCCCGAGGGCTTTCACACTGAGGCGATGCGCTGGCGGGAGAGAAAAAAAAATCTCCTGCCAGCAGCATCTTTGGAGCGGTGAGAGGAGCGGCGTGTATACCGCTCCTTCACTGCTCCTTCCCATTTAAAAACAATGGGAAACCGTGTTAATACCGCCCGCAATGTGCCTCTGCAGAGGCGCATTGCGGGCGGTAATAACCCTTTCTCGGCCGCTAGCGGGGGTAAATACTGCACCGCTAGCGGCCGAATCCCGTGGCAAATCCGACGGTATAGCTCCCGCCCCAGTGTGAAAGGGGCCCTAATCTCTAAAAGATCGAAATGACACAATGGCCCAGATTCACAAAACACTTACGCCAACGTATCTCGAGATACGCCGCGTAAGTGTAAGTATGCACCGTCGTATCTGTGCGCCGTGCCCACAAAAATAGATACGCCTGAAAATAGGCTTTATCCGACCGACGTAACTTTCCTACGCCGGCGTATCGTTGGCGCATATTTACGCTGGCCGCAAGTGGTACTCCCATTGATTTCCTATTCACCTATGCAAATTAGGGAGATACGCTGATTCACAAACGTACTTGCGCCCGGCGCATAATATGCACGCTTTGCGTAAGTCCTACATCCGGTGTAAAGTTATTCCCTATATAGAAGGCGCAAGTCATGCAAAGGTATGGACCAGGGAACACAGCCGTCGTATTTTATGTCGTTTACGTAGTACGTGAATAGGGCTAGGCGTAGGTTACGTTCACGTCGTAGGCAGTGATTCGACGTATCTTAGGCAGTTGTTTCGACGTGATTTTGAGCATGCGCACTGGGATGCGTCCACGGGACGGCGCATGCGCCGTACGTTATTCGTAACTTTATGACGCTCAGTCCTTCATTTACATGGGGTCACGCCTCATTAGCATGGCTCACGCCCACTTCCACCTACACTGGCTTACGCTGAGGAAACCCAGCGTATCTTTAACAGCGACTGGGGGCGAGTGCTTTGTGAATATTGTGCTTGCCTCTGTGAGCTGCGTCGGCATAGTGTATATTCGATACGCTACGCCGGCATAAATATGCGCCAATGTATGTGAATCCGGGCCATTGTATCTATTCTCTTCTCTATGTCTCAGTGTTAAGGAATGTTGATAAACATTTGTCTGTTTTTTTGTTGTTGTTTTTTTTATTTGTTTTTTTGATTTGCCTCCAAATCGCCTTGCAAAGTCATGCTTTAAATCGGCCGCACACCGTTTAAGGCATCTTTATTGCAGATAAAAATCAAATACAGTCTGTCACTGCTGGCTCTCAGAATAAATAGCCCAGCGGGGGCATCTACGCTCTTTAACTTGGGTGGAAGAATCATTTCTTTCATTCAGCAAGAAAGTTGAACGAAAGAAAGCTAACAGTGTGTATGACCATCCTTACATAGCATCTTTCTAAATTATATGTCACCATAAACACCACAGTACACGGTAACCCATCCACAATAGGTATGATGGTATCAGAAAATTAAACAAATGGAATTGCAAATTTTGATGTGTGCCGCTTATCTGATATCTTTTATTCTGAGTCCTGGATTCCCCGGACAGTATACACATGGTTACAGGCAGGGCTCAAGTCCTGCGGGAAAGCGTGGGAACGGAGTTCCTGCACTTTTTTCACAGCAGGAACGCAGTTCCCTTTGCAGGACTAGAGCAGCCGAGACGCCCGAGCCAATCCTTCACTAAGCGGCGATGCCCAGCTTGAGTCACTGTCAGGGGCAGGTGAACCTTAGTAATACTTTATGTTTCTGGCCGCTTCCTGTATATGGATTCATCAGGTAGTGTGCGGGTATTCCGTCACTTCCTCGGATTTAGAAAGAACTTTAAGCAAGTTATTTGTAAATCCCGCGATAACTCGTTGCAGACCTCCGCAATGTCTCCTGGGAACAATGACAAAAGCTCCCAGGAGACATTGTGGCATCGAGGAAGTGACGGAACACTACCCGATGAATCCATATACAAGAAGCGGCCAGTAACATAAAGGATTACTAAGGTACAGTAGATCGGAAAAAAAAACAAACATGCGGTTTAGTAATTATGCATATGAGCGTATCATTTTAATTTTTTTTGGTGGGGGAGTGGATCTTGGGTGGGAGTTCCCACACTTTTTTCGCCAGGACTTGACCCCTGGTTACAGGCTTGTCTTCATACATAGTCCAGCCTTGTGATACAGTATGTCCCACATTCTCCTACATGTGCAAAGTCATATGTCATGGATCACTGCCTCATGCCGCATACACACGGTCGTTTTTTGTCTTGGAAAAAAACGTTGTTTTTTATCATGAAAAAAAAACGACGTTTTTCAAACTTCATTTTAAAAAACGACGTTGCCTACACACCATCGTTTTTTCAAAAAGCTCTAGCAAAGCGTGGTTACGTACAGCACGTGCGACGGCACTCTGTTCCATTCAAGCTCGCGTCATAACTTGCTTCTGAGCATGCGCGGGTTTAAAAACGTTGTTTTAAACGTGGTTTTAGCCCACACACGGTCATTTTTTATGACACAAAAAATGACATTTTGAAAAACGACATAAAAAATTGAAGCATGTTCGAAAAAAAATTTGGTCGTTTTTTAGAAGATAAAAAACAACGTTTTCCCCACACACGGTCATTTTAAATGACGTTTTTAAAAATGTCGTTTTTTTCCATCACAAAAGCATTCTATTAATTCTAGAGCTATAGCATATCTCCCAACTTTTTGAGATGGGAATGAGGGACACCTATAAGCAAAGGTATGTAGACATAGGACACACCCCTTGCCACGCCTCCTTAAAGAATTGCACACAAGAAAAAAACCCACAAGTGCTTTTTTTAACCCTACTATTCCTTTATATTGGCCTTTGCAATTTACAAATGCAGCAATTTATAAATATGATGATGGGTTTAGCACTGGAAAACACCTTTTGATAGATAAAAAGTGCATTTTATATACAGCTATATAGATCAGACCAAAATGAGGGACAAATGAGGAGCTATCAGGGATCAAGGACAGTTGGGAGCTATGGCTATAGTATTATCCAGTTCCACATTCCATGTGACATTTGCAGTTAGCAATAAAATGTATTTCCATATGACTTTGCATGGACTATGGCACAGTGAGCAAACAACTAATTCCATTGGAAATTCAGGTCGTCTACATGACTTCAACAAATAGATGGTATTATCATTAAGGAGTAAAGTAGCTTTAAACAAATGATTGCTATGATACAATATGCCTATTCAAAAATCAATTAACACTGGTTGTTATCTTACAATTCAGCGCACAATGGCTAAGGGTGAACCAGCCAGATAGCAAGCAATTGTGCTGCAAGTCTTACATAGTTACATAGTCAGGTTGAAAAAAGACACAAGTCCATGTAGTTCAACCATAAAAATAAATACAATAACAAATATTATACAGTCCCATACACCCAATTCTATACCCACAGTGGATCCAGAGGAAGGTGAAAAATCCCAGCAGAGCATGATCCAATTTGCTACAGCAGGGGAAAAAAAAATTCCTGAACCCCCGAGAGGCAATCAGATTTTCCCTGGATCAACTTTGTCTATAAATCTTAGTACTCAGTTATTTAATGTACATTTAGGAAAGTATCCAGGCCTTTCTTAAAGCAATCTACTGAACTGGCCAGAACCACCTCTGGAGGGAGTCTATTCCACATTTTCACAGCTCTTACTGTGAAGAAACCTTTCCGTATTTGGAGATGAAATCTCTTTTCCTCTAGACGTAAAGTGTGTCCCCTTGTTCTTTGTGTTGACCGTAAAGTGAATAACTCAACACCAAGTTCACTATATGGACCCCTTATATATTTGTACATGTTGACAGGGCTTTTTTTCTCAGACAATAGGTGCAGGAACTCCCCTTTTCCGAGTCACTTTTCTCTGCCCCTACCCACCTCCGAGCAACGTCCCTTGGTTCCATCCTCTACCCACCTCCCAGTACAGCCCCTTTTAGACAATACAGAACTAAGTATCATTTTGTTGTGCTAAGTAATTTGTATGGAATTTAGTTTCCCCTTCAGCCAGCAACAATAGATCCTCCTAACAATGTACCACCCACAACAAAATCCCCCCCCCCCAGCAACAATAGACTACCGGCAGCATCAACAGATCTCCGCACAGCCAGCATTAATAGACTCTCTGGCAGCCATCAACCATAGACCCCTCCCCCAACAATAGATCATCTTCAGCAACAACTGATCCCCGCAGCAACAATAGGTCCCCCACCAGCAACACTAGACCTCCTCAGCAACACTAGACCCCCCTGCAAAAATAGATCCCCTCCAGCTAGAATATATCCGCCAGCAGTGAGCATCAATACCCTGCAGCACACCCCAGCACCCCTTGACATTACATACAGTCAGTCCAGGAGGTGCCGGAACTGCGTTCCCCCGCGTTCTCGCTGAAAAAAAGCCCTGCATGTTGATCATATCTCCCCTTAATCTGCGTCGGCATAGTGTATATTCGATACGCTACGCCGGCATAAATATGCGCCAATGTATGTGAATCCGGGCCATTGTATCTATTCTCTTCTCTATGTCTCAGTGTTAAGGAATGTTGATAAACATTTGTCTGTTTTTTTTTTGTTGTTTTTTTTATTTGTTTTTTTGATTTGCCTCCAAATCGCCTTGCAAAGTCATGCTTTAAATCGGCCGCACACCGTTTAAGGCATCTTTATTGCAGATAAAAATCAAATACAGTCTGTCACTGCTGGCTCTCAGAATAAATAGCCCAGCGGGGGCATCTACGCTCTTTAACTTGGGTGGAAGAATCATTTCTTTCATTCAGCAAGAAAGTTGAACGAAAGAAAGCTAACAGTGTGTATGACCATCCTTACATAGCATCTTTCTAAATTATATGTCACCATAAACACCACAGTACACGGTAACCCATCCACAATAGGTATGATGGTATCAGAAAATTAAACAAATGGAATTGCAAATTTTGATGTGTGCCGCTTATCTGATATCTTTTATTCTGAGTCCTGGATTCCCCGGACAGTATACACATGGTTACAGGCAGGGCTCAAGTCCTGCGGGAACACGTGGGAACGGAGTTCCTGCACTTTTTTCACAGCAGGAACGCAGTTCCCTTTGCAGGACTAGAGCAGCCGAGCCGCCCGAGCCAATCCTATACTAAGCGGCGATGCCCAGCTCGAGTCACTGTCAGGGGCAGGTGAACCTTAGTAATACTTTATGTTTCTGGCCGCTTCCTGTATATGGATTCATCAGGTAGTGTGCGGGTATTCCGTCACTTCCTCGGATTTAGAAAGAACTTTAAGCAAGTTCTTTGTAAATCCCGCGATAACTCGTGGCAGACCTCCGCAATGTCTCCTGGGAACAATGACAAAAGCTCCCAGGAGACATTGTGGCATCGAGGAAGTGACGGAACACTACCCGATGAATCCATATACAAGAAGCGGCCAGTAACATAAAGGATTGCTAAGGTACAGTAGATCGAAAAAAAAAAAAAAAAACATGCGGTTTAGTAATTATGCATATGAGCGTATCATTTAATTTTTTTTGGTGGGGGAGTGGATCTTGGGTGGGAGTTCCCACACTTTTTTCGCCAGGACTTGACCCCTGGTTGCAGGCTTGTCTTCATACATAGTCCAGCCTTGTGATACAGTATGTCCCACATTCTCCTACATGTGCAAAGTCATATGTCATGGATCACTGCCTCATGCCGCATACACACGGTCGTTTTTTGTCTTGGAAAAAAACGTTGTTTTTTATCATGAAAAAAAAACGACGTTTTTCAAACTTCATTTTAAAAAACGACGTTGCCTACACACCATCGTTTTTCAAAAAGCTCTAGCAAAGCGTAGGTTACGTACAGCACGTGCGACGGCACTCTGTTCCATTCAAGCTTGCGTCATAACTTGCTTCTGAGCATGCGCGGGTTTAAAAACGTTGTTTTAAACGTGGTTTTAGCCCACACACTGTCATTTTTTATGACACAAAAAACAACATTTTGAAAAACGACATAAAAAATTGAAGCATGTTCGAAAAAAAATGTGGTCGTTTTTTAGAAGACAAAAAACAATGTTTTCCCCACACACGGTCATTTTAAATGACATTTTTAAAAATGTCGTTTTTTTCCATCACAAAAGCATTCTATTAATTCTAGAGCTATAGCATATCTCCCAACTTTTTGAGATGGGAATGAGGGACACCTATAAGCAAAGGTATGTAGACATAGGACACATCCCTTGCCACGCCTCCTTAAAGGTGCAATTAGGGTTGTCCCGATACCGATACCAGTATCGGTATCGGGACCGATACCGAGTATTTGCGGGAGTACTTGTACTCGCGCAAATACCCCGGATACCTAAATAGAATACTTCCCCCCCCCCGCCGCATCGAAAGCCGCCGCATCGAAAGCCGCCGCATGGGTTAAACGGCGTGCAGGAACATCACAGCTTTCATTTGAATAGCTGTAGTGTTCCCGCGTGTATAGACACTCCCCCTTGCTCAGGATTGGATGGGTGATCGTGATCTGTCCAATCCCGAGCAAGGGGGAGTGTCTATACGCGCGGGCAAAACAGCTATTCAAATGAATGCTGTGATTTTCTCCATGCGGCGGCGGCGGCGGCGGCTTTCGGCGGCAAAGGTATGGGGGAAATGGCTGGATGGACATGGCTGCATATGTGAGGGACATGGCTAGAGGGACATGGCTGCATATGTGAGGGACATGGCTAGAGGGACATGGCTGCATATGTGAGGGACATGGCTAGAGGGACATGGCTGCATATGTGAGGGACATGGCTGCATATGTGAGGGACATGGCTAGAGGGACATGGCTGCATATGTGAGGGACATGGCTACATATGTGGGGGACATGGCTGGGGGGACATGGCTGGGGGGACATGGCTGCATATGTGGGGGACATGGCTGCATTTGGGGACACATTTAAAAAAAGTATCGGTATTCGGTATCGGCGACTACTTGAAAAAAAGTATCGGTACTTGTACTCGGTCCTAAAAAAGTGGTATCGGGAACACCCTAAATTGCACACAAGAAAAAAACCCACAAGTGCTTTTTTTAACCCTACTATTCCTTTATATTGGCCTTTGGAATTTACAAATGCAGCAATTTATAAATATGATGATGGGTTTAGCACTGGAAAACACCTTTTGATAGATAAAAAGTGCATTTTATATACAGCTATATAGATCAGACCAAAATGAGGGACAAATGAGGAGCTATCAGGGATCAAGGAAAGTTGGGAGCTATGGCTATAGTATTATCCAGTTCCACATTCCATGTGACATTTGCAGTTAGCAATAAAATGTATTTCCATATGACTTTGCATGGACTATGGCACAGTGAGCAAACAACTAATTCCATTGGAAATTCAGGTCGTCTACATGACTTCAACAAATAGATGGTATTATCATTAAGGAGTAAAGTAGCTTTAAACAAATGATTGCTATGATACAATATGCCTATTCAAAAATCAATTAACACTGGTTGTTATCTTACAATTCAGCGCACAATGGCTAAGGGTGAACCAGCCAGATAGCAAGCAATTGTGCTGCAAGTCTTACATAGTTACATAGTCAGGTTGAAAAAAGACACAAGTCCATGTAGTTCAACCATAAAAATAAATACAATAACAAATATTATACAGTCCCATATACCCAATTCTATACCCACAGTGGATCCAGAGGAAGGTGAAAAATCCCAGCAGAGCATGATCCAATTTGCTACAGCAGGGGAAAAAAAAATTCCTGAACCCCCGAGAGGCAATCAGATTTTCCCTGGATCAACTTTGTCTATAAATCTTAGTACTCAGTTATTTAATGTACATTTAGGAAAGTATCCAGGCCTTTCTTAAAGCAATCTACTGAACTGGCCAGAACCACCTCTGGAGGGAGTCTATTCCACATTTTCACTGCTCTTACTGTGAAGAAACCTTTCCGTATTTGGAGATGAAATCTCTTTTCCTCTAGACGTAAAGAGTGCCCCCTTGTTCTTTGTGTTGACCGTAAAGTGAATAACTCAACACCAAGTTCACTATATGGACCCCTTATATATTTGTACATGTTGACAGGGCTTTTTTTCTCAGACAATAGGTGCAGGAACTCCCCTTTTCCGAGTCACTTTTCTCTGCCCCTACCCACCTCCGAGCAACGTCCCTTGGTTCCATCCTCTACCCACCTCCCAGTACAGCCCCTTTTAGACAATACAGAACTAAGTATCATTTTGTTGTGCTAAGTAATTTGTATGGAATTTAGTTTCCCCTTCAGCCAGCAACAATAGATCCTCCTAACAATGTACCACCCACAACAAAATCCCCCCCCCCCAGCAACAATAGACTACCGGCAGCATCAACAGATCTCCGCACAGCCAGCATTAATAGACTCTCTGGCAGCCATCAACCATAGACCCCTCCCCCAACAATAGATCATCTTCAGCAACAACTGATCCCCGCAGCAACAATAGGTCCCCCACCAGCAACACTAGACCTCCTCAGCAACACTAGACCCCCCTGCAAAAATAGATCCCCTCCAGCTAGAATATATCCGCCAGCAGTGAGCATCAATACCCTGCAGCACACCCCAGCACCCCTTGACATTACATACAGTCAGTCCAGGAGGTGCCGGAACTGCGTTCCCCCGCGTTCCCGCTGAAAAAAAGCCCTGCATGTTGATCATATCTCCCCTTAATCTCCTCCTCTCAAGAGTGAATAAATTCAGTTCCTCTAATCTTACCTCATAGCTGTGCTCCTCCATGTATCTTATCAGTTTGGTTGCCCTTCTCTGCATTTTCTCCAGTTCCCCGATATCCTTTTTGAGAGCTGGTGCCCAAAACTGAGCTGCATATTCCAGATGAGGTCTTACTAATGATTTGTACAGGGGCAAAATTATATCACTGTCTCTGGAGTCCACACCTCTCTTACAGTTTTTCTCCATTGTTTTGGCTCATTTCTTGAAACAGAAATGACATTCTCAAAACAACATGGACAAGTCTCCAAACCACTTCGCAATTGTTCACAACTGAATGGCATTTCTCATTCATTTCATCAAATTGCAAATGTCTCAGTACATGTCTCACTGTCTCAGTACATCTTTCAAATGATTAAGTACAAGTAGCCTACATTTAGCACAATTTCCAATTGAATAGATCTTGTTGATCTAAACTGATTGTCATTTCTTCAGTCTAATGGTCGTTCTCTCCAAAACATGTCAGCATCATTTCATTGTTTAAGTCATCACATGCACAATAGTCTGTTCAATTGTCAAAATTATTCAGGAACATAATACCATGAATACCATATATGAATCTCTTGGAACATTTGATAAAATGATTACAGCAATTGACAGTCGGGTGCAACTAGAACTTGACTAACGAAGGAGGAGTTGGTCTCAGATGACCAATCAAACAGTATGTTTAGTTACTGTACCTGACAGATGTTGTCCATGATTGTGAATGCTGCCAAACATGTATATATAGAGCTTGACCATGCAGGACCAGTACAATTTCTGAACATGGAGTCACCTGGCCAAGTAAATGAACAATGGCAACTGTCTGCTCGAGGATGAAGAAGAGGAGGAGGAGTAAGGGTGCATGGTGGTAGAATAGGGGGAAGAGGCCGAGGAGCACGAAGACACCATGCTCTCCCTGATGAAATTTGGGCCACAATTATAGACCATGTCATCAACCATGGCCTCACAATCAATGATGGAATTATATAATGTATAGGACAGGACACTGTGCATAGAGAAACAAATATGTTTATTCATTTACATATTCATTTCGTGTGTGTGATAGGCCTACAGTATTACAGTATCTTACCTCAGTGGGATGTTACGTATGATACTAACAATGACAGGAAAAATATTGTAGATGTAGCGTCTGTGTACCTCCAAGTACCGGTGCTATTACTGTAAAAGTTAAGGGATAATCAGAGTGTAGTTGACTCTGATTCTGATTGCAATTTTACAAAGGGTCTCTGTTTCAGCTGGGCTGTGCTGCGGGTCCATTCTGTGGTTGCTGGGGTGTCATACCACCCCGGGGCGACAGTGGAGTCCAGGCTGGGGTGCCTCTTGCCAGCAGCCAATCGGGAGGGAGTTTCTCTCGCGGGGCATGCTGGGGGAGGGTACTTCTGGAGCAGACGCCATTGAGGCGGGGTTCTTTTCCTGAGGTGGCACCCACCTTTAGGGTGACCACACATCACGGCCCCCCGGCGAGATGGCCTACCAGACAGGGGTGCGCGTGCCACGCGGTGTTCCTGGTTCCAGGACCATGTTGGCCCGGAACATTTAAAGCTGTGGCGGGGCCCCAGTATTCGACTGGGTCCCCAATTCTGAGAAGAAGATGTACCCCAGGTTTGGAACCACTGTTATACTGGCCAGTAGTATATTGAACTTGTGGAACATAGAACATTCCTATGTAGCTGTCTGTAACTCTAGTGTATGACTCTTCTGTATGTTTGATTTGATGTTTTCTTTTTTTACTCTATTGTAGAGAATAATGGCACTGGAAGGAAACGAGACCTCTCACATACCCGTGTATGTGGATGAGGCTGGCTTCAACCTGGCCAAGGGCCAAAGACGTGGCCGTAATTTTATTGGCCACCGGGCCACGGTGGATGTCCCAGGCCAGCGAGGGGGCAATATAACTATGTATGCTGCCATTTCTGAGAATGGTGTGGCCACTCACATGCCCAGTCTTGGCCCATACAATACACAGAAGCTCCTCATCTTCTTGGACCACCTTCATTCGGATTTGATCCCTGAAAATGAGAGAGGTCTCATAGGGCCTCACCTACCACAAAATATAATTGTATGGGACAATGTGAATTTTCACCATGGCCCGCTTATCAGGGCCTGGTCACTGCTCATCCAAGGATGGATATGGTGTTCCTACCACCTTACTCTCCTTTCCTCAATACTATTGAGGAGTTTTTCTCTGCTTGGAGGTGGAGAGTGTATGAGCATCGGTCTCAAGATCAGAGGTCCCTGCTCCATACAATGGACGCTGCCTGTGAGGATATTACAGGAGATCAGTGTAGGGGATGGTTGCAACATGCACGCCGTTTCTTCCCTCGTTGCATCGCAAGGGAGAATATACGCTGTGATGTTGACAAAAATCTGTGGCCAGACAGACAGCAGCGTGTGGATGGGCAGGAGGGTGAGGACGGTGGACAGGACAGGGAGGGTGAGGACAGCGACCAGTGAAGAGATGTTACAGTAGTTGTAAAACTCCAGCTTTATTTACAGCATTGTAGGCTAAATGTAATTTTCCTTGTTTTATGTTTGTGAATTTATATTTCCGTATATATTATGCTATATACATTTTCTTTTTACTCTGAAGTATGGAAGTTACTTTGTGTGTGAATGATAATGGTTACACTACTGTAAAGTAATTTTTGCTTGGCAGTATTACAGTAGTGCAATGTGTGATGTCAAACCTTGGAGGCGACTCTTACCCTAAAATCTTTTCTTTTTTTTTTCAGTTTTATACACAATTGTATTCAATTAGCTAGACAAAAACTGTACAGTAACCATTGTCAATGAAGGACTGGGCTAAGACTGAAAGGTGGACATGAGGGATATTTCAATGGTCCTCTGCCATAGAGACAAAACATCTAAACATTTTGACTTGCAGTGCTTACACAATGCCAAAGGGATGAAGCATTTTGGGGGCACTGACTATTTGAATGA
The DNA here is from genome assembly GCF_905171775.1 of Rana temporaria. Classification (NCBI taxonomy): domain Eukaryota; kingdom Metazoa; phylum Chordata; class Amphibia; order Anura; family Ranidae; genus Rana; species Rana temporaria. Next base: position 58,004,807 of record NC_053499.1, read on the forward strand.
GAAAGAAATTTAGTTTTGACACATGAGTGAACTGTTTTGGGAAAGATATGAATTTTTGAAGGTGAACCATGGTGTTGTGCCGAACCATCCGGGTTATTTTGGCAAAAGCATCAAAAGAGCTGAGAACGTCCGGTCTGTATCAAGAAATGAGCCAAAGCAATTGAGAAGAATCTTTGCCATTTTGAGGGCACTGACTCTTTATATGGGAAAGGAATACGGTTTTGAAGCATGAGTGAACAGTTTTGGGAGAGATATGAGCTTTTGCACGTGAGTTATAGTGTTGTGCTAAACTGTAAGACTATTTTGACAAATGATCTTAGAGTTTTCAGAATGTAATTTCTGTTTCAAGAAATGAGCTAAATCAATAGAGAAAAACTGTAATACAGGAAAGGACTTTCCTCGCTTTGGAAACCACAGCTTGGCATTGCATACTATTATTGAGCTTATGATCTACTAAAACCCCCCAGATCTGAAAATGATTTGCTAAGCTATTGCTAGACTTGCCAGGCTTCACAAGTTTGTTGCAAAATTGCAGCAAGTCCGCATCACATGACTCCAGATCAACATTCTTTGCAAACATTCCGTGAGTTCTGGTTCATTTATGTTGTCCAATAGTCATCCCATCACAGGGGACACTGTGGCTGAATGTTCATGCTGTAGACTTGCAGAGCTCTTGCTATAGACTCAGCAGTACAACTTTGCTCTTGCTAGAGATTTGCCACGCATATTTTCTACAAATTGAAAAAGTGTCAACTAGAACTTGTGCTTCACGTGCTGTACAGGTCTACAAATTGCCAGTGAAAATGTGCAGCAAGTTAACAGACTTGCAATTCAACACAAACCACAAATTTGTGGCAAGTTATCCTTGCTATCTGGGACTGTACTGGAAGAAATGCAGAGACAGACATTACTGACCACATTCATAAAATGTAAAATGCCTACTTCAGTTTATTCTAAATTTACACTGTAATCTAGTGCCCGGCAAAGCTCACATTTTTGTATGTTAAGGTACATTGCATTAGTCAGCCAGTTTCTTTTTAATGGCCTCTCAGTCTACCTAAACTCACAAAAATAAGTCCTGCTTAAAAAAATTGAAGCACAAAACATATACCCTGTTTCTCCGAAAATAAGCCCTACCCCAAAAATCACCTAGCGTGAGTTTCTGGGATGGCTGCAATATAAGCCCTACACCAAAAATAAGCCCTAGTTAAAGTCCTTGTAAAAACATGTAATCCGTTCTGTAAAAAGATTATATAATGTGCAGTGTCTCCCCTTTGTAACTTTATTGTGGAAAATACCTTATTTACAGCACTGCTGGGCGCTCACGTGACCCGCCGGAGCTCTTCTCTCCTCCCGGCTGATGTCAGCTGTTTTTTTTTTTCCAATAAAACTTTATTAAGCCCCTACCCACTGCAGTACTCAGAGTGGGGTTGATGTCATTGGGGATTTTGGCCCCTCCCTCTGCAGTATTTGGAGTAGGGAAGAAGAGCTCCAGCGGCTCACATGAGCGGCAAGCGGCACAGTAAGTAAGGTATTTTCCACAATAATGTTACACAAGGAGACACACTGCACATGATATTATCTTTTTACAGAACGCATTACATCATTTTATAAGGTCTTTAAACAAAGGTTTATTTTTGGGATGACAGAATTTCACAATGCTGACTCCAGAGCTGACAGGGGGAGAATTTTTTTTGTACATACCATAAATAAATAAGACATCCCCTGAAAATAAGCCCTAGGCCCCGTACACACGAGAGGATTTATCCACGGGAACGGTCCTCCGGACCGTTTCCGCGGATAAATCCTCTGGCGGATTTTGATCTGATGGTTGTACTAACCATCAGATCAAAATCCGCACGGAATTCCCTCCGTGGTGACGTGTCGCGCCGTCGCCGCGATGATGACGCGGCGACGTACGCGACGCTGTAATATAAGGACTTCCACGCATGCGTCGAATCATTACGACGCATGTGAGGGATGGAATCGGACGGATTGATCCGGTGAGTCTGTACAGACCACCGGATCAATCCGCTGGAGCCGATTCCAGCGGATAGATTTCTTAGCATGCTAAGAAATTTTTATCCGCTGGAAATCGGTCGGCCCGAAAAAAATCCGCGGATAAATATCCGCTGGGTTGTACACACCAAAAACGGATCCGCGGATTAATTCCAGCGGATAGATCCTCTCGTGTGTACAGGGCCTAAGTGTGTTTTTTGTAGCCAGAATTAATATAAGACCTGGTCTTATTTTTGGGGAAACACAGTAGGCGTCTGTGTAATGCGGTGTGATATAATGCAGGTGTATTGCAGGACACTGTATATGTGTGTAATAACTTAAAATGGCAACACACCACAATACACATCTACAGCACGTTATTGTGCATTGGCACATGCATGGCAAAAGTTGTACGGTGTGAATTAGGGGTCGATCGATTATCTGAGGGGCCAATTATTAGGGCCGATATTCACAATCTTTCAAATAATTGGTATCAGTCAGAAACTTACCGATATTGGTCAGACCTCCCCCTTTCCACACGCTGCGCTCACTGCAGTCTCTGCTAATCTGTTCCTCCGGATCCCATTTAACCACTTCAGCCCCAGAAGGTTTTATCCCCTCAATGACCAGACCATTTTTTGCGATATGGCACTGCTTCACTTTAACTGACAATTGCGCGTTCGTTCGAGACGGTACAGCAATAGAATTGATTTCCTTTTTTTCCTACAAATATAGCTTTATTTTGGTGGTATTTGATCACCTCTGCAGTTTTTATTTTTTGTGCTATAAACAAAAAAGAATGACAATATTTTTTTACTTTCTGCTATAATACATATGCAATACATTTTTTTTTTATAAATCAAATTTCTTCCTCAGTTTAGGCCAATATGTATTTTGCTACATGTTTTTGGTAAAATCAAACCCCAATAAACGTATATTGATTGGTTTGCGCAAAAGTTAGAGCGTCTACAAAATAGAGGATATTTTAATGGCATTTTTTTTTTCACTTGTAATGGCGGTGATCAGCGATTTTTTTTTTTTCTTAAACAAAGGTTTTTATTGAGCAAATGTAAAAAACAGCTTACAAAACTCCAGAGCATAATCACAATTAAAATCACATGGGAGAGTACACATATAACATGACATGTCACTACATCCAAAGCCACACATTATTGTAAATTTCCCTGCAACCATCCCCCACTCCCCCCCGCGGGGGCATGTACAAGTATCCAGGAACCAGTCGGTCGCAGATCTAGAATAACCTGTCGTACACAAGATCTATCAGGGCTAGCCCCGGAACATCAAGCCACTGGGCCCACAGCTTTTCATATTTGCCGCTGGTCCCTCTTCTCTGATATACCACCTTCTCCAACCTCAAAGTGATCCCCATCTGCTTAATCCATTCCTGCACTGTAGGTGGTTCAGTGTCCTTCCAGTGTCTCAGTATCACTAAGCGAGCCTGGAACAGGGCCCTGCCTATAGCCTGTCTAGGGATATCCTCCACTAGGAGGCCTTCAGTAATCCCCAGCAGACAAACCTTGGGTTCCAAGGGAACTTGTGTCTGGAAGGCCCTGTTAATAGTGTCAACCACCCCCGTCCAGTACAGATGGAGCTTCGGGCAGCGCCACAAAAGGTGGATGAAATCACCATGGTCCCTGCAGCACCTGGTGCAGCAGGGGTCTACCCCCAATCCCATTCGTGCTAGCCTGGCTGGCGTATAATGGACCCGTAAGAGGATGTAGAGTTGCGACAGTCTGTGTGCCACATTCAGGGAGCACGTGGGGACCGCCTGCAAGGCCTCCTCCCACTGCTCACCCTCGAACGCTCCCACATCCCGTTCCCATCGCGCCACCGCCTTAAGAGGGGTACCCGATAGGAAGAGGTTTAACAACATAGCATAGCAACTGGATATGAACCCCTTGTAGGTGTACACCTAGGACATGGCCAGCGATTTTTAGCGGGATTGCGACATTGTGGCAGACAGATTGGACACCTAGCTGACACTTGACACTTTTTAGGGAACCAGTGACATTATTACAATAATCAGTGCTAAAAATACTGCCAGGGAAGCGGTTAACATCAGGGGTATTCAAAGGGTTAACAGTGTGTTTCTAACTGTGTGTGTGATTAACAGGAACACAAATCAGAGTGTCCATGCCTGACAGCATGGCGACCTGCTTGTTTTCATCGGCAGACCATCGTTCTGTCTGCAGTGAGCGATCGCCGGTAGCCGGCGAACATCGCAGATTGGCTCCCCCTGTGGCTCCAGTGGCACGCATGCGCCCCCCCCCCCCCCAGTAGCTATTGACAAAATCGCTGCCTTGCCGCAGTTAATGTACGGCAGGCGGTTGGTAAATTTAAACTGGCCCTGACTGGCCATAGGGCACACCAGGCTTTTGCCCGGTGGGCCGGGGGCCACTGACAGGGCTGGGACAAAGTGGGGTCGATTCACATTGCTCACAGATCACATGTGCTGTAGATTTGCAGAGTCGCATCGGTGTGCCGAGTGCGCTCTTGCACCCGACACTAGCTAGAATAGGGATCGACAGATAGATTACAGGCAGCCCTGTATTGCCAGTCCTTCCCCTAAGCCTTCGCCGCTCTGCTCTTTACTGGACAGCGGCCAGTAGCACAGGGCTGGATGGGGGTGGGAGCTGCTGGAGTTAACTGTTTACATTAAACAGTAGATAATTGGTTGCCTGGCAATCTTAGCAACCAATAACCAGCCCGGTAATGTGATTAGTTTGTACTTTTATTGGGTGAATTTTTAATAAACATGTTCAGTTTATACCAGATTTGTGTAGAAATTGTGTTGATTTTTCAAAACTTTAAATGTACAGAATATCGGCACCTGTTATCGGCTATCGGCCTGAAAGGTGGGCGATAACCGTTATCAGTATCGGCCCTGAAAAAACTATATCGGTCTATCCCTAGTGTGAATGAGCTCTAGATTGTAAGCCCTCATGAGAATTTCCCTCTGAATCCTCTTTGTATTGAATTGGATTGTAACTGCCTCCTTTAAAATGGTAAACCATATAAAAACTGTAGGTACACACTACGCTGTACACACGCTGAGCCCAAAGTACAGTGGGGATATTGTGAAAAGATAAGATACTGCATTTTTATAATTAATTTTCTTGCTGTTCTTTTTTTTTTGTCTTTATTTTATTATTTTATTTATAATTGTTCTATAAAATATAGCATATTGCATTCAGAAAGGTTTTCATTCAGAAAAATTATGACTACATGCTAAAAAAAAAGTTCAATTAGGGGTATACAATCACTGGTGGATAAACTGCAATCTAAGGCTGGCCCCACACTATGCCATCTGATTGTATAATTTGTGTGCAACCTTCTGAAGATGAACCTAAATTACATAACACGAGGATAAACATAAACAATACTTTCAATTTGTATTCAGTCAGGTAGGCTCTCGTACGACATAGTGGATGGGGGAATCTAAGGGAGTTTGTATAATCAGATTGTACAATGTATAATGTATGTACCTTTAGCATATTAGCAGGTTATTCGATTTTTTTTAAGGTAATTAATTCATCCTTAGAAACTTGAATAACAATCAATACATTAATTAACAACTATCTTTAAAATCATCATATGAGTAAATAGGTCTTTGAAAGAAAAAATGAACAAAAGCGCAAATATAAGGGAACAATACCTGCATGTCTGTTTGTGAAGCTGCAGAGAAGACAAATGAAGCGTAAATGAACACAGCAGGATCTGGTTCAGGAAACTGAACTCAAACTACTGAAGTCCTGCCCCTCAACAAACACATAGGGAAATTGAGAAGAATGACAAAGAGCAGAATTTTTGTAGCAGAAGTGAAATTTTATCTGCCATGCAAAACATTTGACATACACATACAGGGTGCAAAGAGTGGAAATTAAAAGCATCATCCAAACTATGCTTGTTCCAGGTCAGTGACCTAACAGAGAGACATGCAATTATTATTTTCAGAAGAAGGTCCGCATTGTGATAGACTCACCCGGGACTTTTGGAGTAGGGTGACCAGACATCCCCAGTTTTAGGGCACAGTCCCCGGATTGAGGACACTGTCTACAGACCAAGTCTGTCCCCGGTTTTGTCCCCGGATTGGATTTGAACAGGGGTTGGTGCAATTTCAAAGACAGCCAGTGCAGAATAATAAAAAAAAAAATCTGAATTACACAACGCCGCTCCGCTGCTCCTACTCGCTTAGGGGGATGTATTTTTTTCCATTATCTGTGCCCCTTTCTGATGATCATGTGCTGGTCAGAGCGGAGGGAATATTTCTTCAGTTTCGGGTGCATGCCCATTCAGCTCCGCTCGCATGTTCTTCCGCCTTGGCCAGAAGAACGGCAGGCGGCGACAGGCAGAGAGTCGCAGATTGCCGCCATTACTGGTAAAAAAGAAAATAGGGTTGTCCCGATACTGAGCATTTGCGCGAGTACTTGTACTCGCGCAAATGCTCCCGATGCTTAAACCGATACTTTTTTTTTTTTGAGTGACGAGAGGGGGCGGAGAGCGGGGGCTGAGAGGAGGCGGAAAGCGGGCTGAGTGTGGGCTGTGGGAGGGGCGGAGAGTGGGTGGAGAGCGGCTGAAAGGAGGCGGAGAGGTCGCTGAGTGCGGGCTGTGAGAGGGGCGGAGAGTGGGCAGAGTGCGGCTGAGAGGAGGCGGAGTGGTCACTGAGTGCAGGCTGTGAGAGGGGCGGAGAGCGGCTGAGAGGAGGTGGAGAGGTCGCTGAGTGCGGGCAGAGAGTAGGCGGAGAGCGGCTGAGAGCAGTGGCATCTTAAGAGAATTATAGGCCCCCGGGCAATACAGTGCACTGGGGCCCTGTCTACACAATCGTGCACGAGAATTTACTGACAAAAATCATGAAATTTACTGGCAGAACCACATTTATTTTACTGCCACTGCAAAAAAAAGTACCTAAAATTACAGTTTTACAAATTTCTTCATTGACATGAAGGTTAGGTTACTATAACCCAGCCTTCTCAGAGTTTCCTCTTACATTAGAGTCTGCAGTATTCCCCCTTACAGTGAAAGGGAACTCTTATGTAAAGGGGAACGCTGCAGATCATGATGTAAGGGGGAACTCTGATGTGGAGGGGGACTAGAGACTACCTTATATCAGAGTTCACTGCTTTCTCTTTACATCAGAGTTCCCACTTACATCAGGGTCCTTGCACTGTAAGGGGGAATCCTGCAGACTCTGATGTAAAGGGGAACACCAGGAACTCTGATGTGTGGGGCACTCTGGTGACCAGAGACCACCTTCCGTAAATACACTAAGGTAAGGGGGGGTCACTAATATTTTTGTATTCACTCCCCCTTACATCAGCAACCACCTGCCCCTTAGACTGGCCTGGCGGCACTATCACTGATCTCCTCTCAGGTGCAACATGCACGGCTCAGTCAGATGGCTCCAGCTTGGCTGCTCTGGTTTTATCCTACTGTCTCCTCATGTCTGACTTCTCCCCTGACCCCCATCCCGGAGGCGCTCCCACTCTTGACTCCTCTTCAGACTCTTCCTCAGAGACTGTAGACACGATACAGTTCTACAGTTCTGAGCCGCTGCTCTCCACCATTTTTTTTACTGGAGTTGCTGGGCAGCCGGTGGTGGCCCCCCAGGCAAGTGGGGCCCCCGGGCAACTGCCCAGCGTGCCCAATGGAAAAGACAGCCCTGGCTGAGAGGTCGCTGAGTGTGGGCTGTGAGAGGGGCGGAGAGTGGGCGGAGAGTGGCTGAGAGGAGGCGGAGAGGTCGCTGAGTGTGGGCTGTGAGAGGGACAGAGAGTGGGCGAAGAGCGGCTGAGAGGAGGTGAAGAGCGGGCTGTGAGAGGGGCGGCGAGTGGGGGGGGAGAGCAGGACGAAGAGTAGAGCGGTACTCCTCGGGTAAGCAAAATAGAATGTGTTAACACTGAATAGTACTGTCACTAGCATACCTCCCAACTTTTGAACCATGGACTGTGGGACAATCTAATTAGCTGGCAAAGGATATGTAAATACATGTAGCCAGTTATGTGACCCATCCAGCCCTGCCAGGCAGCAAAGATAGATTATAGACATCCTCTGCAGCACAGAGTGCTCCAAATCACAGGTCAAAGTAAACTCCAAACCCAAAATGGGAAAACAAAAGTGCAGCAGCACATTGATGAGTAATCCATCTGCTCACACTCTTCTCTCCTGTCAGCATGTTTACTGTCACTTACTGGATGCTGAGCATCATTATGTGCTGGCCATACCACTTCTGTGCCCTGCTGTGTAGTGATTTCTGGAGACTGATATCAAGACAGATTAAGGTACTTTCATTCATATATCATTTAAAAAATCTGGTTACCTTATTTTGGAGGGGACTGAATGCTAGCCTATTGCCTACTGACATGGTCCCTGGCTTTCAGAGGAACACTGTTACTTTGGGTCCATGTCTCCCCAAGACACGCAGACTCTGGGATCCATGTTAAGGGCCTATATGGCACATTCCCAGCATGGACTACTTTACACTGTGAGACTAAAAGATGCTGATGTCATCAGCAAACCACCTGTCTGAGCCCCCCAGCCATAATATGTATTGTACTCAGGAGCTCGGTGACAGCAAGTCTGATCTGGAATGAAATGTCTGAATAGTAATATTCTGGGTGTTTACTCACCCAGGTCATGCGGGTGGCTAATTGAGGATCCTCTGTGATAGGATTAGCCATGAGTCAGCTGTACCCCGTTACCTAAACCTTTATGTGATGTTTTGGGTAAATATTTGGGTCATTGTTAATGTGGTCAGTGACCTCCTTCTCAAGTGTATAAAAGCTTATATTCTTGTTCAAATAAACAGTTCTCCAAAACTGGCGTTGCCTAGTTCTTGGGGTAGCTATAGCCAGATTCACTGATCTTGCGTTCCAGAGCTTATGAAGCGATATAGTGACGGAAGCACTCAAGCGGAGTGTGGGAAGCGATTCAGTCACATTTGATTGGCAGCGGTGGGATGCTTTCTGAAGTTTGGGACATCCAAACCTTCACTGGGATCCAGCCTTGGGATAGCAGACTTCGATCACCCCAGCAGAGATATGGGTTTGGTATCAGCGTTCCCGAGGCTGCTGAGGATAATCCTTTTAGCATATTCCATAACTGTTTCTGCGGATGAATAACTAGAGCTCAGGCAGAAGATTGGGGTAGGGCTCTGGATTGGAGTCCTCCAGGTTTCTGGTATATAGCAGGGCAAGTGCTTTCCATCCCCAGAGCAATGGGCCAGTGACCAACGGGATTTGCGAATGCCATTCCTGGGAGATCGGCCCAGGAGCAATGGGTGACTTAAACCTACTCTGAAATATTTGCTAAGGAAAGAACAGCATCTGGAAAGGACATACAGGGAATTGCTAGAACATGTTCAGCAGCGTGCCCCAGAATCGGCAGCGGAAACTCCGGAGATGGCCATTCCCAAAGCTGGAGTGCTGACAACAAGAGAGAGCTCTGAAATCCTTTGGCCAGCACTGGTAACATCTTCTTCCTTCAACGAACAGGGGATGTGAACCTCTATCCCCAGACACCACTTCCAGAGACCAGGGTTTTAATATACTTTTCCGTTGAGGAAGAACAACCTGGTGAGCCTTCAGCAGAAGTGCTGGCATCAGGGCCACACATCACTGAGCTCTGCCCAGCACCAACAACATATTCAACCTTCCTGAGAGACGAGGCAGTCAGCCTTTCTCCCACAACACTGACAGGGACATGGGATTTCCTGCCAACAGCATCTGTGTAGTTACAAAAAACTTCTCCAGCTGAAATGCTGCCAACCAGACAGAGGGTCCAAGACCTCTGCCCCACACCTCCTGCAGTTCCAGAGGCCCAGGGTGAGAAGGAAATGGTCACTTCCCAGCAGCAGATCAGGATCCAGGGGGAGAAGGGAGAGCAGGTTGTCGTCCTCCCTTCCCAACAGTCAGACAGAGTGGAGGCAATAGTCTTCACCCACCAGCCAGGATCCATGCACCTGGGAGACAGTGACAGAGACATTTCAACCCAGCAGCCAGATAAGAGAACGGAAGAGGAAGCAGCCGGCTCATCTCCCCAATGGCAGCTACACAATTTGGGAGAGATGGAGGTCATCCTTCCTCCCCAGCAACAGATCCACAGTCTGGGAGTGGAGGAAGCTGGCCTCCTGCCCCAACGGTTAGCTGGAGCAGATGGTGTGGAGTCCTCAGCAGAAGTGCTGGCAATAGGACAAAGTGCTACCAACCTCTGCCCAGCACCAGCAACAACTGTGGCGTTTCAGGGAGCCATGGCAGTCGGCCCCTCTCTCCAACGACAAGCTGATGTAGTGAAGCTTCTACTCCCAGCTCAATCGCCTACAGTGCCTCCACAGCTTCAGGAAGCTGGGGCGATCAGCCCCTCTCCTTAGCAGCAGACCGAGCCCAGGTATGTTACAAACCACCCAGCTGAAGCTCTGGCAGCTGGACAGAGAGTCAATGACCTCTGCCCCACACTTACTGACGACAACTATTCCTTGTACTGTTCCTTGATGCAAAGAATGGAGATCATGTGTACTGACTATGTGAGTTCACTCTGTCCGACTAACACTAACACCAGTTGCAGGTCTGGGACCATGTTAGTCCGCTTTTGATGGGGAGAATTGTGATTTTCACTAGCTTCTGGGTCCGACTCCAATGCCAAGCAACTGCCTTGCTGTATTGTATTGTAAACACAGGTAGTTGCCAACTCAGCATGGGTGCCATTTAGAGATTGCTTTTCACTTTATAAATAAATGCAAAGTGTTCTCTGATTGGATGAAGATGACATCCCCGCTTTAAGTCATATTCTGGGTACTCATCAAGGAAAGCCTTGATTTTTGTAACTGCCCTTACTAAGGTTACATTATGATGTTTCCAGCATCCTGAATTCATAAGTAATCTTGGGAATGTCTTTTTGAATTTTCAAAATGTGATCAATGGCAGCCTCCATATTTTTGTCAGCAAAGGTTTGCTGTAAATATACAGACATATATTAACCACTTAAGGACCCCTTCCCGCCGATATACGTCGGCAGAATGGCACGGCTGGGCACATCAACGTATATGTACGTTGCCCTTTAAGCCCAGCTGTGGGGTCGCGGGCGCGCACCCGCGACCCGGTCCGAAGCTCCGTGACCGCGGTATGTTAACACAGCTTCCCCGTTCTTCACTGTGGCGGCGTCATCAATCGTGTGATCCCTTTTATAGGGGGACACAATTGATGACATCACACCTACAGCCACACCCCCCTACAGTTGTAAACACACTTCAGGTCACACATAACCCCATCAGCACCCCCTGTGGTTAACTCCCAAACTGCAACTGTCATTTTCACAGTAAACAATGCATTTTAAATGCATTTTTTGCTGTGAAAATGACAATGGTCCCAAAAATGTGTCAAAATTATCCGAAGTGTCCGCCATAATGTCGCAGTCACGAAAAAAATCGCTGATCGCCGCCATTAGTAGTAAAAAAAAAAATTATTTATAAAAATGCAATAAAACTATCCCCTATTTTGTAAACGCTATACATTTTGCGCAAACCAACCGATAAACGCTTATTGCGATTTTTTTAACGAAAAATAGGTAGAAGAATACGTATCGGCCTAAACTGAGGAAAAAAACGTTTTTTTATATATTTTTGGGGGATATTTATTATAGCAAAAAGTAAAAAATATTGCATTTTTTTCAAAATTGTCACTCTATTTTTGTTTATAGCGCAAAAAATAAAAACCGCAGAGGTGATCAAATACCACCAAAAGAAAGCTCTATTTGTGGGAAAAAAAGGACGCCAATTTTGTTTGGGAGCCACGTCGCACGACCGCGCAATTGTCTGTTAAAGCAACGCAGTGCCGAATCGCAAAACCTGGCCGGGTCCTTTAGCTGCATTTTGGTCCGGGTCTTAAGTGGTTAAGTATACAAAATACAAACGTATTGGCTGTCCACAAGGTTTAGGAGTGTTTCCATGGGAATGTTTGACCATTCTTCCAGAAGCGCATTTGTGAAGTCAGGCACTGATGTGGACGAGAAGGCCTGGCCCGCAGTCTTCGCTCTAATTCATCCTAAAGGTGTTCTATCGGGTTGAGGTCAGGATCAGTCAGATTCCTCCACCCAAACTCGCTCATCGATGTCTTTATGGACCTTGCTTTGTGCACTGGTGCACAGTCATGTTGGAACAGGAAGTTGTCATACCCAAACTGTTCCCAGAAAGTTGGGAGCATTAAATTGTCCAAAATGTCTTGGTATGCTGACACCTTAAGAGTTCCGTTCACTGGAACTAAGGGGCCAAGCTCAACCCCTGAAAAAAAAACACACAACATAATCCTTCTCCACCAAATGATTTGGACCAGTGCACAAAGCAAGGTCAATAAAGACATGGATGAGCGTGTTTGGGGTGGAGGAACTTAGCTGGCCTGCCTTCTGTGTGCAGCAGCCCTCCTCAGCCCCCCAATACTTACCTGAGCCCCATCTCTATCCAGCAAAGTCCATGAGTGCCTCAGACGTCTGGAACTCCCCTCCTAATTGGCTGAAGATCAGTAGCGGCGCAATTGGCTCCCACTGCTGTCAATCAAAGTCAGTTAGCCAATCAGGAGAGAGGGGGCAGGCCGAACCGCAGCTCTGTGTCTGAATGGACACAAGGAGCTGTGACTCAGCTCAGGTGCCCCCATAACAAGCTGCTTGCTGTGGGGGCACTCGACAGGAGGGAGGGGCCGGGATAGCCGAAGAGGGACCAGAGAAAAGGAGGATCTGAAATGCTTTGTGCTAAACCAGTTTACAGAGCAGGTAAGTATAACATGTTTGTTATTTTTATGGAAAAAACAAGGCTTTACAATCACTTTAACCACTTCCATACAGGGCTTTTATACCCACCTCCATACCGGGCCTATTCTGGCACTTCTCTCCTACATGTACAAATCATCATTCTTTTGCTAGAAAATTATTTATAACCCCCAAACGTTATATATGTTTTTTTAGCAGACACCCTAGGGAATAAAATGGCGGTCATTGCAACTTTTTATCTTGCACGGTATTTGCGCAATCATTTTTGGAAAAAAATTGTTTCATGAATTAAAAAATAACAAAACAGTAAAGTTAGTCCAATTTTTTTGTAAAATATGAAAGATAATGTTATGCCGAATAAATAGATACCTAATATGTCACGCTTTAAAATTGCGCACACTCATGGAATGGTACGAAACTTCGTTACTTAAAAATCTCCATAGGCGACGCTTTGAAACATTTTACAGGTTACCAGTTTAGAGTTACAGAGGAGGTCTAGTGCTAGAATTGTTTCACACGCTCTAACGCACACGGCGATACCTTACATATGTGGTTTGAACTGCGTTTACATACGCGAGCGGGACTTATGTGTGCGGGGACAGGGGTGTTTTAAAAAATATATATATATTTTTTTATTTTTTTTATTAGTTTTTTTTATTTTTACACTTTTTTTACATTTTTATTTTTTTGATCACTTTTATTCCTATTAAAAGGAAATAAGTCAATAAGACCCCACATCTCTCCTCCAGGCTGGAAAGCATGAGATCGTGAAAAAAGATTTACCAATCTCATGCTTACTAGTCGCAATCGTGGCTTTGTTTACTTCCGGGTACCCGGGCGTGACGTCATCAAATTTGCGCCCGGGCCTCCAATGGTCATAGAGATGACTGGTGACCATCTATGCTTCCCATCCGGTGCTGGATGATTCTTTCTCCGGGCCCCCGATGGCACGGGAGAGCCGGGAAAAGCACCGGATGGCGGCGGGAGGGGAGGGATGTCCCCTCCCGCCGCCTATAAGAATGATCAAGCGGCGGAACCGCTTATATGATCGTTCTTATGGTGCGCAGAATCGCCGCCGGCAAACAATGATATCTAAATGATGCCTCTAGCTGCAGGCATCATTCAGATATCCCCTCACAAAGACCAGGACGTCATATGACGTCCACCCGTTATAGGAGATCCCCTCTCTGGACATCATAAGACTATATGCCGGTACTGAAGTGGTTAAGGACTAGGAACTGTCAGTCCCTCTAGGAAGTAGCACATTGGGGTTGTAAGCTGTATACAAGAGTATCTCCAAATCCACCGTAGAAACTGCTCCCAGCTCTACTGCCTGCAGGAACTACCAGCCCACCTGGCTGCTCTGAAGATCTCCAAGGGCAAGGGAAAGGAAGGGTTAAGCCCAACGCTGTCCACCTGAAAGCTTGGTACGTGTGGCAGTCTCTTCCCTTGTGAGTACCTGAGTGTACTCATACTGTCCTCCTTGCTCCCTGGTGCTCCTTTAGGCAAGATTTCTTTCAAAGGATCTGTAAGGATCTCCTCAAGCCCAGCCTGGAGCCAGAGTACCCAGGCCCGGATTTACTCCCTTTGCCTCCCCAATGCCGGGTCCTTCAATGCCACCCCCCCCCCCCCCACACACACAGACACACCATCACATAGGGGGTCTTCATCCAGACTGGCCCAACACATCAGGGTACAGTGCACATCAGGCATGGTACAGAGCTCAGCACATCAGGGCATAGCACATCAAGGCACAACATATCAGGGTACAGTGCAAAGCCTCGCCTCTCTTCTCGTCTATCCCAGATGATGTCACAAGCAAATAGGGATGGACGGGAAGAGAGGAGGGGCCGCAGGGGAGCAGAATGACATGAGAGAGAACTTATTACACACGCTTTCTGCGCTACTCTGTATGCTGGCTAAATCTCGATTTATCCGGCAAGTGACAGGTAAATCGCCGCGGACCTCCGATGCAGCCCATCAGCCCACCGGGAAACTCCCAGTAGTCCCGATGGCCAGTCCATCCCTGCCCTCTGTTGCTGCAGTGTGGCGCCGCCCCTGCACCCACTGCCCCCCTGAGGCATGGCCTCGGTGGCCTTGTCTGGAATCCGGCCCTGAGAGTACCCCCTGCCAAGACACAGAAGTCCCCTAGGCATGGCTTATAGTAAAATTACTTAAAAGATCCACTTTTCCCTGCTTTGACCTGAAGAAAAGAGTGGATCTTGAGACCTCGTTCCATAAAAAAAAACTGTTGGTATTACATCCAGTAAAACCGAAGAAAATCCCCAAGCTCAACTTACTGACCAGTCTGCAACCAACTGAATTATCCTGCCTAAGGCTGCATTCACACCTGAACGCGGCGTATTGTACCGCGATTTGCCGTGACAAATTGCGGCGTTTTGTCCCGTGATTTGCCGCGACAAGACGCAGCGTTTTTTAGCCTACAATACGCCGGAGGGGCGATTTAACATGGTCGGCTATGCCGAACGCCGAAAGCCGCCTGAAAAAAGGGTCCGGGACTTGTTTTGAGCTTCAGGCGTACGGCGTTTCGGCGTTCGGCGTGGAGATGTGAACCATCTCCATAGCCGACAATGTTAAATCACCCCTCCAGCGTATTGCAGGCTGCAATAGCGTGGGGCGTCGGGCGTAAAAACGCCTAGGTGTGAATGCAGCATAACAGTATGCATTAAAAACATGGATTTAGTTTGCACACATTTGTAAAGAGCCACTTCACGGCACAGCAGTATTATCTGCAGTATTTTGAGAGCCTCCACATGCCTCATGCCGCGTACACACCATCGTTTTCTGCGATGGAAAAAAACGTCATTTTCAAAAACGTCAATTTAATTGACCGTGTGTGGGCAAAAACGTCGTTTTATGTCTTCTAAAAAACGACAGAAAAAAATTGAAGCATGCTTCAATTTTATGTGTCGTTTTTGGCCGACGTCGTTTTCTGTGTTCTAAACATTGTACGTAAAAACGTCGATTTAAGCCCGCGCATGCTCAGAAGCAAGTTAGGAGACGGCAGCGCTCATTCATGTAAAACGACTGTTCAGAATGGAATCAGCACATTCGTTAAGGTGTTTTTCAGCTTATAGACAAGAAAACGAAATTTAAAGCACAGTCACTGAAAATCACGAATCGTATCTCACCAAACTTTTACTAACACGCAGCAACACGATATCAGCAAAAGAGGCCGTCTTCCGCATGGAAACGACCCTTTATAGTGACGTCGTGCGTGATTGACGGAACTGCGCTGTGCTAGAGCGTTGTGAAAAAGCGATGGTGTGTATGCTACGTCGTTGTTCAAATTGAAGTTTGAAAAATGACGTTTTTTTAAAGCACATAAAGCGTCGCATTTTTCCATCGCAGAAAACGATGGTGTGTACGCGGCATTATAATTGATAGGCAAAAGGCAGGTGAGTCTGAACAGAGCCCACCCCTCCATAAAGGCACAGGGGTGCACTGGACACCCAGCATATAGCACAATGGCAGCAAAGGTGTCCAGTGCATCCCATCACCAGTATTCTAACAGTACAAACAAATGGCCACTGCCCACGCCTATAACTGGCCTTTGCAGCAAGGAGCAAATGGAAGGATGACGCATGTCAAAACCAAGGAAAATTCCCACCTCAACTTACCAACCATGCTGCAACCATCTGAATTATCCTTTCTAACAGTATGCATTAAAAACAGTGAATTAGTTAGCACACACTTGCAAATACAAATACTTAAAGGAGTTGTAAATAAAAAAATTTTTTTTTGCTGAAATGACTGTTTACAGGGTATAGAGACACAGGGGCAGATCCACGTAGCGGATTGTAATTTTATTCCGGCGTAGCGTATCGTATTAACGCTACGCCGCCGCAACTTTGAGGGGCAAGTGCTATATTCACAAAGCACTTGCCTCTAAAGTTACGGCGGCATAGCGTAAATCTGCCGGCGTATGGGCGCGGAATTTAAATGTTCAAGATGTGGGCGTGTTTTATGTTAATTTTACTTGACCCAACGTAAATGACGTTTTTTCTGAACGGCGCATGCGCCGTCCGTGGGGGTATCCCAGTGCTCATGCTCGAAATTAACCCACAACAAGCAAATGCTTATGACGTGAACGTCATACTAATCGCGAACGACTTACGCAAACGACGTAAAATTTTCAAAATTCAACGCCGGAACGACGTCCATACTTAACATTGAGTACGCCTCATATAGCAGGGGTAACTTAACGCCGAGAAAAAAGCCTTACGGAAACGACGTAAAAAAATGCGCCGGCCGGACGTACGTTTGTGGATTTGCGTATCTAGCTAATTTGCATACTCGACGCGGAATTCGATGGAAGCGCCACCTAGCAGCCAGCGTAAATATGCACCTTAGATCCGACAGCGTACTAAAACGTACGCCAGTCGGATCTAGCCCAGCTTCAGGCGTATCTTGTTTTGTGGATACAAAACAATAGATACGCCGTCGTAACTTCTTCGTGGATCTGCCCCATAATAGTTAACTGATTCCTTTTAAAAATTATTAAAAATAGATAAAAATCAATCATATAATGTACCTGTAGTTTCTAGTTTTTTTTTTTTTTTGCATGCGGTTTCCTGCCTCTCTGCCTTACAGAGCATACAGAGCCATAGAGCAGTGTTGGTTTGGAAAACGAAACTAGAAACTAGACACACAGAAATCACACCTCCTTTAAGTTAGTGACCACAGAGAGAAAGCTCCCAGCACTGTGGTCATCAGGAAACAGACAACACGGAAGTGTGGAGATCAGAGAAGAATTACAGCAACTTGAGAGCAAAAACGAACAACGAGGACATGAAAACAGCAAAGGATTATCCATGTGACTTTTCTTTTCATACTTAGTATAGAAACCGATGGTTTCTTCCAGGCAGCTGCTATAGTAATTCTAGCACCCGTCAGGATAAATAATATCAGTTTTCTGATATGGAACAAGAAAAAAGAATTGGCTCCATGATGGATAAACTTACCCAGTTCAATGAAATATGGGAGCCTTGGTTGAAATTTATGGGAATCTCATATACCTTGCGGATTTTGTATTAGCTTTCGCTTTGGACTGATGTGCACTTTTGACAGGTAGGCTCTTTGTCCTTCTTTTATCTCTTCTCCAACTCCTTTCTCTTTCTCTATCTTTCTTTCTTCTATTAAGCTGTCTTTTTTTTCTCTATTATTATTTCTCTTTCTCTCTTATTATTTTGTTTATGTTTCTTTTTTTTTATTTTATTATATGAATAAGGAACAGGTTTTGCATACATATATTGTTCTTTTCCTTTATTTTGACAAGAATAATATATATTCTTTATTATTCTTCCCATATGTTACATGTTATTTTAAAATGGTTTGATTGAACCTAATTGTAATGGTTTCTTAAACCCTCTTAGGTATGTTATATGGAGGATGGTTTTGAAGTTGTCCTCTTGTTATCGGGTTATTCTTATTATCTATTAAAAGAGAGGGGGGATGATAGGGGTTATTCTGCCTCTTAGGGCACAGAGTGATCCCATTAGGGGTGTCGGGGGGTGGAGTTTACCCTAGGCATCTATCCTCCTTATAGATCTAAACAAACAATCTATTATATTTTTTTAAATTTCATGGGTCTGGATTGGATTATACGGATTATAGTATCTCTGGAGGTTGGGGAGGACAATTGGGTTGGATTTTGTTTTCTTCAATATATTTATTCTTTTTTGTTATTCACAATTTCTTTTACGTTTTAATGGTACTTTGTTTCAATGTGGAATGGAAGGGCAGGAAATGAACTAAATGTACCTTGTTGTTTTTGACTGTATGCCGCAATGTAATAATTTTAATTGATGTTCATTACATTGTACTGATTTATTTTTTCTGAAAATAAACTTAAACTTGAATGAAAAAAAAGAAAACAGCAAAGGAAGCTAATAAGATAAAAAAAAAAATCCTTTACAAACCCTTTAAGCTGCAGAGCCACTTTACCACACCTCAGTTTTATCTGCAGTCCTAGCTCTGAGTTTTACATCCAGTACTCAACCCTTTGGTTGCACGTGTGTGCAATTCTTTTTGTGGTGCATGTTTTGTAAATACTACACATATAATTGTGCAAACATGGGAGCATGGAAAATACATATTAGACTTATCTTATCGTATGTGTGCTCACCTTGGTAACAGACACCAATACCTCCAATTAAAATCCCAACATCTCAGAGAGAGCGTTGTCTCTCTCTTATCTCTTTTTATCTATCACCAGGGATTTGGAGACAACAAGGAAGTTGTACCTATGTATTGTTGCCGTTAACCTGGGCATCCCATAATTTCTATTCCCTATCCAAGTAGCTCTTGAGGGGTGTAGTGCTACACTTATTTATGGGGCACATCTACAAGAACTAATATAAGGAGTATTTTAAAGTCCTCACACACACTCGCTTCCAGTTTTCAGGCAACCAATAGACTTTGCAAACCACTCCCTAAAACAAATGGCTTTTATTGTGGGGCTCTCATGTAGGCTTGCTCCTGTGTCCATTGAGACCGACCGACGGGTCGTCCCCAGCCCCCGCTCCCTCATCACAGTCAATGGCTTCTGCTATCAATGTGCTCAGTGAGGAGGGAGACAGCAGCGAGAGCTGCTGCTCTTGCGCACATTGCTGGATCAGGAACGGACTCAGGTAAGTATAGGTCCATGCACACTGAAGCTGATAAACTGTAGTTTATTGGCGTTTTGGCTTTTTTTTTTAAAGCCCATAAACTGAACTCTATGTTAGCCTATGTGCCCATGCACACCTGGGCGTTTTTTAGTGTTTATGAGCTTTGGAGTTTATTGGCTTTTTTCTGAATGCCCAAAATTTGCGTTCAAAGTGCATTTTTTTGGCGGGAAAAAATGTTAAAAAATGCAAAACGTTTATAAACGCTCAAAAACGCTGGCGCCAGCGTTTTTTTTATCCATTTAAAAAAAAAACTAAAAAAAAAAAGTGAAAAAAAAAAAAAGAAAAGCTACACTGAAAAACGCTGATTAAAGCTATTGCAAAAATGCAAAAAAATGTTAAAAGGCTCCCTGCAAAGCTACTGGCGTTTTTTTATAGCTTTTTTTAGCTTCAGTGTGCATTGAAACTTTAGGGTGACATATGACATCATATCCACCAAAAATTTGAAGTTTTTGAAGACGCAAAATAGTCTGTAAATGTAAATCCTCCTTGTGATCTATCAGATCTCACTGACAAACAAAGTGAATATCCACATAAATTCCGCGCTTACCAATTTGCACAAGCTGAATCGCTTGTGGCTAATACCCAGCCAGGGCCTTTTCCTCACAAAATGTCGGAGAGATAGCACTTTCACTGAGCCAAGGTAACCGGATAAGCATGTTTTCCACTTGGTAAAGGATCATCACTCGGGCACCATGATTATGGATCCAAAAAGAGAGAGACTCGCCATAGTGTGAAACCAAACTAATCGTTTAATATATAAAACGTATTGCACTTACGTCAAACTGGATGGTAAAAATCAGATTTTAAAAAGCCGGCTGACTGGAGCAAATCCCCGTCCTTCCGGGATAACAAACAATGTAGTGATGTCAGCACGTCCCTTCTTTCGATGGGTTTTGTCACAATATGACATCCTTCTGGGGCATGGGCGGCGTGCTGACTCGCAATTTATACACAAAAAACACACCTCGGTCTGAGCCTCGGATGGTAACAACGGCATCCACCATTTTGAATAAGGAAAAAAATGCCAGTAGTAACGGGCAAACTGATCTAATCCCCTTCCACTCCACAAATCTTGCCGCGTCAGAGCTAAAAACACCAAAATGATAGGAGACAGGATGAACAAGTCCCCATCGACTCTTTAAAGCTCACCAGGTGATCATAACGACCAACATGGTTAAAAGTTCCATGGAGCGATATAATGCCAAATTGTATATTTAGATATGTTTGAAAATATGCTTTTTTTTTAATGGTTTAATATATTTTATAGAACGCATGTACAACATCCATGTAAAGAGGATGTACATACATTATATTAAATCACAAAAACAGAGTACAAAAATGACATCTTAGGGTGACCTCTAATGTTAGAATCATGCATCACCTCAATGTACACCTAATTAACCCTCATCACCATATCTAAGTATACCAATATTTCCAAGATAAGGCACCCTAGTATTAAAAGTAGGGATAATCTTAATCATATTAGATTAGTATACGTTATCAATATGTCAAATATAGATAAACATAATATTAAAGTTGAATAATTATATATATATATATATATATATATATATATATATATATATATATATATATTAAAGTTACATTTGAAAAAACATCCCCCAATTATAAAAATTGGAAAAGATCTCAATCATGATAGTTAAATATTATGCCCATATGGAATCAAAGGTGGCAGAGATAAAATGGATTACTTTTATTCATAAGGGTAAATATTATCTAATAAACACCCAAGGCCCATATCAAGTTATAGCCCATATAGTATTACTGGTATCTCTATTATGGACTGTCATATAATGTCTATAAACTGAGTGTTTAGTGAACTCCTTTCTAATATTAATTATGTGTTTGTTTAATCGAACCTGCAATGGGCGTTTGGTCCTGCCCACATGCTGCAGTCCACAAGGGCACTGCAATAAATAAACAACTCCTGTAGTAGAGCATGTAATAAAAGGCTCTATCCTTTACTCAACCGAAGTGCTAGTAGATACACTGGCCCGGATTCACAAAGCACTTACGCCGCGTAAGTGTAAATATGCGCCGTCGTATCTATGCGCCGTGCCCATAAACTGAGATACGCCTGAAAATAGGCTTCATCCGACCAATGTAACTTTCCTACGCCGGCGTATCGTGGGCGCATATTTACGCTGGGCGCATTTGCTGCTCCCATTGATTTTCTATGCACATATGCAAATGAGGGATATACGCCGATTCACGAACGTACTTGCGCCCGGCGCATAATATATGCGGTTTGCGTAAGTCCGGCGTAAAGTTATTCCCCATATAGGAGGCGCAACTCATGCAAAGGTATGGACCAGGGAACACAAGCCGTCGTATGTTTTGTCGTTTACGTTGTACGTGAATATGACTAGGCGTAGGTTACGTTCACGTCGTAGGCAGTGATTCGACATATCTTAGGCAGTTGTTTCGACGTGATTCTGAGCATGCGCACTGGGATGCGGCCACGGGATGGTGCATGCGCCGTTCATTTTAAGTACTTCTATGGCGCTTGGCCCATCATTTGCATGGGGTCACGCCTCATTAGCATGTCTCACGCCCACTTCCACCTACGATGGCTTACACTGAGGAAACCCAGCGTATCTTTAAGAGAGAGTGGGAACGAGTGCTTTGTAAATCCAGTGCTTGCCTCTGTGCGCTGCGTCGGCGTAGCGTATATTAGATACGCTACGCCCGCATTAATATGCGCCGATGTATGTGAATTCGGGCCAAAGTTTTTAGATCTGCTATTCTTACAATCATTTAGAAGAACATACTTGGCACTTCCTACACTGGTAATAGCCGTAGGTTGGTGAAAAAAATTGGCTTTCTTTGTGGGGAGTCCAATACATTATGAGCTAGTTTAACTGGGAAAGAAGGAGCACCTCTAAAAACAACCTGAGGTTTGTTAGGTGAGATAGGCCCGGATTCACAAAGCACTTGCGCCGACGTATCTCAAGATACACCGCGTTAGTGCAAATGTGCACCGTCGTATCTGTGCGCCGGACCCACAAACTAAAATACGCCTAAAAACAGGCTTAAACGTGCCAACGTAACTTGCCTACGCTGGCGTAGCGTGGGCGCACATTTAGGCTGGACGCATGTGGCGCTCCCATTGATTTTGTATTCAAATATGCAAATTAGGGAAATACAGCGATTCACGAACGTACGTGCGCCCGGCGCCTGCTACGCGGGGCGCGCGTAAGTTGTACGTCCGGCGCAAAGTTATTCCCCATAAAGGAGGTGCAACCCGGCAACAGATGTGCACAGGTCAGCTGGAGAGCAGCTGCAGCAGCACCATTACGGACGAGCTGAGCAACCACACTTGCAGGACAACACATCTGTATGCCAACATGCCAGGGGCAGCCATGGTCATAGCACTACTGCGTCCACAGGCACGGAGGAGGGCACAGGAGAGGATATACCGAATGCGCATGAACGTCTTTGGCATGGGGGAATCGGAGGTGTATCGCATCTTCAGATTCAGCCCTGATGCCATCCTGGAATTAGCCACAGCCCTGCATGATGAAATCACCAGCCAGACAGAACGCTCACATGCAGTGCAGCCACTGGTCAAGGTACTGGCAACACTCCATTTCCTTGCCAGTGGATCTTTCCAACGTACAAGTGGAGTCATGTCTGGGATGTCACAATCCATCATGAGCAGATGTGTGCACCAGGTTGTCCCCGCAATCCTCACATGCATGTCCCACCACATCATCAAACCCACCCATGAGCACCTGCAGCAGAAGGCAATGCAGGATTTCTACAGAATTGCCGGATTCCCACGCACCGTCGGGGCCATTGATTGCACACATGTGGCACTACGGCCCCCCCCCGTGCCACAGAGCACATATACCGCAATCGTAAGCAGTGGCATTCCATCAACGTACAGGTGATAGCCGATGCCCAATGCCTCATATGGCACGTCCGTGCCAAACACCCAGGGGCCAGCCACGACAGCTACATATACCGTCAAAGCACCATCCCAACGGAATTCGAACAGAACGTGTACAGGGACAGCTGGCTGGTTGGTGAGGGACATGGGTGTCAGGCATGACTGTCTGACCCCATGATGCAGACATCACGAGGGGCACATGCACGACTAACATCCTCCTGTGTTTCCCCTTCCAGGTGACTCGGCATATGCACTTGGGCCCCATCTCCTGACTCCATACCGGAATCCCCAAACCAGAGGCGAGAGAAGATACAATGCTGCACACATACGCATCAGTGCAGTGGTGGAGCACACATTTGGCATCCTGAAGTCCCGTTTCCGATGCCTGGATAAGTCCGGGGGGGCCCTGTTGTATTCCCCAATCTTTGTGTGCCAGATCATCGGTGCATGTTGCGTGCTGCACAACTACGCCATGAGAAAGGGCCTGGAGATTGACATATGTGATGATCTGACCCCCGAACCACACAGTCCCCCCCTGCCCGAGGCTACCCCGTCTGCTGAAGGAACAGCAGTCAGGAGTTGCCTCGTGGAACGCATCTTTGCACGTTAAACACACACATTTATCATGGCACATGAACAATGCACGCATGCACACCACTGTGGTCCCTAGCTCACACATCACAACCACCTCACATTGGTTTTGCCCAAGTCCACCGCGCGGGACTTGGGAGCAGCAACGCCACGCCAAGGCCCCAGTGATGTTGCTGTCCATTCATACCACATTCACACAGTCGTGGGGATAACCTCTTCCCGACGAAACAAGGTGACATGCCTTGCTGGCAGGAATGTCACACACACATACACACATTCACACACCAGTCACACTGTAGCAGCACCAGGCAAATCCTGCCCCTGCAAACTGGTGTCCAGTCACCACTTCTGCACTCCTGACCGTGTGCAGTGACAAAAAAATTAAAATAGGGATCATGCCCTTACAGGAGGACGGCACATACATCTGTGCACGTCCAAAAAAAATATATATAAAGCTCATACTCTGAGCTGTAAACGTCCAGAGCACAGTCATTTGCCCTCTCGTAGGCCAGGCCTCGTGCCAAGGGTTCGGCTCCTCAATTGTCTGAGCGACGACTCGGGTGGAGGCGGTGTTGCATCATGAGGAGGTTCATCCCCTGGTCTGTCGCTCCTGGATCTAATGGCAGATGTTGCCTGCATCCCCTCCAATGCAACGGCAATGCATGTCAGAACGCTGTTGGTATCTGCCTGCATCCGTAGATCCCTTCCACCCCCTCACATGCTCCACACGGATGGGGGATAAAACACACTTACCTCTCCTCAAGTCCTGGTCACTGGAGTCACAGCCCTCCAGGCCCTCCACCTGCTCCTGCTCCAGACAGCTGGCAATCACCTCCTCCTCAGGTGTCAACTTGAGAGAAGAAGCTGGTCCGCCTCCCGTGCCCCTGAGGTGCCTTCTCACCTTGGCCAGCTTCTCCCTGACACGCCAACGCATGTCGTTGATCTTTTTCTGTATATCTTTGCAGGTCCTGGTTTCATGCTCAAGGGCATTGATCTCCAGGGTGATCTTCTGGAAGATCTCCTGCTTCCTGGCCTTGCTGGTCCTGGCGCTCTGTGTGCCATGGAGGTAGGCATCATACTTGGATATTGCTGAGGTCAGGATCGCCCTCTCTTCCGCTGAGAAATTTTTCTTTCTCCTCTCCCTGTCCACTTCACTATCTGACATGGCTCAGACAACAAAATTACCTCTGCCCTAGGGAATACAAGCTGGTGTACTTTTGCGCTGGACGGGCGTATGGCTGGGCGTACTTATGCTCTCGGCGTACGCGGTGGGCCGGCGTATCTTAGGGGGTTACACCGGCGTAGTTGTGAGCAGGTACAGAGGGGTGCTGAACATGCGTCCACGTCACGGCGCATGCGCCGTTTATGATACTCCGGGTGTAAAACACTGCACCACACTCGGACCATCATTTGCATGGGGTCACACCCACTTCCACCTACGCCGGCCTGCACCTTCGAAATCTACGCCACGCCGACGCAGCTTTGGGAGCAATAGCTTGCTGAATGCAGTGCTTGCCTCTCTGCGCTGCGTCGGCGTAGCGCACAGGGGGATGCGCTGCGGCGGCGTAATGTGCGCCTGCTGTCTGTGAATCCGGGCCATAGTGTTCAAAACCCTATTATTGCCCAAAATATGCCAGGGTTTTTGAATAAGATGTTTGATATTCCGATGCTGGATGGAAAAATCTGTGATGAAATGGACTTTGCAAAGGAGTCTTATTATCTACATCACAAAGGTTTCTCTTTATATTTAAATATTTTTATTGAGATTTTACAAAATTAAAAGAAACATAAGCACGAATCATGAGATAACAATGGAACTGTCTGCGATACAATCATATTGTTAGCATATGAAGGTGTTCATCACCAAGTGTTTAGAGAGTGTTGTAGGCTTTGAAGTATTTAACTTACCATCTGAGTCTTGTCTCTAGGGATGAGCTTCGAGTTCGACTCGAACATCGTATGTTCGATCATTCATCGAATTGCGAACGTTTTGGGGCATTCGCGCCAAAATCGAGCAGCGCGTCACGGCCTATTGTGAAATAGGACTGGTTATACTGTCCATGGCTGCTACTATTGGCCTGCCGGGTGGGGTGGTGGTGTTTTTATGGATTTTGGGTATGTGATAAAAGTATGGTGTGGAGAAAGAGTCCCTGTTAAAAAAAGCATATTCTAATTTGGTGATTATGCCATCTTCCTTTGCTTTTTTAATGAGTGTAGATACTTCAACCATAAAGTTCGATAAGGGATCGGACCGAAGTTTGATGTATGTCGTAGTGTCTGACAGAAGGCGGCAGGCTTCCAAAAGATAATCCTTTTTATCTTGGACGACTATCCCGCCGCCTTTGTCAGCGGTTTTTACAACCAAGTCATGGTGCTGGGCAAGGTCAGTGAGAGCTGTTTTCTCATTTGGGGTGAGATTGGAATGATTAGAATTAGGGTTGTCCCGATACCGATACCAGTACTTGTACTCCCGCAAATGCCCCCGATGCCTGAATAGAATACTTGCCCCGCCGCAAACCGCAAAGCCGCCGCGTACCGTAAAGCCGCCACGTTAATCAGCGTGCGGGGAACATTACAGCTTTCGTTTGAATAGCTGTATCCCCGCCGCGTATAGACACTCCCCCTTGCGCGGGATTGGACGGATGATCTGTCCAATCCCGAGCAAGGGAGAGTGTCTATACACGGCGCGGCGGGGATACAGCTATTCAAACAAAAGCTGTAATGTTCCCCGCACGCTGATTAACGTGGCAGCGGCGGCATCATCCAGGTATGGGGGACATGGCTGGATATATGTGGGGGGACATGGCTGCAATATGTGGGGGGACATGGCTGCATTATGTGGGGGACATGGCTGTAATATGTGGGGGACATGGCTGTAATATGTGGGGGACATGGCTGCAATATGTGGGGGACATGGCTGCAATATGTGGGGGACATGGCTGTAATATGTGGGGGACATGGCTGCAATATGTGGGGGACATGGCTGCAATATGTGGGGGGACATGGCTGCATATGTGGGGGGACATGGCTGCATTTGGGGACACATTAAAAAAAAAGTATCGGTATTCGGTATCGGCGAGTACATGAAAAAAAGTATCGGTACTTGTACTCGGTCCTAAAAAAATGGTATCGGGACAACCCTAATTAGAATGGCTGGTGTGGGTCTGATTGCAGAGTTTTATGAAATCTAATGGGTAGATTCAGGTAGATGTGGGGGGAAATGGCTGCAATATGTGGGGGACATGGCTGCAATATGTGGGGGACATGGCTGCAATATGTGGGGGACATGGCTGCATATGTGGGGGACATGGCTGCATATGTGGGGGACATGGCTGCATATGTGGGGGACATGGCTGCATTATGTGGGGGACATGGCTGCAATATGTGGGGGACATGGCTGCATTATGTGGGGGACATGGCTGCATTATGTGGGGGACATGGCTGCATTATGTGGGGGACATGGCTGCAATATGTGGGGGACATGGCTGCAATATGTGGGGGACATGGCTAGATATATGTGGGGCGACATGGCTGCATTATGTGGGGGACATGGCTGTAATATGTGGGGGACATGGCTGTAATATGTGGGGGACATGGCTGCAATATGTGGGGGACATGGCTGCAATATGTGGGGGACATGGCTGTAATATGTGGGGGACATGGCTGCATATGTGGGGGGACATGGCTGCATTTGGGGACACATTTAAAAAAAAGTATCGGTATTCGGTATCGGCGAGTACATGAAAAAAAGTATCGGTACTTGTACTCAGTCCTAAAAAAATGGTATCGGGACAACCCTAATTAGAATGGCTGGTGTGGGTCTGATTGCAGAGTTTTATGAAATCTAATGGGTAGATTCAGGTAGATTGGATTAAATTTAGGTTGGCGTAGCCTAGTGTTTTTAAGCTACGCCGCCGTAAATTATCTAGGCTAGTAGTGATTTTCAATCAACTTACCTGCTAATCTACGGCGGCGTAGCCTAAAACGAGCGGGCGTAAGGGCGCCTAATTCAAATGACTTGGAGGGGGGCATGTTGTATGGAAATGAGGCTTGACCTCACGTTTTTTGACGTTTTTTGCTACTGCGCATGCGCCGGGCGACTACATTTCCCAGTGCGCATTGCGGCTAAGTACGCCATACGGGCCTATTGATTTTGACTCCCGATTCGCGGACGATTTACGCAAACGACGTAAAAAATTCGAACCTCGCGGCGGGAACGGCGGCCATACTTTAACATTGTTATTCCACTTCATAGGTGGAATAACTTTAGGCCGCCTAAGGCCTTACGGAAACTACGTAATTCGACTGCGGCGGGCTCGCGTACGTTCGGGAATCGGCGTAAAAGCTCATTTACATAATCTACGCCGGCCGCAATGGAAGCGCCATCTAGCGGCCAGCAGAAAAATTGCAAGCTAAGATAGAACGGTGCAAGCCGTCCTATCTTAGCTTTGTTTAAGCGTATCTCTGTTTGAGCATACGCTTAAACAAACGCCGGCGTAGATTCAAAGTTAGGTCGGCTTATCTGTAGATAAGCCGGCCTAACTCTTTCTGAATCTACCTATAAGTATACAACTTGATAGAATGTTTGGAGAAAGGGTCCCTTAGCATGCGTGGGGTTGAAGATGGATTTTGGCCTGAATTTGCTGTGTTGTACTAGGGGAGAGGTGGATAAGTGTTGTGTAAAGAGGACTAGGTCCTCGTCCTGGGTCTGGGTAGGTATCACGTGGGTAGGTACCAGAGCATGATGAGACTGTGAGGCCTATATAAGTCCGATGCAAGCCGCGCACCCGTCATTGCAGCGAGAAGAGGCGACGTGTCAACATCGGGAGAAGAGAAGAAGAAAAAGACGTCACAGCCCAGAAGAAGAAGACGTCACAGCACGGAAGAAGAAGAAGACGCTCAGCGCTGAAGGAGAAGGCACCGGACAGTGGGAGGAAGAACCGGGGTGCGCCGAGTCAACAGCGGAGAGCGGCGAACATAGAAGAAGACCCTGGAGAGTGGAGAAGACCCCCCCGGATAGCGGAGAAGACCCCCCCGGATACCGGAAGAAGCCCCCCCCTGAGAAGCACACCACCCCCCGCCGAAGACGTCGGAGGAAACCCGCCGGGGGGTGGGCGCTTTTATAAAAGCGACCGCCCCCGGCGGTGGAAGAGAACCAGACGGCGGCGAAGAAGAGCGCCCCCCCCCCCCCCCGAAGACGTCAAAGAAGAAGCCCCCCCCTGGTAAAAAGAGCTAAAGAAGACAGGGGGTGCCTCCGGAGCAGACTAATAAATTATTTTAAAAACCCTTGTGTTGTGTTTATTGACTTTAACATTTTTCCTCCAGGTGAATGGGTAGGGGTACTATGTACCCCATATCCATTCACTTAGGGTGGGGGGCCGGTATCTGGGGGCCCCCTTATTAAAGGGGGCTCCCAGATTCCGATAAGCCTCCCGCCCGCAGACCTCGACAACCAACGGCCAGGGTTGTCGGGAAGGGGCCCTGTCCTCATCAACATGGGGACAGGGTGCTCTGGGGTGGGGGGGCCCCGCAGTGCGCCCCCCTGCCCCAGAGCACCCAACCCCCCCATGTTGAGGGCATGCAGCCCGGTACGGCTCAGGAGGGGGGGGGGCGCTCGCTCGTCCCCACTCCTTTCCTGGCCGGCCGGGTAGCGTGCTTTGGATAAGGGTCTGGTATGGATTGTAGGGGGACCCCCTACGTAGTTTTTCCGTCGTAGGGGGGCTCTCCTTACAACCCATAACAGACCTAAGGGCCCGGTATGCTCCTGAGGGGGGAACCCATGCCAGATTTTTATTTAAAATCCGGCGGGGACTTCCCCCTCAGGATTCATAACAGACGCCGCACACGTGTAGAATTGGCGGGAATCCAAGTCGGATCTCCCGTCGCTTCTATGACGCGCTTGCTGGAATGTGCTGTCACTATTCAAGCGAGTGCGAGATGTCGGCACCCTGTCGCCGAGAATCAGCGCGATGCCGTCGTGCTAAAAACACATTCTCGGCAGCAGGTACTGTACATCTCAGGGATCTTTATGGTGGCATGAATGTTGCTGGGAGTGACCATAAAAGGAGCGAGAGGGCCACGCAGAACTCTCTTCCTCCTGGGCCTGATACCAGACAGACCTCTCTGTGTAACAGGGAGAGAAGGGTCGCGGCCTACCACACAGAGCCTTACTTCCACCCCGCGGCCTAAGGTGCCCAGCTCTGCTATCCGCTGTTGAACATCCTGTCGCTAACATCAGGGGCGTAACTAGAAATTACAGGGCCCCATAGCAAAATGTTGTATGGGCCCCCCCCCCCCCCGGATTTACTTCCTTTGCCGCCCCAAGGCCGGGTCCTTCAATGACGCCCCCCCCGCCCAAAAAAAAACGAAAAGTCCCCCAACCCTGAAAGCGCACATATACTAACGGAAAAATCATACGGGTGCACCTACATATAAAATTTATAAGGATTGAGGGGTGAGCTGTGTATGGGGGAATTTAGGGGTGATCTGTGTACGGTGTGCAGGATTTAGGGGTGATCTGTGCACATGCAAGTACCCTCCTTCCCAAGTACAGAGCTCTCCTCTCCCCAGATTAGTTTGGAGCCCACCCTCCATCAATACACATTCCTCTGGCATCAACCCCCCTTCTTCCCCCTTTCAGTAGTGAGCATTCCGGTCACCCAACTAACATCAGAGATGGGCTGCAGAAGAGAAGCTGTAACTCACTGCATGTCCGTGGAGCATAGGGTGACCACATGTCCCAGATTGCCCCGGACAGTCCCGCATTTTGCAGGTCTGTCCCGGGCACCTTCAATACAATACAGTGTCCCGCAATGAAACTGACACAGCCATCTCCCGGGCCAATCTGATGACCCCAAAAAAGACCGCCACATCACTGCTTTACTCACTGACGGTACTTGCCCTGGCCGGGAATGCCTGGAGGAGCACAGTCCCCGCCTCCTGCTTGTGATTGGAGAAATCATAAATCCCACCTGATTTTTGTGAAGGGGGGTGTCCCTGAATGGTAGTTTGGAAATGTGGTCACCCTAGTGGCGCAGCTCCTGTCTGTGTACACCCCCCACCCCTTCCCCCCTCTCTGCTTTCACATAGAGATAGATAGACAATGTGTTTTGTAGAGCAGAGAGGGTTCTAAACGGCCGTCGGGAGGAGAGCGCTGTCACTTGTAAATACAGCAGCGCTTCTGTATTGACTGCTCTCACAGTGTCCTGACGAATCCCCCAGCTTTTAGGGAGAGGAAAGCAGGCAGCGCTGGGGGGGGAGACCAGGCACCTATAGGAGGATGAGGATCACATGTGGCTAGAACAGGGAGGCAGATCGGTGCGCTGTGACAGTTAGACCCCTTTCACACTGGGGCGTTTTTCGGGCGTTTTTTAGGCGCTTTGGCGTTTAAAAAAAGCCTGTAAAGCGCCTGAAAGAAGCCTCATCTGCAATCCCAATGTGAAAGCCCAAGTGCTTTCAGAGGCCTTTCACACTGCCAGCGCCCGAAAAACGCTGGTAAAGCGCTGCTAAGACCCCTTTCACACTGAGGCGCTTTTCAGGCGCTTTGGCGTTAAAAAAAGCTTCCTCAATGGGAAGGGGGCTTTAGGAGCGGTGTATTAACCGCTCCTAAAGCGCTGCAAAGAAGCTGCATGCAGGACTTTTTTTGACGCCCTGCCAGCTCAGCGCCTCAGTGTGAAAGCACTCAGGCTTTCACATTGGGATTGCAGATGCAGCTTCTTTCAGGCACTTTTTTTAACGCTAAGACCATTTTCACACTGGGGTGTTTTTCAGGCGCTTTAGTGTGAAAGCACTCGAGCTTTCACATTGGGATTGCAGATGCAGCTTCTTTCAGGCGTTTTACAGGCGCTTTTTTTAACGCTAAAGCGCTTGAAAAATGCCCCAGTGTGAAAGGGCCCTTACAGAAATGATGCCGACAGGAGGGAGAGATACACAGCATCGGTTCTGTAACTGTCAAAGTGCACCGATCTGCCTCCCCATCAGCGACCCGGCTGGCCCCATTGCGCCCGCGTGGGTCGCTATGGCGGTAGTTCCGCCACTGGCTAACATCACTTGGATCACCTGCCCATTGGTGTGGGTAAGTGGGGCAAGCTCCACTTCGGAAGGCCGAGACAGCGGATCCGCTGCCCGAATGCCGCTACACGTGTTCCTATCCAGAGGACCTTGGATTGATTTGGTCGTTGGTGAGAGGGCAAATTGCTCGACCTTTTATCCATTTATTACCACTATTACAGAACACTGTGCACAGACAACTTTACCCCGAGAACACTTTACTGCATTGCTTTAACACTGTGCTCAGAACCTATTGCTTTATTTATGTAGTGCTACCCCCTCAGGAGCCGCTGGTTGTTTTGGGATCGGCGTATTAAGTTACCTCTTACCGTTGTCTAGGGGTGAAGTTGATGAGTAGATTAGTGAGCGAATGTCCAGTCAGTAAATAAAGGTTTTCTGAATGCTTTTTTCTCGGCCCAACATGACCAACATCAACATGAGGTAGAGAGGAAAGGTTGATGAAGCGGTAGATAACTTTGCAGTATCAGGCCTGGATATGAAGCGAGCAATCCTGCTCTCAGTAGTAATAAACACAGTTCGTCGCCACTATAGCCAGAGTGGGTGAAGTGCCCCCGGACAAACTCCCGCCACGAGTTTGGCAGCCGAAGCGCTACTTTAAGGTTGCTGGGAGGAACAGGTCTCTGCCACAGACCTGGCTCTAGGGACCTCTGCCACAGGCCTAGTACTTGGATGAGCTGAATGGATTGAGCGAATCCTCCCAGTAAATTAAGTCAGGGTCACCGGGTGACAGTTGAAGTGTACCTGTCAATGTCCCGGTCACCAGATCCCCGATGGTTCGTTCAAGCCCTATTGGACAACCTGCCTCCGGGTTCTCCTCAAGCCGACCCCCCACCAAGCGGCACACAGCCTGGGATCTCTTCAGTAGAGCCGGGGACACAGCAAGTCACTGGGGCCCCTTTCAGCAACATGGAGCTCCGCGTAGCATGCGACGCCGGCCTGGTAGGCCATATCGCCGGGGTCTGTTGGATGCGCACACCCTAAAGGTGGGTGCCGCACCTGGAACCCGCGAAGAACCACACCAAAATGGCGTCTGCCACAGATATACCCTGCCCCAGCATGCCCCGCGAGGGAAAACTCCTCTAATTGGCTGCTGGGGAAAAGTGGCTCTGTCAGAACCCCTCTAGCGCCAACTGTCGCCCAGGGGTGGGATCGGCACCCCTGGAGCGCAGACTGACCTACAGGACAGTTCAGGAATGACAGCAGCCCAAATTTAGCAAATTATGAATGGGAGCAAAATAACTCTCCCATTCCCCACTAACTTTAGAGTAGTGCCCATACTGAAAGTAAGGGGGTGCTACATTTACAACCAAACGGATTACAGTTAATGAGCTCCAACTAGCTAGCGAAGAACATCAGATCTGAAACGTGGAACTCTTTCGCCATTACTCATAGGAAAGCATATATATTAATTTCTGTAGACCTGTTCTTCCATTAGGATAGCATAGGCTGGCTAGATTACATCTTTCTCAAAGAGGCAAAATAAGTAGTTAACTGAAACATCCGCTAGGAGGGGACTTCGGATCTGAATATAGTGTACATATATGTATATAATATTGTTTGTTGCTGAAACATTGGGAGGATTTTTTTTTTGCGAGACAGCGCTGTTATCCCGGCTCAGCAGATTTATTACCTCCTTCTGTGAAATAACCTTCCCGTTTGCTTCAAGTAAAATATTCAGAACCTAATATTACTGAGTTGTTTGATTCTTGCTACAAAGTTTTACAAGAATGTCTAAACCCAGAGTGTCAGGTGAGTTTGAATGTTCACTTGGTCATGGCCATGCAGATTAGCAGGTAATTCTCAGCAGTCCCCAAGGGGGCTGTGCTACATTTGCAGTGTTTTTTTTTCTCTCTCTCTCTCTTCAAAGCAATATGTCCCGTAACTTTGTCCTGCTTCGTTCATCTGTTATAAGCCTGATAACTTTTGGCAAGTTCTCCAAGACAGGAGGCAGAAGTGTGTCGGGGGAGATTGCTATAAATAGATTAGCACACAGCTAAACTATTTACAGGCAAACTCTGGGGAGGGAGTGTGTGCCTTTCCTCCAATCAGCTGTCTCAGTGTCTAGCAATAATCCACTCCTACAGGTGAATCAGGAATAGAAAATTCTAACAGGACGTGTACTTTCTAAACAGTATATAAAGGTGAAGACAGAAGATATACATGTAAAAGTTATGTAGGGAGATTTATTTAATCTCTGTGTATCATCTGAGGCTGTTCACTTCACTGGGTATATGTGAGGGTTTACATCCGCTTTAAGGATTTTGGGCATCATGAAGGTACATTATCTAGAGCAAGTGGTGAAGGAGGCACAGTCTGGCCAATGACCGTAAAGGTGGTCAACCCCACAGACCAAGAAGCAGTTCTGGGAAACATTTCACAGACCTGAAAAGAAGCTGCCGCCAATCCAGGTCCTCTGGACACTAGACTGAATAGTCTTTCACAGCTCCTGAG
This sequence comes from Rana temporaria, assembly GCF_905171775.1. Taxonomy (NCBI): domain Eukaryota; kingdom Metazoa; phylum Chordata; class Amphibia; order Anura; family Ranidae; genus Rana; species Rana temporaria. The sequence goes on from NC_053499.1 coordinate 58,039,292, forward strand.
AGTTCCTTGGCTAACTTTCTAGGGCTGCAGGCCCCAGACTTTAGCTGCAGATTTTTGCCCCAGACCTATGGGTCTGGTTTTGGATAATGTCTCCATTCCTAGGTTCACATCTTAGCATCTTAGCTATTTTTGGTCTCTGCCTTTATTTATGCTAGCTGGCTGATGCTCGGGGCTCTCTTTAAGGCCCCGTACACACCAGAGGATATCCGTTGGAAACGGTCCGCCGGACCGTTCCCAGCGGATAAATCCTCTGGCGGATTTCGATCTGATGGCTGTACTCACCATCAGATCGAAATCCGCGCGGAATCCATCCACGGTGACGTGTCGAGCCGTCCCCGCGACATGCGCGACGCTGGAAGGTAATTACTTCCACGCATGCGTCGAATCATTACGATGCATGCGAGGGAGGAGAGCGGATGGATTGATACGGTGAGTCTGTACAGACGACCGGATCAATCCACTGGACTGGATTCCAGCGGATAGATTTCTTAGCATGCTAAGAAATTTTTATCCGCTGGAAATCCGTCGGCTGGAGAAATCTCCGCCGAAAAATGTCCGCTCGGGCCGACCGGATTTGTCTGCTGGAACTGACCCGCGGATCAGTGTACGAGGCCTAACTCTTTATGCCGCTGAGTCTAAAGACTAAAAAAGTTTTCTTGTTGTTTTAGGGAACTCATTAGGGGGCACCCTGTTAGTTAGCCTACACTTAGTGGCTCAGACAAGCTGATGATTTGTTTTGTGTAATGGACCTGCTGTACAAAGAACTTTTGCATTGATATAATTTTGATTGAATATTCTATATATATATATATTTTTTTAATATAACTACAGCATGATATAAATAAAAAAACAGTACCCTCTAGGGTAGGGTGACCAGACATCCCCAGTTTCAGGGGACAGTCCCCTGATTGAGGACACTGTCCCCGGACCAAGTCTGTCCCTGGTTTTGTCCCCAGATTGGATTTAATAGGGGGCAGGGGCAATTTCAAAGACAATTAGCCAGATTCAGAAAGACTTACGCCGGCGTATCTACAGATACGCGGCGTAAGTGTAAATATGCACCGGCGGATTTATGTTCCGTACCCACAGAACAAGATACGCCTGAAAATAGGCTTCCTCCGACCGATGTAACTTTTCTACACTGGCGTATCGTGGGCGCATTTTTACGCTCGACGCATCTTGTGCTCACATTGATTTCCTATTCAAATATGAAAATGAGGGAGATACACCGATTCACGCATGTAAGAGCGCCCGACGCAGGCTATGCGCGGTGCGCGTTAGTCGTACGTCAGGCTTAAAGTTATTCCATCAAAAAGCTGGATTATCTTTGCACCAGACTTGCACAGGTCAGCTGCAGAGCAGCTACAGCAGCACCGTTACGGACGAGCTGAGCAAGCTGAGCAACCACACTTGCAGGAGACCACATCTGTGTGCCAACATGCCAGGGGCAGCCGTGGTCCTAGCACTACTAATGGGTCCATCGACTCGTAGGAGGGCACGGGAGAGGATATACCGCACGCGTATGAACGTCTTTGGCATGGGTGATTCCGAGGTGTATCGCATCTTCAGATTCAGCCCTGATGCCATCCTGGAATTAGCCACAACCCTGCATGATGACATCACCAGCAAGACACAACGCGCACATGCAGTGCAGCCACTGGTCAAGGTACTGGCAACACTCCATTTCCTCGCCAGTGGCTCTTTTCAGCGTACAAGTGGAGTAGTGGCTGGGATGTCACAATCCACCATGAGCAGATGTGTGCATCAGGTTGTCCCCGCAATCCTCACAAGCATGTCCCACCACATCATCAGACCCACCCAGGAGCATCTGCGGCAGAAGGCAATGGCGGATTTCTACAGAATTGCAGGATTCCCACTCACCGTGGGGGCCATTGATTGCACACATGTGGCACTACGGCCCCCCCGTGACACAGAGCACATATACCGCAATCGGAAGCACTGGCATTCCATCAACGTACAGGTGATAGCCTATGCCCAATGCCTCATATGGCACCTCCGTGCCAAACACCCCGGGTCCAGCCACGACAGCTACATATACCGTCAAAGCAACATCCTAACAGATTTTGAACAGAACGTGTACAGGGACAGCTGGCTGGTTGGTGAGTGACATGGGTGTCAGGCATGACTGTCCGTCCCCATGATGCAGACATCACGAGGGGCACATGCACGACTAACATCCTCCTGTCTTTTCCCTTCCAGGTGACTCTGCATATGCACTTGGGCCCCATCTCATGACTCCATACCGGACTCCCCAAACCACAGGAGAGCAAAACTACAATGCTGCACACATACGTACCCGTGCAGTGGTGGAGCGCACATTTGGCCTCCTGAAGTCCCGTTTCCGATGCCTGGATAAGTCCAGGGGGACCCTGTTGTATTCCCCAAACTTCGTGTGCCAGATCATCGGTGCATGTGGCATGCTGCACAACTTTGCCGAGAGAAAGGGCCTGGAGATTGACATACGTGATGACCTGACCCCCGAACCACACATTCCCCCCCTAACCGAGGGTACCCCGTCTGCTGAGGGAGCAGCAATCAGGAGACGCCTCACAGAAGACATCTTTGCACGTTAAACACACACATTCATCATGGCACAAGGAGAATGCACGCATGCACACCACTGTGGTCCCTTGCTCACACACACCACATCCACATCACATTGGATTAGCCCAAGTCCACCATGCAGGACTTGGGAGCAGCAACGCCGCGCCAAGGCCCCAAATGGTGTCGCTGTCCATTCATATGACATTCACACGGGTCATGGGGATAACTTCTCCCCAACGACCGAGGTGACACCCCTTTGCTGGCAGGAGTGTCACCCCCACATTCACACACCAGTCACACTGTAGCCAGCACTCCTCACTGTGTGCTTAAAAAAAAAAAGGCTCATGACTTGAGCAATAACCAAAAAAACTCAACTCCTGAGTCCCAAAAAAATGAAGCCACTCATTTGGGCTGACGGGGGCTGCGCCTGGTGGCAGCTCTCTGGCTCCTCAGCTGCCTGGGGGGAGCCTGGGGTGGGGGGGTGGGACATCTGGAGGTGGCTCATCCCCGGGTGTGCCACTCCTGGCAGGTGATGGCTGCCTGCCCTCCAAGGCCACGGCAATCCGGCTCAGGAAGTAGTTAGTCTGGGCCTGCATGCTCAGCTGGCGGGTGACATTATGCCGCTGGTTGCGCTGCCTCTGCCTCCCCTCCTCCTGGATGGCAGCCGTTTTGGCGTGGACGGCCTCAGTAAGTGTTTGAACCTCTGCCACTAGGTTCACAGTGGTGGCCTGCAGCTCCCCAACGCAGGTGACCACTGCTGCACTATTGGCATTGCCATCTTGCACTGCATCATATATCTGGGCAGGGTTTTGTGCCACCCGCTGCAGGTGCCCGGCTCCTTCCTTCCTCTTCTCGCCCACTCACTCACAGCTCCTCTCCAATACATGGTCTGTGAACAGTGAACAGTCCTGGCAGGGCTCCAGTAGCCAGGACTAGAAGCAGAGCATCGGATTATGCAGCCAGGAGGTTCTGTATCCCTCCACAGAGAGAAACAAGCCCCTTGTAATTAGGGCTGTTTCCATCCAGACAGTTACATATATGTAAAGATAGGTCACATCCTGATACATGTTATGGATCCTTAAGTGTGATTAAGCTTTTATGGGGGTGTTATAAGAATTTTTGAGGGTGCCCTGGTGGTAGGGTTGCCACCTTTTCTTCAAGCCAAACCCGAACACTTTACTGGCGCACAGCATTTTTTTTTTTTTAGTATACACTATAGACCAGGGCTCAAAATTTCAAGCCCTGAGCTACTAGCCAGGCCTCAAGGGTTACTCGCCACCAGTTGCCCCACCTAATTCATACACTGCTCCATGCCTAATTGCGCCCCTAAATACGCCCTCGTAGAATATCTCATGGAATGACACTGTTAAATGTTTTATGCGGAATCAAGTTACACAATTAAATATTACCTTAAACAACTTTAACAAAATGGGACAGGGCACTGGGGACAGACCAGAGGGACAGGGCACTGGGGGCAGACCAGAGGGACAGGGCACTAGAACTGGATCTCTTCCCCATTCTCTTGCTGTCTCCTCTGCAACTCCCATCCATCCTCTCTCTCCCTCTCCTATTCATCTCATCATCAGGAGCCTGTGTGTGCGGCTCCATGCTTGCATGTCCCCACTTCCCCCTTTTATTCAGGCTGGCAGTGAGGAGAGGAGCTGCAGCACAGTGGGAGGGAGTACAATCCAGCGCCGAGATCCACACAACTGCACAGCCGTTGACACCATAGCACAGCGCACATTGACACCGCACAGCACACATTGAGACCAGTCTGCTCACAGTGCTCAGGCTGAACTGCTGGACACCTACATAGAGCACAAGGAGAAGAAAACTGCACAAACTGGAAGGCTGCCACTCTCATGTCAGGGCAACTTTCAGTGAGCGCTGCACTGCCTACCTGGGACACCCGGAGTGGTAATTTTCGCAATCCTCCACCTGACTCATTACTTCCTGCTCCCTGCTCTCTGCTCTCCAGCTACATTGGTCGGGGGGAGGGGGGCAGGCTCAGAGAGGTCATACTGTTAGGTACCATGGCTTAATGAGAATTGTAAGGAGAGCACCTGTGTACTGCTCTGCCTGTGCGCTGCTCACCACACTACTTTTCCCGAGCATGCACCTTTCCTCTTCGGCCGCCAATCGCATCGGGGCTCTAAGTGTAGGCACAGATTGAAGGGACATTGGTCATGCAGCCCTGTCATCACTCGCCCCCAGCTTAAATCCACTCGCCAAATGCTAGCAGGCGAGTGGAAATTTTGAGGGCTGCTATAGACGATAGGATTGTTAAAGACCTTGGAGTGGGAGTGAACAGGGGGGGTAGTGAGATGGACAATTCTTCTAAAGAAAAAAAAATCAATGAATACTTTGCAAAACAGCCTGTTTAAATGTTAGGTTAAATCAGCCCAGGAGTGGAGTATTGCTTACCTTATGGGGTTGGTGGGCCTGGGTATAATACAGGGGTGTTGCTATAACTATACAAGACCTTGGGCACCCAAACTTGAGCAGTAATGTGGCATGCACAGCACATCACGGTGAACACTGGGTGCTGGCCCAATTACAGAGAACAGTGAATGGAGTATGGTTTAATAAATCAAACCTTCGTGAACTCATAAAAGAGGCTTTGATTGCTGTGCCACAAGAAGTAGTCTCACAGATATGCATACCCATCAGCACTATTATTTAAAAAAAATGAAACGCTACCATTACATATCATTTTATGTGCACTGGAAATAAACAGACAGCTAACTCTGTCTGAGCCTACCTTAAAGAAGAACGTCGTCAAAAAAGCCAGGGACTGATTAGCAACCAGCAACTGTGGAGACAATGATCACTTTGGCCAGAGGTATGTAATGTACAATAGTGTGAATAGTGCAGAGTCTGTTAGCTGACCATACTCAGTTAATTTTTTTTTTGTTCAGCCCACTGGCTGAATAAAAAGTAACTCGATCCAAGCAAATGAAGTTCTGTAGATGGAGGAATCTCCCTATTGGATTCTGACAGCAGCACTAGACCCTGTCAGAAAATGCTAATCAGCAGCTGTAGCTCCCCCACATTCTACCTTCTAGTACAACCCTCTCCCAGTCCCCCCCCGTCCCCCCAGCACAAATATTTTCCCACCCACCCCAAATCAACCTTAGAACAAATCCTTCCCCCCAAAATCTCCCTCCTGGCACAAGCCCTTCCCCTACAAATGCCCCCTCCCCAGCACAAATCCCCTCCATCCAATCTTTCCCCTAAGCCCAAATTCCTCCTCCTAGCACAAATCCTTCTCCCACCAAATTCTATCTCCCAGCACAGCCCTCTTCCCCTAGCACTGGTTTTACTACCCCCTGGCCACTAAAATGAATGGCTGAGTTCACCCTTCTGAACAAGTTACACCCATATTTAGGGCATAAAATGTAACATGTTCAGCATCCACCCCCTCTCCCCCCAATACCCCCCCCCCCCCCCCATGACAGTGGGCGTCCACAAGGCTCAGTGTCTTTTATTCACAGATTTCTTAGGGGAAAAAATATTTGCAAATTTTTTACCTGCAAAAAAATTGTCATTTTATTTTTTTTCCCCAAAAGATGAACTTAACCTTAAAGCGGAGCTCCACTGTAAAAAAAAATATTAAAATCCATTAGCTACAAATACTGCAGCTGCTGACTTTTAATATTAAGACACTTACCTGTCCTGGAGTCCAGCGCCGTCAGCAGCAGAAGACGAGCGATCCCTCGTCACTCTGCTGCCCCCACCCCATGGGTAAGGGAATCAGGAAGTGAAGCGTTGCGGCTTCACTTCCAGATTCCCTACTGCGCATGCGCTATCAGCGCTAAGCGTCTTTCACTGGTCCCCGCTGTGTTCTGGGAGCCGCGTGTTTGTCAGAACACAATGGGGGGGGGGGGGGGGCGGGAAGTGACGCACTACCCTCAGTCTACCCACAGTGTGTATTCCCAGAAGTGGGTGCAAATACCTGTCTTAGACAGGTATCTGCACCCCCCTTCCCCTGAAAGGTGCCAAATGTGACACCGGAAGGGGAGAGGAATCCGAGAAGCGGAAGTTCCACTTTAGGGTGGAGCTCCGCTTTAAATAACAATTCTTCCCATATAAACATAAACCTAAAAACAATTAACACACTATTCCATATATATTGTATATAGTAAATTACATAGATATATGTTCAGTTAGTAACATGCAAACACACTCAAATACATACAGATACTGAGATATATTCATACACACTCAGATATATACATATGCTCAATTATATACAGTACATGCACATACAGTATATATACTCAGATACATGCATATACACATGCTGTAAAGAAACACTAAGATATATATACTAAGAAACATGCATACATACCTATATACACACTCAGGTACATGCATACACACTATTAGGTAGATTCAGAAAGAGTTAGGCCGGTTTATCTACAGATAAGCCGGCCTAACTCTGAATCTACGCCGCCCTATGTTTAAGTGTATTCTCTAACAGAGATACACTTAAAGGGGAGTTCCAGCCATTTGTATGTTTATTAAAAGTCAGCAGCAACAAAAAGTGTAGCTGCTGGCTTTTAATAAACAGGCACTTACCTGCTCCAGCGCTCCAGCGACGCGCCGGCCGGGGCTCCGCTCCTCTCCCCCCCTCCCCGGCCGGCGTCTTCATCTTCAGTGTGGGCACCCGGCCGTGACAGCTTTCGGCTTCACGGCCGGGCACCCACTGCGCATGCGCGAGCGCGAGCGGCGCGGCACTGCGCATGCACGAGCGGCGCGGCCCGGCGCCGCGCCGTGTAATTGGCCAGGAGATCGCCTAGGACCTGTGACGTGTCCTAGGCGATCGCCTACAGCAGCCACTTCCTGAAGGCGATTAAGCTTAGTCGCCTACAGGAAGGAGGAAGTGGGACAGGAAGTCCCACTCGTGCTGAAGCCCCCACTCCCCCCCCAAAAAAATTACATGCCAAATGTGGCATGTAAGGGGGAGAGGAGTGGGTTAAGAGGAAGTTCCAAATTTGGGTGGAACTCCTCTTTAAACATATCTAAGATAGGACGGCTTGCGCCGTCCTATCTTAGATTGCAATGTTTTGGCTGACCGCTAGGTGGCGCTTCCATTGCGGCCGGCGTCGATTATGTAAATGAGCTTGTACGCCGATTCCCGAACGTACGCGAGTCCGCCGCAGTCGATTAACGTCGTTTCCGTAAGGCCTTCCCGCCGCGAGGTTCGAATTTTTTACGTCGTTTGCGCAAGTCGTCCGCGAATCGGGAGTTACGTCGTTTATGTACACGTCGAAATCAATAGGCCCGTACGGCGTACTTAGCCGCAATGCGCACTGGGAAATGTAGGTGCAGTGTAAAGAAACGTCAAAAAACGTGAGGTCAAGCCTCATTTCCATACAACACGTCCCCCTCCAAGTCATTTGAATTAGGCGCCCTTGCGCCCGCTCGTTTGAGGCTACGCCGCCGTAGATTAGCAGGTAAGAAGATTGAGAATCAATACTAGCCTAGCTAATTTACGGCGGTGTAGCCTAAACAGGCTAGGCTAGGCCGCCCTAAAGTTAAGCCCTTCTACCTGAATCTACCTATATATATATATACTGTACATGTGCTCAATTATATACATATATACACACACACTGAGATAGATACATGCACTCAGATACACACAAACAGACATAAATACACTTGACAACATACTGTGAGAGGAATACTTACATGAATAGTTTGGTAATGTGCCGCCAGCTTCTCTCCTCCCCTCTGTCCTGCTGTCCCCTCACACACCGTGCAGCTCCTTCCTCTTCCCGCCCACTCACTCACAGCTCCCTCTGTAAACAGTGAAGAGTCCTGGCAGGGCTCCAGTAGCTGGGACTAGAAGCAGAGCATCGGATTATGCGGCCAGGAGGTTCTGTATCCCTCCACAGAGAGAAACAAGTCCCTTGTAATTAGGGCTGTTTCCATCCAGACAGTTACATATATGTAAATATAGGTCACATTCTTATACAGGTTATGGATCCTGAATCCTGATTACATTTTTATGGGGGTGTTATAAGAATTTTTGAGGGTTCCCAGGTGGCTGTTGTCCGGGTGACAGGCAGTCAGAAACCCGGGAAGATGATGCAGGTGAATCGGCCTGTCCAGGTGAATTCCTGACAGGTGGCAACCCTACTGCCTGTGCTTAATACAGCCTAACCTGTGCAGATGAAGAGGCAAGCTGGCCGGATCAGCAGAGAGCGGGATTGCCCGATGTAATAGCTTTCATTTGAATTTCCCATCTTCCCGGGCTCATCGTCACATAGCCCCACCTCTTGGCCCGACGCCTTTGATGTCGTCACATGTCCCGCATTGGACCAGCGTTCTGTCTATCAAAGGTGCCGGGCCAAGAGGTGAAGCTACTGTATGTGACGTGAGCCCCTGGAACACTGAAAGTTCTAATGAAAGATATTACAGCGGGCAATTCCGCTCTCTGCTGATATGGACAGCTCGCCTCTTCCTCTCCTCTCTCTTCCCCTGGATGGGAGACCATGCCGGCGGTGCTCTCATCCTCACCGGGCCCCCCTTATCCTCCCTCTGCTGCGGGCCCCATAGCGCCCGGGTGGGTCGCTATGGCGGTAGTTCCGCCACTGTCTTTAGCTAAGAAAGTCTATATAAGGGCTCATTTACACTAGCTTCGGCTTCAACAGGCTTTGTTAAGGTTCTCTGAACGCCAGTCAAAGCTCCTGCCACTAATAAAAATGGTTAACTTACAGACCTGTTTACACCTTGCTTTTGCTTTGCTTTGCTTCAAAAATTATACCCCATGTAGCTTCAGTGGTGCTTCAAAGCAACTTCAAAGGCTCTATAGAAGTCTATGGCAAATCTCGCTTGAAGACCCACCGAAGCCTCACCAAAGCCCCGCCGAAGCCTCACCGAAGCTCCACCAAAGCCCCACTGAAGATCCACCGAAGTATAACTAAAGGCAATTTTTTTTTTTTTTGGAAAGGGTGGAGAAGGATTAGAACTCCTGTTATGTATTTATTTCTGCCTGTGTCCCCGTTAGGGAGATTCCCCATCTATATTTGTCCTGTTTACCATTATCATTGAAAGTGAAGTTAACGACTTAAGACCCGGACCAAAATGCAGGTAAAAGACCAGGCCTCTTTTTGCGATTCGGCACTGCGTTGCTTTAACTGACAATTGCGCGGTCGTGCGACGTGGCTCCCAAACAAAATTGGCGTCCTTTTTTTCCCACAAATAGAGCTTTCTTTTGGTGGTATTTGATCACCTCTGCGGTTTTTATTTTTTGCACTATAAACAAAAATAGAGCGACAATTTTGAAAAAAATGCAATATTTTTTACTTTTTGCTATAATAAATATCCCCCCAAAATATATATATAAAAAAAAAATGTTTCTCAGTTTAGGCCGATACGTATTCTTCTACATATTTTTTGTTAAAAAACAAAAATTGCAATAAATGTTTATTGATTAGTTTGCGCAAAAGTTATAGCTTTTTTATTTATAATTTTTTTTTTACTAGTTATGGCGGCGATCAGTGATTTTTATCGTGACTGCGACACTATAGTGAACACATCGGACACTTTGGAAACCATTTTGGGACCATTGTCATTTTTACAGCGAACAGTGCTATAAAAATGCACTGGTTACTGTAAAAATGACACCAGCAGTGAAAGGGTTAACCACTAGGTGGCGCTGCAGGGGTTAAGTGTTTCCTAGGAAGTGATTCATACTGTTAGGGGGCGTGGCTACACTGATGACCGTTCCCAATCACGAGGAACGGTCATCAGTGACAGTGTCACTAGGCAGAATAGGGGAATGAATGCCTTGTATTGCTCTTGCCAACCGCAATCGGGGGACTCGAGTTCCTGGGACCAGGCACACGCGCGCCCACTGGGCAGCAGATTTAAATGGGCGTACCTGTACGCCAATCTGCCTGCCCGTGCCATTCTGTCGATGTAAATAGGCGTGCGGTGGTCGGAAAGTGGTTAAAGGAGGCGTGTTCTGACAAAAACACAGGACTGCCATTGATAACCTCCTCCTTCTGAAAATGCCAGGTGCTTGGCTGCCTCTGGCTTCAATGCCTTCTCATTCACAGACCTGGAAAAAGCATGTAGCTAGTGAAGTCAGAGAAAAGTCAGATCTCCTAATACACTTGTTCTGGGTCAGTGACTCAGAAAGTCCTGTAAGCTTTGGGTCACCATGATAGCCAGGACACTAGTATTTCCAGAAGAGATCCCAGCAATGGCAGCCTCCATATTTCTCTCTCTTATTACTGAATATAGAGGTCACAGAATGTGTAGAAATGGCGGTAGTAGATGTGTATGGGGAAGATCATGATGACACAATGAATATTATGATTACCTACAATACATTGGGGTAGATTCAGGTACCGCTGCGCACTTCTTACGGAGGCGCAGCGTACTGTTTTTACCCTGCGCCTACGCAAATTATCTGCGCTACGCTTCATTCATCTCCTTAAAACTGCCCGGCGTAAGGGCGCGTAATTTAAATGATCCCGTAGGGGGCGTGGATCATTTAAATTAGGCGCGTTCCCGCGCCGAACGTAGTGCGCATGCTCCGTCGGGAAACTTTCCCGACGTGCATTGCGGCAAATGACGTCGCAAGGACATCATTTGCTTCAAAGTGAACGTAAATGGCGTCCAGCGCCACTCACGATTCACTTACGCAAACGACGTTAAATTTTAAATTTGCGACGCGGGAACGACGGGTATACGTAGCATTGGCTGCCCCTGCTAATAGCAGGAGCAGCCTTACGCGGAACCCGACGAATGATCCCGTAGGGGGCGTGGATCATTTAAATTAGGCGCGTTCCCGCGCCGAACGTAGTGCGCATGCTCCGTCGGGAAACTTTCCCGACGTGCATTGCGGCAAATGACGTCGCAAGGACGTCATTTGCTTCGAAGTGAACGTAAATGGCGTCCAGCGCCATTCACGATTCACTTACGCAAACAACGTTAAATTTTAAATTTGCGACGCGGGAACGACGGGTATACGTAGCATTGGCTGCCCCTGCTAATAGCAGGAGCAGCCTTACGCGGAACCCGACGAACAGAAACGACGTAAACTGCGTACGCAGGGCTCGCGTAGGGTTGTGAATCGGCGTTAGTATGCAATTTGCATACTATACGCTGACCACTACGGGAACGCCCCCTAGCGGCCATCGTAAGAATGCAGCCTACGATACGACGGCATAAGAGCCTTATGCCAGTCATATCTTAGGCTGCAGTCGGCGTAACGAGCTTTCTGAATACAGAAAAGTCGTTACGCCGGCGCAACTAAGCAATTGCGCTGCGTAACTATGGTTACGCAGACGCAATTGCTACCTGAATCTTCCCCAAAGTTATCAGCTGTGCCAATGTAGTGGTGACAGGGTCACTTTAAGAGAATCTATGTATACTCTGATTATACTATATCTCTGTACCGCCCCACAAAGTATTTCTTCATAACTTTATTAGTCTACTTACACCGACAGTTTATCTTAATTCTACCTTTGGAAAAAAACATTGAACACACCCACACAGATGAAAAAAACGTGCATTTATTTATTTTTGCATTTGAGCCTGAAAAGCATTACAATCAGGATCAGTGGATGGCGGTGCAATGCTCAGCCTCCTGCAGACTATTCCTCCAGCTGCAGGTCTATACAGAGGTACGGACATTCAGTTACAGGGCTGGAGGAAGTGATCAATGGACTACGGGGGCCGTGATGTCCCACACTTATGTTCCATTCAGTGGAGGCACCAGGATGGGGGGTGCTATACCACCTTCAACATTTCTTTAAGCACCCCCATCAATTGGGCATCTGTCTGGGTATCCAAACACCAGAACATTCACAGTGCAGTGCAGGCTCTACCTGTGTTCAAGCACAGAGGAGGGGCTACTGGAGTTACCCCTCCTCCTTCCTCAGCCAATAACATGCTGTGAGTCGCCCTGGAAACGCCTCCTTCCTCTTCCTGAACTGTCACATTGGATACAAAGCTAGCCTAGGAGAAAAGCCAGAGGACCCAGTTGTCTTCCACATCTCCATCTCCATATCATGTAGGAGGAGGAGAGCCTGACACCAGCAAAGGTATGTGTCTATGACCAGTGCGCAGGGATTTTGTCTTTGACCAGTTGGATGAGCGGTCCCCACACCAGAAGTCATGGCATTAGAGGTTATGTGTGCGCTCATCTTTCCATTCCTACCCCAGTCATAGTTTGTCTTCTTCTGGGTGCCCCCCCCCCCCCAATCTGTTCCGGTCTCTCCACCCTCTGTTTATCACAGGGGTAGATTTACTGGATTTACATTTGCCAATGATTGAGTGTACTTTATCCCCCTGACACCAATGATGGAGTGTACTTTATCCCCCCCGACACCAATGATGGAGTGTACTTTATCCCCCCGACACCAATGATGGAGTGTACTTTATCCCCCTGACACCAATGACGGAGTGTACTTTATCCCCCCCGACACCAATGATGGAGTGTACTTTATCCCCCCAACACCAATGATGGAGTGTACTTTATCCCCCGACACCAATAATGGAGTGTACTTTATCCCCCTGACACCAATGATGGAGTGTACTTTATCCCCCGACACCAATGATGGAGTGTACTTTATCCCCCCGACACCAATGATGGAGTGTACTTTATCCCCCCGACACCAATGATGGAGTGTACTTTATCCCCCGACACCAATGATGGAGTGTACTTTATCCCCCCTGACACCAATGATGGAGTGTACTTTATCCCCCCGACACCAATGATGGAGTGTACTTTATCCCCCCGACACCAATGATGGAGTGTACTTTATCCCCCCGACACCAATGATGGAGTGTACTTTATCCCCCCGACACCAATGATGGAGTGTACTTTATCCCCCTGACACCAATGACGGAGTGTACTTTATCCCCCCCGACACCAATGACGGAGTGTACTTTATCCCCCCCGACACCAATGATGGAGTGTACTTTATCCCCCCCGACACCAATGATGGAGTGTACTTTATCCCCCCGACACCAATGATGGAGTGTACTTTATCCCCCCGACACCAATGATGGAGTGTACTTTATCCCCCCGACACCAATGATGGAGTGTACTTTATCCCCCTGACACCAATGATGGAGTGTACTTTATCCCCCTGACACCAATGATGGAGTGTACTTAATCCCCCCCCCCCGACACCAATAATGGAGTGTACTTTATCCCCCCGACACCAATGATGGAGTGTACTTTTTCCCTGACACCAATGATGGAGTGTACTTTTTCCCTGACACCAATGATGGAGTGTACTTTATCCCCCCGACACCAATGATGGAGTGTACTTTATCCCCCTGACACCAATGATGGAGTGTACTTAATCCCCCCCCCGACACCAATGATGGAGTGTACTTTATCCCCCCGACACCAATGATGGAGTGTACTTTTTCCCTGACACCAATGATGGAGTGTACTTTTTCCCTGACACCAATGATGGAGTGTACTTAATCCCCCCCGACACCAATGATGGAGTGTGCTTTATCTTCCTGTCACCAATGATGGCACTCAGGCCCTGACTGGGACAAAAAATAGGTCCGGGCATTTAAGATTGAGCAAGCCCATTTTTCCAGGAACGGGGGGGGGGGGGGGGTGGCTGGTTTCGGTGCCTTTGCAGGGGTGGCTGGTGTCGGTGTCCTCCACACTGTAATGTGCGGGGACACTGTGATATATTGGGGACAGCACTGTAAAGTGGCACTGTAATGATTACAGTGCCCCTTTACAGGTAGGCCCCTTTATATTACAGTGCCCTTGCAATTACCCCCCCCCCCTTTTCTCTTTAATCACAGTGCCCTCTTTTACTCGCTGCTCACTGTGCAGTTCTCCAGATCCTCCTGCCCCCTTACATCAGAGTCCACACAGACCCCCCTTACATCAGAGTCCGCACAGACCCCCCTTACATCAGAGTCTGCACAGACCCCCCTTACATCAGAGTCTGCACAGACCCCCCTTACATCAGAGTCTGCACAGACCCCCCTTACATCAGAGTCTGCACAGACCCCCCTTACATCAGAGTCTGCACAAACCCCCCATATGTCAGAGTCTGCACAAACCCCCCATATGTCAGAGTCCACACAGACACCCCTTACGTCAGAGCCCCCTTACATCAGAGTCTGCACAGACCCCCCTTAAGTCAGAGTCCGCACAGACACCCCTTACGTCAAAACCCCCTTACATCAGAGTCCGCACAGACCCCCCTTACATCAGAGTCTGCACAGACACCCCTTACGTCAGAGCCCCCTTACATCAGAGCCTGCACAGACCCTCCTTACATCAGAGTCTGCACAGACACCCCTTACATCAGAGTCTGCACAGACACCCCTTACATCAGAGTCTGTACAGACACACCTTACATCAGAGTCCATACAGACCCCCCTTTACATCAGAGTCCGCACAGAGACCCCTTACATCAGAGCCCACACAGACCCCCCTTAGAGTCTACAGAATTTCCACTTACTGTAAGGTGGAGCTCTGTGGACTCTAATGTAAATGGGAACCCTTATTTAGGCTGGGTTAACACTCGTACAATGCGGGAACCCTGTGAATCCAGCTTGCATATCGAACTGCGAACTGACAGTTCGGACATGAATCGGATCGCATGGGTGTGAACATCCATGTGATCCGATTCTGGTGTGGACCAAAAAAAGGGTCCTGTGCGTGTTTGGTCCGAATGCGATGCGATGTCAGCCATACTATCTGTATAATAGTGCGATATCGCATGTGATTCGCACTGCGCTGCAAACCACAAGTGATGTCCGTGCAATGCGATCTCAGCCATACAGATAGTATGGCTAATATTGCTTCCTATTCGGATCAAACACGCACAGGACCCTTTTTTTGGTCCACACCAGAATCGGATCGCATGGGTGTTCACACCCATGCGATCAGATTCATGTCCGAACCGTCAGTTCGCAGTGCAATATGCAAGCTGAAATGGAGGTGTCATTAACATTGTATGACACTCCCCAGAAGTTCGCATATGGCAGTGTAAGCTGCCGTGCGAGTCGTGTGCGATGCGGGAACCCGCAGTGGATTTGCAGGGTTCCCACATTGCACAAGTGTGAACCCAGCCTGCAAGACATATGCCCGGTTGTCCTATGGCCAGTCCGGGCCTGATGGCACTTAGTTTATTTTCATTGTCACCAATGATGGGCTTATTTTCTTCTACTGACACCAGTGATGGGACTTATTTTATTTTTATTCTCACTGACACCAATGATGTACCCCCCATGCCCTCTTGGCAGCACATTTCACACACCTCATTTTTCTTCTCAAATTCTTTGAGGTGTCCCTCTTATTTATTTTCAATTGTTTGAATCTGTACTAAAGGATATATCTTTAATGAGAGCCTCACATTAAATGTGAATAAAATGCCATTATTGCTCCTAGTAAACAATGTGGCCAATATAAATAAAGATCACCTTCTCCCCTCTTCTGCCACAAACTTGATCAATCTTGTTCCAGAATTTTTCCAATATCTGCACAACAGAATGTGCCGTGCACCTCAACAAGCGACTTTGCGTTGTGTTGCGTTGTGTTGGGAGAAAATAATCTATAAATCAATGCTCTGCACATTGATATACATGCTTTCCATATCAAACAAACTTTGCATAAAAGGATGGATTTTTGGTTCACATATATGACAATACATGTTTAAGCCGGCCAACTGCGTCAAAGTAATCCCTCTCTGGCCAGTTTTTTTTTTTTTTTTTTTTTCCCTATCTTCTGTATGTATAGGAATTGATGGCTTGTTTTACAGGTGAATTCCATAACACCCATCTGGGGTGAGCTGTCAGTGGGCACATGGCCTGTGTAGTAGCTTTGAAATCCCCACTCTTCAGATAGATAGAGAAGAGCGAGGATTACAAATCCCCGGACCACCACACAGGCTTCTTGGGCACTAACAGTTCATCACCCTGGGAGGTAAGTACAGCTGATTGTACAGTATGGAACTCGCCTGTAGATCCAGAGGAAGGCGAAAAACCCTTATGAAGCTTGGTATAATTTGCTCCAACAGGGAACAAAAATTCCTTCCTGACCCCCGAAGGCGATCGGATTACTCCCTGGATCAGCCATCTGTGGTGTAAACAATGATGGTAACTATTCTGTGATGTTAATAGTCAGAAATCCGTAGATTTTTTTTTTCGGAATCTTCGCAGGACGATGTCGTTGTCTAATTCAGATTCACATGCGTGCCCACATACTGTTGATGTATGTGAACTTGGGTAGGTATATCTCCTCTCCTGGCTTCTTTGATGTATATGGCATTATAGCCGATGGAGAAAGTCGGTCGTCCATTTCCATGTCCATAGGCTGTAAAAAGAAAACACAATGCGTCATATTGAATGTTTATAGATCTCTGGACTTATTGTTTAATAATTAGCAGCTCTCCCATTACAAATTAGAGCCGATCTCTTCATCCTCAATTCCATGTAGTGAGAGGACAGATAGGACATGAATCTAGAAGCAGACTATTAGGTAGATTCAGTAAGAGTTAGGCCGGCTTATCAGTAGATAAGCCAGCCTAACTCAGAATCTATGCCGCCGTATGTTTAAGCGTATGCTCAAACAGAGATACGCTTAAACAAAGCTAAGATAGGACGGCTTGCGCCGTTCTATCTTAGCTTGCAATTTTTTGGATGGCCGCTAGGTGGCGCTTCAATTGCGGCCGGCGTAGATTATGTAAATCAGTTAGTACGCCGATTCACGAACGTACGCCCGGCCGCCGCAGTCGAATTACGTTGTTTTCGTAAGGCCTTAGGCGGCCTTAAGTTATTCCACCTATGAGGTGGAATAACAATGTTAAAGTATGGCCGCTGTTCCCGCCGCGAGGTTCAATTTTTTTTAATTTGTTTGCGTAAGTCGTCCGCGAATCGGGAGTTAAGTCATTTACGTCCACGTCGAAATCAATAGGCCCGTACGGCGTACTTAGCCGCAATGCGCCCTGGGAAATGTAGGCGCCCGGCACATGCGCAGTAAGAAAAAACGTCAAAAAACGTGAGGTCAAGCCTCATTAGCATTAAACACGCCCCCCCAACCCATTTGAATTAGGCGCCCTTACGCCCGCCGTGTTTACACTACGCCGCCCTAAGTAAGGAGGTAAGTGCTTTCAGAATCATGTACTTTCCTCTCTTACTTAAGGCGGCGTAGTGTAAACACGCTAGGCTACGCCGACCTAATTTTAGGCGCCCCTACCTGAATCTACCCATATGTGTCTATGGCCATCACTTCCACCACATGGCGATGGGTGACGTCACATCTCATAGACCTCATAGAGATTGTATCATTGTACCATCTCACTTCCACTCACTCCCAACTGTGCACCATTGTGTCTGGTGCCTAGAAAGTTATGTTCTTATCTTCTCCTATCATGGAAAAGGGAACAATTGACTGGTTAGTCTGTAAGGTTTTCCTGCTGGCTGGATTACGTTTGTGTTCCCTACATTATCTGTAAGGACACAGCATTGCTCCAATATGTCAGATATATAGTATTATCGTCCCATTAGGATCTGGGTACTTACCATGTCCACTTGGAAAGGGGGCGATGCTTTCCCTTCCTCTACTTCTTCCCAGTCGATGGATTCCATGAAGATGTGGGATCGGATGTCTTCACTGATCCCCAGTCTCTCCTCCGGATATTTGCAAAGCAGCTATAAAATAATGAAGAGTTATTTATGAGGACTTGTATACATGAGTAATAAAAGTTACATCACTTGGCTCTGTATAGATTAGGAAAGATCTCTGACTGCTGTGCGTCTCCTCCTGGGCGGACCTCAACCCAATAGAGCAGGGGTGCCCAACCTTTAGAAGAGCGAGGGCCACTTAAGCAACTTGGTAACCAGTCGAGGGCCACAATGAGCGGAGTGGGCAGGTGACAGATCACGGATACTCTATAGGCCCTCCGATCCGCCCAGATGGAAGGGGACAAATTCCCTTCTGTTTTTCAGATTGGAGGTAGGCGGTTTAAAACGGACATCTGTCGCTCTGTAGAGGTGAATTGAGGGTCCCATTTGGTTGGGCTGGTCATGTGAAAAAGGGCCTAAGGCTGCTTTCACACTGATGTGCTGCGGTTTACCCACACCGCGGGTGCAACGTAGTGCACCTGTGTCTATTCTGCGGGTTAGCTGAACTTTGCCATAGACTCCGCCTGTGGCAAAAGCCAACGCTGTAGAGGAAGCATCGGCTTATGGGGCTCTGCTCCGCAGCCGCTTTCTTCCTCTACCACCAGATTCATTTACAACACTGATGCTGTGGTAATAGCGGGTCGCAACCTGCGATCTGGGCTTGCCAACCCACCATTCCA
This sequence comes from Rana temporaria, assembly GCF_905171775.1. Taxonomy (NCBI): domain Eukaryota; kingdom Metazoa; phylum Chordata; class Amphibia; order Anura; family Ranidae; genus Rana; species Rana temporaria. The sequence continues at coordinate 58,058,173 of NC_053499.1, forward strand.
GAGAAGGAGGCCGCGGGACACATCAGAGGGCTCCGCGGGCCACATGTGGCCCCCGGGCCACTGGTTGGCCACCCCTGCAATAGAGCCTCTTAGCATGTGAATACACACATATAGACCAGTACAGGTGCTGGATGCAAACATAAATGAGTTGTTTGAGTTCTGCGTTGATACAATTATGAAATGTGCGTATCAGTGATTTACTTCATGTGGTATCTTCTGCCCCCTCAGTCCCATGATAAAGTGTTACTATGGTTGTGTAACTGAACCTTTACCGAGGGGGGGGACAAAGAAGCCAAACTACCCAACAGTCAAGCCCATGACCAGACTTGTCAGCAAATCTACATTATACCCCTAGAGCAGCAGCAGTAGTAGGCCCAGAGGTCTTTCCTGTTACTATTTAGAGTTAAAAAAAGTTCTCCTCCTACTTACTCCTTTTATGAAGTCCTCCAGGTCCGGGTCCATGTCAGGGGGGTAATCGGGATAGCTGAAGTTCACCTCTCTCCGGTATTCATCAAAGGTCATGCAACAAAATGGCATATGCTTTGTGGCCAAGATGTAGATAATGACTCCTAGTGAAAACCAGTCAGGTTCAAACTGGTATAAGTCATTGTTGACAACCTGCGAAACCAAAGAAAAGACATCAATAAGTACATTGGTCAGATAAATAATAATAGTAATAATAGATAAGTGATGAGTATGGAGAAATCTACAAACCTCTGGAGCCATGAATCCTTTGGTTCCAGCCACACCGGTGCTTCTTTCATCGTCCCATAGACCTCCTACTGCCAGTCCATAGTCGGCAATGCGGACATGTCCTTCTTCATTCATCAGGATATTATCAGGCTTGAGGTCCCTGCAAAAAGAAAGACTGGAAGTGTCAAAAATTTCTAAAACAGATTTTGAGGATCACTTTACCGCCAACTGATATTTCAATTCTAGGTGCTGCTAGTGACAGAAGTTTTCCATGAGCTTCTTCTATCAGTTGGTTGGTAAAGTGGGAAGACATTAGGTACCCGTGTGTATATGTGCCCCTCCTCAATCTCCCCTCTGCACACATTGTACACGGGTATATGGTCTACAATAGAATAGAATTAGTTACCTATGGAGGATGCCATTATAGTGAAGGAATTCCAGTCCACACGATAGTTCTGCCACAAGGAATCTGTAAAAGAGAAAAAAAAAAGTTAGATTGAAACAAAATGACATTTAAAATTAATTTAATTCACTTAGTAATAAAACGTACTTGATGGTGTCGCTGTCGATTGGTGGATTGTAACAGATGAAGTCACCTAAACTTCCTCCGCTGGCGTATTCCATCACAAAGCAGGCGGTGAAGGGGGTTTGGAAGGCGGCATATAGCTGAATTAGAAAGGGGCACCCTTCTGACTTCTCCATGGCGTAGCGTTCTATGTCAAGGTCGTAGGTATTTCTAGTCTTAATCACTGACTTGATGGCCACCTTCTGCTGGCTCCTTCGGTGAGTAGCCAGAACAACCTGAATGAGAGAGAAGATAACAATTAGTGGGGTCCTCGGTGATGAAAGGGTGTTTTGTGGGTGGAGCTAGTAATTTAAGTAACCGGGAGTAAATGAGCACTTACCTTTCCAAAGCTTCCTTCTCCGAGCTCACAGTGCAATGTGAAGCTTGACAGCGTTATTCTCATGTCCTCGCTTGGTGCGGTGGAGTCGTATCCGGTGGATTTAGTCTCTGAGTTGATGCATCCTGAAGGTCCTGGGAAGACACTCGCCATGCTTAGGGCAGTGTCAGGGGTTCCAGCCTCAGCCGAGGCAGGATGGGAAGGGATGCAAGGTCCTGAAAGGACACACTCTGTACCCAGGTTGGTGTTGGGTGTTCCATCTTCATCCTGCCATGCAGGTCTGCAATGTGCTGAAGGCTGTGAATGGACCTCCGTGATGCTGGAGTTGCTGATGGTGGTCCCAGCCTTAGCCAAGGTGGGACTGGCAGGGTTATGACACCCTGAGGGGTTTGGAGATGACTGGTAGTGGTCCTCATCTCCAGCGATGGAATTGGTGGCTGCAGTCACCTCAGCCGAGGTGAGGCAGGAAGGGCTACCAGACCCCAAAATGACACCAATGCTGAGGTTGGTGTCATTGGTTCCAGTCTCAGCTGGATGTACAGGGCTTGAATACCCTGAAGAATCCTCCATCAGGTTGGAGGCTCTGATGTTACTGGTCCCAGCCTTAGCCAAGGTGGGACTGGCAGGGCTATGACACCCTGAGGGGTTTGGAGATGACTGGTAGTGGTCCTCATCTCCAGCGATGGAATTGGTGGCTGCAGTCACCTCAGCCGAGGTGAGGCAGGAAGGGCTTCCAGACCCTGAAATGACACCAATGCTGAGGTTGGTGTCATTGGGTCCAGTCTCAGCTGGATGTACAGGGCTTGAATACCCTGAAGAATCCTCCATCAGGTTGGAGGCTCTGATGTTACTGGTCCCAGCCTTAGCCAAGGTGGGACTGGCAGGGCTATGACACCCTGAGGGGTTTGGAGATGACTGGTAGTGGTCCTCATCTCCAGCGATGGAATTGGTGGCTGCAGTCACCTCAGCCGAGGTGAGGCAGGAAGGGCTACCAGACCCTGAAATGACACCAATGCTGAGGTTGGTGTCATTGGGTCCAGTCTCAGCTGGATGTACAGGGCTTGAATACCCTGAAGAATCCTCCATCAGGTTGGAGGCTCTGATGTTACTGGTCCCAGCCTTAGCCAAGGTGGGACTAGCAGGGCTATGACACCCTGAGGGGTTTGGAGATGACTGGTAGTGGTCCTCATCTCCAGCGATGGAATTGGTGGCTGCAGTCACCTCAGCCGAGGTGACACAGGAAGGGCTACCAGACCCTGAAATGACACCGATGATCAGGTTGGTGTCATTGGTTCCAGTCTCAGCTGGATGTACAGGGCTTGAATACCCTGAAGAATCCTCCATCAGGTTGGAGGCTCTGATGTTACTGGTCCCAGCCTTAGCCAAGGCGGGACAGGCAGGGATATGACACCCTGAGGGGTTTGGAGATGACTGGTAGTGGTCCTCATCTCCAGCGATGGAATTGGTGGCTGCAGTCACCTCAGCCGAGGTGAGGCAGGAAGGGCTACCAGACCCTGAAATGACACTGATGACCAGGTTGGTGTCATTGGTTCCAGTCTCAGCTGGATGTACAGGGCTTGAATACCCTGAAGAATCCTCCATGGGGTTGGAGGCTCTGATGTTACTGGTCCCAGCCTTAGCCAAGGTGGGACTGGCAGGGCTATGACACCCTGAGGGGTTTGGAGATGACTGGTAGTGGTCCTCATCTCCAGCGATGGAATTGGTGGCTGCAGTCACCTCAGCCGAGGTGAGGCAAGAAGGGCTACCAGACCCTGAAATGACACCAATGCTGAGATTGGTGTCATTGGATCCAGTCTCAGCTGGATGTACAGGGCTTGAATACCCTGAAGAATCCTCCATGGGGTTGGAGGCGCTGATGTTACTGGTCCCAGCCTTAGCCAAGGCGGGACAGGCAGGAGATGACTGGTGGTAAAAGTCATCATCATCATTATTGATGCGCCGGCGAAATGTGAAGCAGTTTCCCATTGTTGGAAAATATGAGAAACACAAGAAAAACAAGCAAAACAAGGAGCAGAAAAAAAGCGATGCTTCCTCTACAACTCTCACAGCTTGAATGAGCTCCACACACCGAGCACCCCTGGCCCTCAGCTATTTATTCACTCTGAGCTGTGATGTCATAAAGACACTGTGACAGTTCTGTTGCCATGGTTACCAGAGCTTCTTTTACACAGTGATGGTTGTTTGGGGGAGGGGCTGGAGAATCTCATCTCTGATTACATACAGAGCCCGGGGGAGGGGACAGACACACCATTACTAATCATTTATGATAGAGAACTATGAGGGGCAATAGGATGGGGCAGGCTTAATGGTGGAAGTTTTTATAGTGCAGTTTCTCCTTTACCTGCAGAACATCGCACCTTTCACTGCAGAGAATCATGCCTTTACCTGCAGAACATCAGACCTTTCACCCAGGGCTGCAGAGCATCGCACCATTCGCTGCAGAGCATCGCGCCTTTCCCTGCAGAACATCGCACCTTTCTCCCAGGGCTGCAGAGCATTGCGCCTTTCGCTGAAGAACATCGCACCTTTCACTGCAGATCATCGCGCCTTTCTCTGCAGAACATCGCTCCTTTCACCCAGGGCTGCAGAGCATCGCGCCTCTCACTGCAGAGCATCGTACCTTATCTGCAGAGCATCACGCCTTTCTCCCAGGGCTGCAGAGCATCGCACTATTTGCTGCAGTGCATCGCGCCTTTCCCTGCAAAACATCACACCTTTCTCCCAGGGCTGCAGTGCATTGCGCCTTTCGCTGCAGAGCATCGCACTTTTCACTGCAGAGCATCGCCCCTTTCGCTGCAGAGCATCACACCTTACTGCAGAGCATCACGCCTTTCTCCCAGGGCTGCAGAGCATCGCACCATTCGCTGCTGAGCATCATGCCTTTCCCTGCAGAACATCGCACCTTTCTCCCAGGGCTGCAGAGCATCGCACCGTTCACTGCAGAGCATTGCGCCTTTCACTGCAGAACATCGCTCCTTTCACCCAGGACTGCAGAGCATCGCGCCTTTCACTGCAGAGCATCGTACCTTACCTGCAGAGCATCACACCTTTCTCCCAGGGCTGCAGAGCATCGCGCCTTTCGCTGCGGAGCATCGCACCTTTTTCCCAGGACTGCAGAGCATCGCACCATTTCTGCAGAGGATCGCCCCTTCCCTGTAAAACATTGCACCTTTCTCCCAGGGCTGCAGAGCATTGCGCCTTTCGCTGCAGAGCATCGCACATTTCGCTGCAGAGCATCGCGCTTTTCTCTGCAGAACATCGCTCCTTTCACCCAGGGCTGCAAAGCATCGCGCCTTTAGCAGCAGAGCATCATACCTTACCTGCAGAGCATCACGCCTTTCTTCCAGGACTGCAGAGCATTGCGCCTTTTGCTGCAGAGCATCGTACCTTACCTGCAGAGCATCACGCCTTTCTCCCAGGGTTGCAGAGCATCGAACCACTCACTGCAGAGCATCACGCCTTTCCCTGCAGAACATCACACCTTTCTCCCAGGGGGCAGAGCATCACACCTTTTGCTGCAGAGCATCGTACCTTATCTGCAGAGCATCACACCTTTCTCCCAGGGCTGCAGAGCATCACGCCTTTCACTGCAGAGCATCATACCTTACCTGCAGAGCATCACGCCTTTCTCCAAGGGCTGCAGAGCATCACACTGTTCTCTGCAGAGCATCGCGCCTTTCCCTGCAAAACATTGCACCTTTCTCCCAGGGCTGCAGAGCATTGCACCTTTCGCTGCAGAGCATCGCGCCTTTCCCTGCAGAACATAGCTCCTTTCACCCAGGGCTGCAGAGCATCGCGCCTTTCTCTGCAGAGCATTGCGCCTTTCTCCCTGGGCTGCAGAGCGTTGCGCCTTTCGCTGCAGAGCATCGTGCCTTTCCATGCAGAACATCGCTCCTTTCACCCAGGGCTGCAAAGCATTGCGCCTTTAGCTGCAGAGCATCATACCTTACCTGCAGAGCATCACGCCTTTCTTCCAGGACTGCAGAGCATTGCGCCTTTTGCTGCAGAGCATCGTACCTTACCTGCAGAGCATCACGCCTTTCTCCCAGGGGTGCAGAGCATCGAACCACTCGCTGCAGAGCATCACGCCTTTCCCTGCAGAACATCACACCTTTCTCCCAGGGGGCAGAGCATCACACCTTTTGCTGCAGAGCATCGTACCTTATCTGCAGAGCATCACACCTTTCTCCCAGGGCTGCAGAGCATCACGCCTTTCACTGCAGAGCATCATACCTTTCCTGCAGAGCATCACGCCTTTCTCCAAGGGCTGCAGAGCATCACACTGTTCTCTGCAGAGCATCGCGCCTTTCCCTGCAAAACATTGCACCTTTCTCCCAGGGCTGCAGAGCATTGCACCTTTCGCTGCAGAGCATCGCGCCTTTCCCTGCAGAACATAGCTCCTTTCACCCAGGGCTGCAGAGCATCGCGCCTTTCTCTGCAGAGCATTGCGCCTTTCTCCCTGGGCTGCAGAGCGTTGCGCCTTTCGCTGCAGAGCATCGTGCCTTTCCATGCAGAACATCGCTCCTTTCACCCAGGGCTGCAAAGCATTGCGCCTTTAGCTGCAGAGCATCATACCTTACCTGCAGAGCATCACGCCTTTCTTCCAGGACTGCAGAGCATTGCGCCTTTTGCTGCAGAGCATCGTACCTTACCTGCAGAGCATCACGCCTTTCTCCCAGGGGTGCAGAGCATCGAACCACTCGCTGCAGAGCATCACGCCTTTCCCTGCAGAACATCACACCTTTCTCCCAGGGGGCAGAGCATCACACCTTTTGCTGCAGAGCATCGTACCTTATCTGCAGAGCATCACACCTTTCTCCCAGGGCTGCAGAGCATCACGCCTTTCACTGCAGAGCATCATACCTTTCCTGCAGAGCATCACGCCTTTCTCCAAGGGCTGCAGAGCATCACACTGTTCTCTGCAGAGCATCGCGCCTTTCCCTGCAAAACATTGCACCTTTCTCCCAGGGCTGCAGAGCATTGCACCTTTCACTGCAGAGCATCGCGCCTTTCCCTGCAGAACATAGCTCCTTTCACCCAGGGCTGCAGAGCATCGCGCCTTTCTCTGCAGAGCATTGCGCCTTTCTCCCTGGGCTGCAGAGCGTTGCGCCTTTCGCTGCAGAGCATCGTGCCTTTCCATGCAGAACATCGCTCCTTTCACCCAGGGCTGCAGAGCATCGCACCTTTCATTGCAGAACATCGTACCTTTCCTGCAGAGCATCACGCCTTTCTCCCAGGGCTGCAGAGCATCGCGCCTTTCACTGCAGAGCATTGCACTTTTCACTGCAGAGCATCGCGTCTTTCGCTGCAAAGCATCACACCTTACTGCAGAGCATCACGCCTTTCTCCCAGGGCTTCAGAGCATCGCACCCTTCACTGCTGAGCATCGCGCCGCTCCCTGCAGAACATCGCACCTTTCTCTCAGGGCTGCAGAGAATTGCGCCTTTCGTTGCAGAGCATCGCACCGTTCGCTGCAGAGCATCACGCCTTTCACTGCAGAACATCGCGCCTTTCACTGCAGAGCATCGTACCTTACCTGCAGAGCATCACACCTTTCTCCCAGGGCTGCAGAGCATCACGCCTTTCGCTGCAGAGCATCACACCTTTTCCCCAGGATTGCAGAGTATATCACCGTACTCGCCGTATAAGACTACCCCCTTCCTACTAGTCATGCCTCGCCTCACAGTGCCACCATTACATGCCAGACTGTGCCCCATTACATGCCAGACTGTGCCCCATTACATGCCAGACTGTGCCCCATTACATGCCAGACTGTGCCCCATTACATGCCAGACTGTTACCTTACCTTATCCTAAGACATGCAGAATCGCAGCCGTCCATTTTTTTCAAAAGCCGCGCCTCCTACGTCTTCTGTTCCGTGATAGGCGGAACACTCAGCTTTCCAGGAGGCACTGTGTTCAGTGTCCGCCTATCACGGAGGCCCTCCGTGATAGGCGGCAACTAAACACAGGACGAGAGGGCCTCCATGATAGGCGGACACTAAACACAGTGGGGTAGATTCAGGTAGATTTGCGCAGTTTTTACGGAGGCGCAGCGCACCGTTTTGCCGCTGCGCCTCCACAAATTACCTGCGCTACCCTTGATTCACGGAGCTCCGTAAATTGCGTTGGCGCTCCGGCAAAATGCCCGGCGTAAGCGCGCGCAATTTAAATGATCCCGTAGGGGGCGGGAATCATTTAAATTAGGCGCGTTCCCACGCCGAGCGTAGGGCACATGCTCCGTCGGGAAACTTTCCCGACGTGCATTGCAGCAAATGTCGTCGCAAGGAGGACCTCATTTGCTTCAAAGTGAACGTGAATGGCGTCCAGCGCCATTCACGATTCACTTATGCAAACAACGTAAAATTTAAACTTCACGACGCGGGAACGACGGGTATACGTAGCATTGGCTGCCCCTGCTATTAGCAGGAGCAGCCTTACGCGAAACTCGACGGACGGAAACGACATAAACTGCGTACGCAGGGCTCGCGTAACGTTGTGAATTGGCGTTAGTATGCAATTTGCATACTATACACTGACCACTACGGGAACGCCCCCTAGCGGCCATCGTAAGAATGCAGCCTACGATACGATGGCATAAGAAGCCTTATGCCATTCATATCTTAGGCTGCAGTCGGCGTATCGAGGTTCCTGAATCAGAAGCATTCGATACGCCGGGGCAATTAAGCAATTGCGCTGCGTAACTATGGTTACGCAGGCGCAATTGCTCTTTGAATCTACCCCAGTGTCTTCTGGGAAGATGAGTGTTCCGCCTATCACGGAACAGAAGAAGTAGGAGGCGCGGCTTTGAAAAATGTACGGCCGCGATTCTGCATGTCTTAGGATAAGGTAAGGATGTTAGGTTACCGGCGTATAAGACGACCCCCGACTTTTAAGAAGATTTTAAGGGGTTAAAAAGTCGTCTTATACTCCGGAAAATACAGTAGTTAACAAGGCAGTACCCTATGGACACGGCATCAGATTGACTACAGGAAGGCAATAACTACTGATCCTTGGTAGGTAATATAACACCGGGAGGTGACTGTGTCACGGGTTTTGGAGGATTAATGAGCAACCGATGATTCGTGTACTGACCATCTGACGGAGGCTCTTTACCACGTGATCAGCCCTGTCCAATCACATCTAATCACGATGTAAACAGGAAGAGCAGTTTATGGGCTTTTAATCACTTCAGCCGATAAACTGCTTCAAATATGAAGCGTCAGAAGCCTCGGAAGGGGGCCGTCTTATACGGTGAGTACAGGCAAAAAAATCGTAAAAAAACTGTCAAATTAGGGGGTCGTCTTATACGCCCGGTCGCCTTATACACCGGCAAATATGGTAGGCTTTGATTGCTGTGCTACAAGAAATAGTCTCACAGATATGCATACCCATCAGCACTATTATTTAAAAAAAATGAAACGCTACCATTACATATCATTTTACATCTATGTACAATAGTGTGAATAGTGCAGGCAGGGCCGATCCTAGGCAGGGTGCACAGGGTGCTTTGCACCCAGGCGCCTGCAGAGGTGGGGGGCGCCGAAGTGGCAGAGTTCTCCCCTCTTTTTCTCCTTGTTTGTGTCCGTCCAGAACTAGTGTTGTGAGCATAGGTGTATGTCCGTCCAGAACTGATGTGTCTCTGAACATCTCCTGTACTATGTCTGTAGTCTCTGACCATCTCCTTTACTATGTCTGCAGTCTCTGATCATCTCCTGTACTATGTCTGCAGTCTCTGACCATCTCCTTTACTATGTCTGCAGTCTCTGATCATCTCCTGTACTATGTCTGTAGTCTCTGACCATCTCCTTTACTATGTCTGCAGTCTCTGATCATCTCCTGTACTATGTCTGCAGTCTCTGACCATCTCCTTTACTATGTCTGCAGTCTCTGATCATCTCCTGTACTGTGTCTGCAGTCTCTGACCATCTCCTTTACTATGGCCCGGATTCAGAAAGAATGGCGTATCTATAGTCAGGCGTAGCGCATCTCATATGCGCTACGCCGCCGTAACTTAGAGAGGCAAGTACCGTATTCAGAAAGGAACTTGCGCCCTAAGTTACGGCGGCGTAGCGTATATGGGCCGGCCTAAGCCAGCCTAATTCAAATTATCAAGGCAGTGGGCGTGTTGTATTATAATGAGCCGTGACCCCATGTAAATGAGGGGCCGAATGAACGGCGCATGCGCCGTCCGTGGACGTATCCCAGTGCGCATGCTCAAAATCACGTCGGCTAGAATGTCTAAGATACGTTGAACACTGCCTACAACGTAAACGAAACTTACGCACAGCCCTATTCACGTACGACTTACGTAAACAACGTAAATTTCGACGATCCATCCGAAGTCCATACCTTAACATGACTTATCCCTGCTTTATGAGGGGTAAAGTTACGCCGGTCATACGCCTTACGTAAACAGCGTATATTGATACGCCGGGCGCAACTACGTCGGTGAATCGGCGTATCTAGGTAATTTGCATATTCAACACGTAAATCAACGCAAGCGCCCCTAGCGGCCAGCGTAAATATGCACCCTAGATACGACGGCGTACTAAGACTTACGTCGGTCGGCTGAAGCCATATTTCAGGCGTATCTTGTTCCCTGAATACCGCGCAGAGATACGACAGTGCACCTTTTAACTTACGCGGCGTATCAATAGATACGCCAGCGTAAAGCGTTTCTGAATCCGGGCCTAAGTCTGCAGTCTCTGATCATCTCCTGTACTGTGTCTGCAGTCTCTGACCATCTCCTGTATTATGTCTGCAGTCTCTGACCATCTCCTTTACTATGTCTGCAGTCTCTGACCATCTCCTGTACTATGTCTGCAGTCTCTGATCATCTCCTGTACTAAGTCTGCAGTCTGACCATCTCCTGTACTATGTCTGCAGTCTCTGACCATCTCCTTTACTATGTCTGCAGTCTCTGATCATCTCCTGTACCGTGTCTGCAGTCTCTGACCGTCTCCTGTTTTATGGCTGCGGTCTCTGACCATCTCCTGTACTATGTCTGCAGTCTCTGACCATCTCCTGTACTATGTCTGCAGTCTCTGACCATGTCCTTTACTATGTCTGCAGTCTCTGATCATCTCCTGTACCGTGTCTGCAGTCTCTGACCTTCTCCTGTATTATGGCTGCAGTCTCTGACCATCTCCTGTACTATGTCTGCAGTCTCTGACCATCTCCTTTACTATGTCTGCAGTCTCTGACCATCTCCTTTACTATGTCTGCAGTCTCTGACCATCTCCTGTACTAAGGCTGCAGTCTCTGACCATCTTCTGTATCATGTCTGCAGTCTCTGACCATCTCCTGTATCATGTCTGGGGGCTCTTTCTAACAGAAGCCCTCTCTGTGTCCATCACAGAGGCCCCCCTCCAGGTCCCAATAAAGTACTCTGCTTCTCTTCCTGTATTTTGTTTATGAGTGAGTGAGAAACTTATATAGCGCAACACATGCAAACTGAATCGCCTCTGGGATCTCTTATTGTTAAGAGATCATGTAAGGATCCCAGGGTAATGAAGACTTTGCGGGGGAGCATCTCTGTGGTTGAGTCATTGCCATAGAAACATTTGTACAGGGGAGGGGTTAGTAAAATGACCACGCCCATGTGGGGGCACCAGAAATATTTCTGCACCCAGGAGCCTGTGACCCTAGGATACATACATACCTATATACACACACTCAGGTACATGCATACATACCTATATACACACACTCAGGTACATACATACATACCTATATACACACACACTCAGGTACATGCATACATACCTATATACACACTCAGGTACATACATACATACCTATATACACACACTCAGGTACATGCATACATACCTATATACACACACTCAGGTACATGCATACATACCTATATATACACACTCAGGTACATACATACATACCTATATACACACTCAGGTACATGCATACATACCTATATACACACACTCAGGTACATACATACATACCTATATACACACTCAGGTACATGCATACATACCTATATACACACACTCAGGTACATGCATACATACCTATATACACACTCAGGTACATACATACATACCTATATACACACACTCAGGTACATGCATACATACCTATATATACACACTCAGGTACATGCATACATACCTATATACACACACTCAGGTACATGCATACATACCTATATACACACACTCATGTACATGCATACATACCTATATATACACACTCAGGTACATGCATACATACCTATATACACACACACTCAGGTACATACATACATACCTATATACACACACTCAGGTACATGCATACATACCTATATACACACACTCAGGTACATGCATACACTAGGGTGACCAGACATCCCCGGTTTCTGGGGACAGTCCCTGGATTGAGGACACTGTCCCCGGACCAAGTCTCCCCCCGGCTTTGTCCCCGGATTGGATTTGAACAGGGGCTGGGGCAATTTCAAAGACAGTCAGTGCAGAATTAAAAACAAAAAATTCTGAATTACACCCCCCCTCCCCAGCTCCCCCACTCCTACTAGCTTAGGGAGGGGGTGTCTTTTTTTCCATTATCTGTGCCCCTTTCTGATAATCATGTGCTGGTCGGAGCGGAGGGAATATTTCTTCAGGTGTGGGCGCATGTTCATTCAGCTCCGCACCCCGGCCAGCCGTCTGCCTGTTTATCTCCTTGCCTTCCCTGGTGGAGTGATCTTCCTCCACTCCCCACCTAGTAGTAGCCGGGGCCCAGAAAGTAACACTTGATAGGCTGTAAGGCGGGCGGCGGCGGCTGCGACAGACAGAGAGTAGCCGATTGCTGCCATTACTAGTAAAAAAACATATATATGTCCCCGGATTTCATTTTAAAAATCTGGTCACCTTACTCTCGGGATGAGATTAGATTCAGATGGTTGGTTGTGTTTTACCAACACCGATGCTAATTCAGAAAACACATTAACTGACATTTTTCTTCTGTTAACATTGTTTACTATAGATTTGACATTTCACATGGTCACGTGGTATTTAGTAATTCAAACTCAGAGATATTATTAGACATATAACACGGTTTGTGTGATCGGAAGTCAAGCATGCAAAATTCATACTAAGCGTAACAGAAACCCCTTCAGTTCTTACAGCTGTATGGAAATCTCACGTAAAAGCTTTTTTAACTTTCTACATGGCATAACCAGGGGAATAAACAGGTGGGCATTTAGGAGTGGGAGACTGACATATGTTTATAAGTCTTAACCAGGAACAAAAAACAGGTCCCCTGCTGCTAAAACATACAAAATTCTTCTAATTCTTGACTTGTTTTAGTGCATATAGCAGTTTCCTCGAAAATAGAATCTTCTTTACTTTGGTTTTCAGAAATCCAAGAAAGGATGTATTGAGGTCTAAGGGAAGCTGACTTAATGAAGAATACCAGTTATGGATATTTTTACATATATAGTATACATTGGTCCAGCATTTATCGATGCAACTATGCATATACCATACCTGTGGGATTCCTCTAGAACAGTGGTCTCAAAGTACCGGCCCGCGGACCAGTTATAAATGGCCCGCAGGCAGGTCGGAAGTGGGGGGAGCAAAGAGGAAACATTTTTTTTTTTTGTGAGCTGGCGCCATCTGGTGGTGAACCGTTGGTATTACAAGTTATTACCACCAGATGTGAGCTGGCGCCATCTGGTGGTGGCCGTTGGTATTACAAGTTAAGCATTACAAGTTAAACAGCAATTCTAATGTCATTTTACACTATTTTCACTGCCATCTTCTTCCCTCTAATTAGAACCCTCAAACATTATATATATTTTTTATCCTAACACCCTAGAGCAGGGGTGGGCAATTATTTTTTCGATGGGGCCACATGAGAAACTAAAAATATTTTGGAGGGCCGGGCCAAAAGGCTAAACTCAATACTGCATAAAATCAATTGTATTTCTTTATAAAAAGCAGTAAATATCATTGTTGGAAAACTGGGGGACAGAGGCTGGGGACATGACACAGGAGGGGGACAGAGGCTGGGGACATGACACAAGAGGGGGACAGAGGCTGGGGACATGACACAGGAGGGGGACAGAGGCTGGGGACATGGCACAGGAGGGGGACAGAGGCTGGGGACATGACACAGGAGGGGGACAGAGGCTGGGGACATGACACAGGAGGGGGACAGAGGCTGGGGACATGACACAGGAGGGGGACAGAGGCTGGGGACATGACACAGGAGGGGGACAGAGGCTGGGGACATGACACAGGAGGGGGACAGAGGCTGGGGACATGACACAGGAGGGGGACAGAGGCTGGGGACATGGCACAGGAGGGGGACAGAGGCTGGGGACATGACACAGGAGGGGGACAGAGGCTGGGGACATGGCACAGGAGGGGGACAGAGGCTGGGGACATGGCACAGGAGGGGGACAGAGGCTGGGGACATGGCACAGGAGGGGGACAGAGGCTGGGGACATGACACAGGAGGGGGACAGAGGCTGGGGACATGGCACAGGAGGGGGACAGAGGCTGGAGACATGGCACAGGAGGGGGACAGAGGCTGGGGACATGACACAGGAGGGGGACAGAGGCTGGGGACATGACACAGGAGGGGGACAGAGGCTGGGGACATGGCACAGGAGGGGGACAGAGGCTGGGGACATGGCACAGGAGGGGGACAGAGGCTGGGGACATGACACAGGAGGGGGACAGAGGCTGGGGACATGACACAGGAGGGGGACAGAGGCTGGGGACATGACACAAGAGGGGGACAGAGGCTGGGGACATGACACAGGAGGGGGACAGACGCTGGGGACATGACACAGGAGGGGGACAGAGGCTGGGGACATGACACAGGAGGGGGACAGAGGCTGGGGACATGACACAGGAGGGGGACAGACGCTGGGGACATGACACAGGAGGGGGACAGACGCTGGGGACATGACACAGGAGGGGGACAGAGGCTGGGGACAGGCAGCCACTGTTTAATCAATAACAATTGATTAAACAGTGGCTGCATGTGATGGCACAGTGGCTGCGTGTGATGGCACAGTGGTTGCGTTTGATGGGCACAGTGGCGACAATTGATGGCACAGTGGCTGCGTGTGATGGGCACAGTGGCAACAATTGATGGCACAGTGACTGCATGTGTTGGCACAGTGGCTGCATGTGATGGCACAGTGGCTGCGTTTGATGGGCACAGTGGCTGCGTGTGATTGGCACAGTGGCTGCGTTTGATGGGCAGAGTGGCTGCGTGTTATTGGCACAGTGGCTGCGTGTGATTGGCACAGTGGCTGCGTTTGATGGGCACAGTGGCTGCGTGTGATTGGCACAGTGGCTGCGTGTGATTGGCACAGTGGCTGCATGTGATTGGCACAGTGGCTGTGTTTGGGAACAGTGGCAACAATTGATTGCACAGTGGCTGCGTGTGATTGGCACAGTGGCTGCGTTTGATGGGAACAGTGGCTGCGTGTGATTGGCACAGTGGCTGCGTGTGATTGGCACAGTGGCTGCATGTAATTGGCACAGTGGCTGCGTGTGATTGGCACAGTGGCTGCGTGTGATTGGCACAGTGGCTGTGTTTGGGAACAGTGGCAACAATTGATTGCACAGTGGCTGCGTGTGATTGGCACAGTGGCTGCGTTTGATGGGAACAGTGGCTGCGTTTGATGGGAACAGTGGCTGCGTGTGATTGGCACAGTGGCTGCGTGTGATTGGCACAGTGGCTGCGTGTGATGGGCACAGTGGCTGCGTGTGATGGGCACAGTGGCTGCGTGTGATTGGCACAGTGGCTGCGTTTGATGGGCAGAGTGGCTGCGTGTTATTGGCACAGTGGCTGCGTGTGATTGGCACAGTGGCTGCGTTTGATGGGCACAGTGGCTGCGTGTGATTGGCACAGTGGCTGCGTGTGATTGGCACAGTGGCTGCATGTGATTGGCACAGTGGCTGTGTTTGGGAACAGTGGCAACAATTGATTGCACAGTGGCTGCGTGTGATTGGCACAGTGGCTGCGTTTGATGGGAACAGTGGCTGCATGTGATTGGCACAGTGACTGCGTGTGATTGGCACAGTGGCTACATGTGATTTGCACAGTGGCTGCGTGTGATTGGCACAGTGGCGACAATTTATGGTGGTGAAGTGGCTGCGTGTGTTGGCACAAGTGGCTGCGTGTGTTGGCACAAGTGGCTGCATGTGTTGGCACAAGTGGCTGCATGTGTTGGCACAAGTGGCTGCGTGTGATGGGCACAGTGACCCCTCCCGGCCCTGCCTACTGTTATCACCGCGGCGGGGAACATAACAGACAGCGTTCGTTTGAACAGCTGTTTTCCCCGCTGCGCATAGACACTCCCCCTTGGACGGATCTGTCCAATCGCGAGCAAGGGGGAGTGTCTATGTGACTCCCCCTTGCTCTCGATTGGACAGATCCGTCCAAGGGGAAGTGTCTATGCCATAGACACTCCCCCTTGGACGGATCTGTCCAATCGCGAGCAAGGGGGAGTGTCTATGTGACTCCCCCTTGCTCGCGATTGGACAGATCCGTCCAAGGGGGAGTGTCTATGCGCGGCGGGGAAAACAGCTGTTCAAACGAACGCTGTCTGTAATGTTCCCCGCCGCGGTGATTAACGTGGCAGCGGCGGCGGGGGTGGGCCGGATTAAAAGGTCCGCCGGGCCGTATACGGCCCGCGGGCCGTAGTTTGCCCAGGTCTGCCCTAGAGAATAAAATGGCGATCGTTGCAATACTTTGTTACGCCGTATTTGCGCAGTGGTCTTACAAGCGCACTTTTTTGGGAAAAAATTACACTTTTTTTAATTAAAAATAAGACAACAGTAAAGTTATCCCCATTTTTTTTAATATTATGAAAGATAATGTTACGCCGAGTAAATTCATACCCAACATGTCACGCTTCAAAATTGCGTCCGCTTGTGGAATGCCGACAAACTTTTTTACCCTTTAAAATCTTCATAGGCGACGTTTAAAAAAATCGACAGGTTGCATGTTTTAAGTTACAGAGGAGGTCTAGTGCTAGAATTATTGCTCTCGCTCTACCAATCGCGGCGATACCTCACATGTGTGGTTTGAACACCGTTTACATATGCGGGCGCTGCTCGCGTATGTGTTGGTGGTAATAATGCGCTCGCTGACACCAGTGCTGGGGGTTAGTAATGTGTTCGCTGACACCAGTACTGTTGTTTTTGAAGTTTGAAAGTTTGCATGCGGCCCCCCATGGCATATGAAAACTTGTCTTGTGGCCCTCAGGTAATTTGAGTTTGAGACCCCTGCTCTAGAAGCTGGAAATCACTTTAGTAGACACCGCGACTACAATGATCTGCTCTAGAAAGGGAGGACCCCCACTATGCCAACATCCAATCGTTATATATAAGGATTGAGACTACATCTTAAAGAAATAGCGGACTTTGCAGGCACACCATGAGGCAAGATGTATATAAAAAAGTTAAATGCTTTATTACAAAATAATAAAAAAAAACATATAGACAACACCCTATTGTATAGCATGGTCAACAGATATCCAATAGGGGACATAAAGGCAGGAAGGATCCTTTTGTATACGAGAAAACACTTGTATGTATTTAGATGATTGAATCTGAAAAAGAAAAATCTCGCGCCAAATTAAACTAAGTGAATAATTAATTACTTAAGTAAATGGGTGGAGCTGCTCCCTAAAAAATACAGAGTACTGAAATTTTCATAGGATGTGGTAATGTGTGAAGGGCGCTACATAAAATTAAAGTGCTAGGTTATATAATAAAGAATGCAGTGAATTGCAGCCTAACTGCATACACAATCTTAGTGCTAATAATGTAATATACCAGCTGATGATTGAATAGTGTCCATGTGTAAAACCAAGCAATATAAATTAATATATATAATACATTGTGATACACGATCTGATGATTGAAATAAGTCCATGTGCAAACTATTGCAAATAAACAGCCTTGAATGGATAAACAAAGTGCAATGTGCAACGTGCTCAAGTATCTTCCAAATCCAGTGTGCTAAAAAGGAAGTGATCCACCTTCACCAATATGTCACCAGAAATAAAGATAGATGGCTCCTTACCAAACGGTGTTGACCAAATTAATTAAAATAAGGTCAATAGTAGCTTGTAGTTATTATGGGTCAGCAGGGTCTCATAAGGTTCCAATGTCAGCTGCAGATAGCGGAGCGGATACCAAAAAGGAGAGGAAATCCTGCCATAGTGTAAAACGTTTATTTAAAACTTAAATTAAAATCACAGTGCCGAGTGGCCGCTTACGTTTGCTGGTGCCCGTATCCCGGCACTGAGGCTGTACGCTTGTAGGGATGGATAGGTATGGAGAGAGATGGTCGTATCCTGGAGAGCTGGCGTGCGTTCCACTGCTAGCCGCTCTGTTGACCAGTGGGACCGGAAGTGCGTGGCTTGTGTGTGCCCAGGTACCGCCTCGACGTACGTTTCGTCTAAAACGTCATCAGGAAGTGTGGAAAGGGAAAGGGAAAGAGAGGACCCCCACTATGCCAACATCCAATCGTTATATATAAGGATTGAGACTACATCTCAAAGAAATAGCGGACTTTGCAGGCACACCATGAGGCAAGATGTATATAAAAAAGTTAAATGCTTTATTACAAAATAATAAAAAAAAACATATAGACAACACCCTATTGTATAGCATGGTCAACAGATACCCAATAGGGGACATAAAGGCAGGAAGGATCCTTTCGTATACGAGAAAACACTTGTATGTATTTAGATGATTGAATCTGTAAGAAAATCATATGATCCAACAACGCCTTCATGCTTGTGTGATCTCCGCTAGATTCTGGATTTAACAGCCAAGCAGCTGTCCTGATGCATTTTGAACACCAGAGATCAGCCGCAGGACACAGGCGCCATTTAAATAATGTTTTGCATTTTCTCAATGAATACAAGGCATTCTCCGATTAAGCATTCTCTGCCTCTTCACCTCATACAATCAGTATGTACTGAGCAGCTGACCTGTGTTCAGAATGCAGTAGGACAGCTGCTCAGCTCAGGACACAGAAGCTATTGGAGACCACTGGAATAGCAGCATCTGCTCCAATGATTTCAAGAGGGATCCCACAGGTATGATAAACCTGGACCACTGTAAAACATACTTGGAATTCCTCTTTAAAGGGTCACTAAAGGAATTTTTTTTTAGCTAAATAGCTTCCTTTATATTACTGCAGTACTGGTTTCATGTCCTCATTGTTCGTTTTTGCTTTGAAGTAGCTGTAATTCTGCTGTGATCTCCACACTTCCTGGTTGCCTGTTTCCTTATAACCATCATACTGGGAGATTTTCACGGTGGTCTAAGCTGTCATTACTGTGTGTCTAAAACTCCTCAGAACCAATCAGATTAATTTTAAAAACAAAACACTGCCCTGGATTTGTTTGTTTTTGTTCTGTGAGTCTTCCCGACTCACCTCTCACCCGGAACTTCATGTATGTACCTTTAAAATCGAAAGTGAAACTAGAGGCACATTATATGATAGAATAAATTCAATTTTTAATCATTTTTAAAAGGAATCAGTTAACTTTTATGGCTCTATACCCAATAAACAGTCATTTCAGCAAAAAAATGTTTTTCCTTTAGTGACCCTTTAACTCTGTATATGTGAGCTCTTTCACTATTGATCATCATTTATTACTTAATCTCGAAAACGTAGAGTGAAAATACTTGATTTTGAATATACAATATCTATCAACAGTGAGTACACCCCTCATATTTTTGTAAATATGTTATTATATTTTTTCATGTGACAACACTGAAGAAATGTCACATTGCTACAATGTAAAGTAGTGAGTGTACAGCTTGTATAACAGTGTAAATTTGCTGTCCCCTCAAAATAACTCAATATGCAGCCATTAATGTCTAAACCCCTGGCAACAAAAGTGAGTGCACCCCCAAGTGAACATGTCCAAATTGGGCATGGTATGTGGCCACCATTATTTTCCAGCACTGCCTTAACCCTCTTGGGCATGGAGTTCACCAGAGCTTCACATGTTGCCACTGGAGTCCTCTTCCACTCCTCCATGACGACATTACAGAGCTGATTGGTGTTAGAGGCCTTGCTCTCATCCATCTTTCATTTGAGGATACCCCACAGATGCTCAATAGGGTTTAGGTCTGGAGACATGCTTGGCCAGTCCATCACCTTTACCCTCAGATTCTTTAGCAAGGCAGTGGTTGTCTTGGAGGTGTGTTTAGGTTTGTTATGATGGAATACTGCCCTGCAGCCCAGGCTCCAAAGGGAGTAGATCATGCTCTTCTTCAGTATGTCACAGTACATGTTGGCATTCATGGTTCCCTCAATGAACTGTAGCTCCCCAGTGCCGACACTCATGCAGCCCTAGAATATGACACCCCCACCACCATGCTTGACTGTAGGCAAGACACACTTGCCTTTGTACTCCTCACCTGGTTGCTGCCATACAT
Organism: Rana temporaria; assembly: GCF_905171775.1. Taxonomy (NCBI): domain Eukaryota; kingdom Metazoa; phylum Chordata; class Amphibia; order Anura; family Ranidae; genus Rana; species Rana temporaria. The sequence goes on from NC_053499.1 coordinate 58,078,222, forward strand.
GCTTGACACCATCTGAACCAAATAAGTTTACCTTGGTCTCATCAGACCACAGGACATGGTTCCAGTAATCCACGTTCTTAGTCTGCTTGTCTTCAGCAAACTGCAGGCTTTCTTGTGCATCGTCTTTAGAAGAGGCTTCCTTCTGAGACAACAGCCAGGCAGACTAATTTGATGCAGTGTGTGCAGCGTCCCACTCAGGACATGTGGGATCTGCAAAAGTATTACTTCTTTGTCATTGCTATATTGCATGTCATTTTGCATTGTATACCTGTGGTATCCCTGTTCATAGGCTGGTCAGGTGTGCTTCATACTTCCCACCACAAGATGGGGATAGCACCACTCTGGGAGATCTATCCCAGCTCAGGCTTATCCGTGGTCAGTTGTTGAGTACAGAAAGCAGCATGGAGAGAGAAAGGTGAGAGAAAGTCAGTCCAGAGAAGGGACACATTTAAACTGCTAAAATCAAAGGATAAAAGCCATTAATCGGCAGCAAGGACCTTTGAGTATACAGGTGAAGGATTTATTAGCCTCCGGCAACCTCACCCATGTCACTGGATTCAAAAAGGACCAGACACAAGTAAGCATTATTACTGAACCACACCCTGAGTCCAGGCCTCCTAAAGTCTATTAGCAGTGGATCAGCAGAACTCCTCTATTTACCCAGAGACTGTATTCTAACTGGATGTTTGTACTGCAACCAAAACCAGACACAGTAAAAGTTGTGAGTTGTATTCTGCCACTGTCTATCTCATTCTTTAACATTGTTACTACAACTGGTTGTACCACCATTAACGGTACTGGCGTCACGACAAATATCATCAAGGGACCCAGCCGCCACAAGCACTCTAAACACCCCTGTCATCACGGGCACCTCAACCACCATCTTGGCTGGCGTTTCCCTATCGCAGAGCGTGCCCCGGAGGATTTCGTGCTATCTTCCCTTTCACTGTGCGACCGGCCCAGGGAGGCTTTCTGCTAACCGTGAGTAAACCGATGAACTGTATTATTGCTGTCTCTCATCGGCCCACCGTGCACCTCATGTGTTCCCCTGCGGTTCTGGCTTGTCGCATAAGAAAAATTGGCGTCACGAACAGGATAATTACCCCTGCGCCCTATCTAAAAGACTGTTGCATCAGAATAAGCCCCTTTGCTTTATTGAGAGACTATTTACTTATTGCATGCTGTGTGGGGCCACAGAACTGTTTAAACTGTTTAAAAGTCGCATGGAAGCGTTATCCCAGTTATCAGCATAAAAATCGCAGCATCCAAAGTGAGAAAATCAGACATTTGTGTGTTAACAAAACTGCATGCAGTATTTGAATTGACTATTTCCATTCACTTAAAATGGCTGCCAGAGACCTTCTTGTTCAAAAATTCCTACGCCATCACTGTGGATAGGTTAGTGACACCCCCTGAAGAGCGGGAAAGTTTGGTGCCACCTATTTATGCAAAATTGTCCGGCCAGCCCGCCTTACCTTTGCTGTGTCAATCCTGGGAGGAAGGTGTGACAAACGCACGCCCCAGAAGTCGCGAGACTTTGCATGCGAGCAAAAGGAGAGAAAATAATCGCATTGCTTGCCGTCCGAGCAGTAATCGCAGCCTGTCAGGTGCCTCTACTAACTATAAGGAGCACTGATAGCTGGAACTCTGCCAGAGACCCAAAATCAACATTGCTGCAGCATTGTATTCAGCTGGCATTAAATTCTTAAAGGGCCATACACCCGCAAGACAGCGGTTGCCCATAGCAACACCGCACAAAAAGTGTCTAAAAACGCATTTGACTTACCTAACTAGAACTCACCTGCTGTTACCATGTCTGTGCAAGGAGATGACGTGCAGCCTGACCTCAGCAGACCCCCTGCATCAGCCGCAGTCGGTCCCAATGCAATACCAACCGCTGCAGCACCAAGCTTAATGCCTTTAACTATGCCTTATTATTTTGGGGCCCCCTGGTTCCCACGATATTCTGGGGAAATTCATACTTTAAGGGACTTTAAAGAAAAAATTCTGGCTATGTTCAGATTGTACCCTGTATCCTCAGAGCAACAGATGGAGATTCTTCTTGCGCAATTGGAAGGAGCTGCGCTCAGAGAAGTGAAATCTTGGCCGAGCTCAGAGAGAAAGACCATGGAGCAGATTTTTCAACGTCTCTACACCACCTTTGAACCCAGTACCGTGTCAGAGGTCAAGATGAGGTTCTTCAGCAAGAGACAGCAATCTGGTGAGTCACTCAGAGACTTTGCATTATCTTTGCAGGAAGCCCTTAGAGCTGTTGTCCAAGTAGACCCCCGTGAGGCAGAAAATCAGGACAAAACCCTGAAAGAACAATTTATTGAAGGCGTTCATACAGACAATCTAAAGAGCCAGCTAAGAATGTTAGCCGCCCAACATCCAAGCGCTACCTTCTTAGATTTCAAAGAATTAGCTATCAGCATCCTAGGAAAAAGCCCACCAACAGAACCTGTTAGATCTGTTGACGTGCCTGTATCACAGCTGGTTACCCCTGTAAAGTCTTTACCTATAGTCAGTCAGGCAACCCAAGCTCCAGTTCCTGACGCAGTTGCTGCCTTGACTGAGCAAGTCCGTTTTCTGACTAAAAGTCTGGAGAAAGTCCACCAAAAATTGGAACAATGGGAAAAACCATTAATGCTAGAGGATGAGAAACCTGTGTCCAGAAGACTCTTCCCCTCTAATTCTAGAGAGACTTATTCCAGAAATTCTGGCGGACGCCCCCCTGACCACACTAGTACCCCTAAGCGGCCTATCTGCACGTACTGTCACAGACCAGGCCATACAGAAGCAACCTGCTGGCAGTTTAAACGGGAAACCCCCGAGGCCAAGGACCACCCCTCGGGAGGTAAACCAATAGGTCCAGAAGATCCCCACTGGATGCCAAGATACGTTGGATCCCGTCCTGAAGTGGCACTTCAAATAAATGGAGTTCCTTTTGTTGCCCTAGTTGACACCGGATCCCAAGTCACCACCATCCAACAAGCAGCCTTTGAAAAATACTGGGATCAAAATCAGCTTACCCAGCCTCCAGAATCCTGGCTGAGTCTCATAGCCAGTAACGGCAAACCCATACCAGTCCATGGTTATTGGGAACCTACCATTCAAGTAGGAGGAACTACACTACCTCGACAAGGCCTTATTGTGGTACAAGTCAGAGACAATAACCCTAATCCTCCCATAGTCCTAGGAATGAATGTCCTCAGGAACTGTTATGTTGAGATGCTAGAAGCCTTGCACCAGTTAGTGCCTACTGCCCCTCCTGATTCTAAGAAGGTGATCCAACAAACCATCCGTGTACTAAATGCGCAACAGAGATTCACCAACGAAAAAGGAGAAATTTGCTGTGCCCGCATCCGGGATAAGCAACCTGTGATCCTCAAACCCAACACCGAAACTCTCTTGTGGTGCCGAGCTGTAGTCGGAATCCAAGGTCAAGACTACCAAGCCCTGGTAGAGCCTGTTGTTTTGGAAGACTATCCTCTAGTTAGAGCTGCAAGGAGCCTAGTAACCGTCTCTGAAGGTAAAGTGCCTATACGACTCCTAAACTTGAGTGATAGCAGTGTAACACTATCAAAACACCTTCCTATTGCACAGCTAATCCAAGTCACTTTTCAAGATGTCATCAGTGTAACTACAGCTACCACAGAGCAAATTCCCAAGAGACAGAACCCCCAGGACCAAGATGTAAACACATCCTGGTGGAAAGAACTTCATGTGGGAGATGCTTCCACACCAGCAAACCAAATGGAGGGAGTACTAAAAATTGTGAAGGAGCTTCACCTTGCCTTCAGTAAGCATTCCACCGACTATGGAGAAGTGGATATCATCAAGCACTCCATTCCTACAGGTTCACACCCACCGATCAAGGAAAGATATCGGCCTATACCACCAACTATGTACCAATCTGTAAAGCAAATGATCCAAGAGATGAAGGACTCCAATGTCATTAGAGACAGCCATAGCCCATGGGCTGCACCTCTAGTTCTTGTCCGTAAGAAGGATGGTAACATCAGATTCTGTGTGGATTACAGAAAAATTAACCAAATCACCCACAAGGATGCTTACCCTTTACCACGCATAGAGGAATCTTTGACAGCTTTAGGATCTTCAGCCTACTTCTCTACCCTTGATTTAACCAGTGGATACTGGCAAGTACCCATGGCACCTGAAGATCGTGAGAAGACTGCATTTACCACCCCGATGGGCCTATTTGAGTTCAACCGCATGCCTTTTGGACTTTGCAATGCGCCCGGAACCTTTCAAAGATTAATGGAGCATTTTTTAGGACACAAAAATTTTGAAACCGTCCTGTTGTACTTAGATGATGTCATCATCTACTCCAAATCTTATGAAGATCACTTGAAACATTTGGCCGAAATTTTTCAAATCCTCATTAAACATGGACTCAAAGTCAAACCATCTAAGTGCTATCTACTGAAGACAGAAGTCAAATACTTAGGGCATATTGTAAGCTCTGAAGGTGTTAAACCGGATCCAGAGAAGATAGCCGCAGTCCGAAATTGGCCTACTCCTACTACAGTGAAAGAAGTGAGGAGCTTTCTCAGTTTCGCAGGATACTACAGACGCTTTATTCCTCACTTTGCCCAAATTGCGGGGCCAATATTAGAACTTCTGAGAGGACATCCTAAGAGGTACCAAAAGTCTCCAATACCAGTCGAATGGAACACAGAAAGAGAAATTGCCTTCCAGCTCCTAAAGAAGAAGTTAACAGAACCACCAATCCTAGGCTATCCAGATTACCAGCAACCATTTCATCTTTACACAGATGCTAGTAAGAAAGGTCTGGGAGCTGTCCTATCGCAGGTACAGGAAGGAAAAGAAAGAGTTATTTCCTACGCTAGTAGATCTCTTAAAGGTACTGAAAGAAATGACCAAAACTATAGTTCCTTCAAATTGGAATTCCTCGCACTCGTGTGGGCTGTTACAGAAAAATTTAAAGATTACCTTGCCGCAACACCATTTGTGGCCTTCACAGATAACAACCCGCTAGCACATCTGAATACCGCCAAGTTGGGAGCATTAGAACAAAGATGGGCCTCACGCCTAGCTAACTACGATTTCACCATAAAATACAGAACAGGAAAAGCAAATGAAAATGCGGATGCATTATCCCGTCTGCCTGCCCAAGAAGACCCTACTACACAGGAAGATGTTTGGGAAGAGGTAGAAATGCCAGCTTTTTACAAAAATTTTGCCCAACAAGACATAATCACCATCAAAGGAAGAAAAGTCCTTAATCTTCAACAACAAGTGGATCCAAGATCCCAAGTGGACAAAGAAAGGTGGATCAAGCTGCAAAATGAAAGCAGAGTGTTGGGAGAACTGCAAGATTTCTTCACCAGCGGAAGAACCCCTGAAAGAATTCGCAGAAGAAATGCTGACCCAGAATTGTCAAAACTTTGGAGACACAGAAAACATCTCTTCCTACAGAAGGGCCTACTATTAAGAAGAACTTTAGACCCAATTACCTCGGATTGTCTATACCAAATCTTAATACCACGCCGAGATGCAAGAATCATTCTTGAGATGTATCATGATCAATCAGGACACTTTGGCGTGCAGAAGACAGAAGCCACCATCCGTAGAAGATTCTACTGGATTGGGATGAGAGGAGACATTGAAAAATGGTGTCGAGAGTGTTCCACCTGTGCTGTTGGAAGAAATGAAAAACATGACCAGAAAGCACCCTTACATCCCATTGTAAGCCAAACACCGCTAGAAATAGTTGCGATTGACCATGTGAAGCTGGAACCAAGTCGCTCAGGTCACACATACGCCATGACCATCATTGATCATTATACCAAATTTGTTGTAGCCGTACCTGTCAAGGACCTGACTGCTAAAACAACTGCAGATGCCTTCTGGAAACATTTCCTATTGCCATATGGATGCCCAGAAAGAATCCTTACAGATCAGGGATCTGCCTTTGAGTCGCAACTCTTCAAAGAACTGTGTACACTTCACAATTGCCAGAAAATCAGGACCACAGCCTACCACCCCCAAGGGAATGGACTTTGCGAGAAAATGAACCAAACTTTAATTGAGATGTTAAGAGCAGTACCACCTGCTACAAGAAGTGATTGGCCTACCCTATTGCCTCAATTGATGTACACCTACAATAACACGATTCACTGTTCTACTGGGTATACACCTTACTATCTCATGTTTGGCCGACAAGGTAAACTACCTGCTGACCATACTTTGGGCGTACAAGTGCCTGATGCAATCAACCCTCTACCAAAGACTGATTGGGTGAGTGAGCACCAAAGACGTCTAATTGATGCACAAGAAATTGTTCAACATCGCATGGAACATGCTCATGAAAAGCAACAAAGAGATTATAACCAATCTGCCAAAGCAGAACCTCTCAAAATTGATGACCATGTATGGTTAAAAAACAACCATCGCACCAGCAAGTTAGATAGCAAATGGGAGAGAGAACCTTACACCATTACAGCTATTCTCAATCCAGAGACTGATACTTATGAGATCACCAAAGAAAACAAATCACGTGTAGTACATCGCAATCGCCTTAAGTTATGTCTCAAGGAAAGTCTTCAAGAAGAAGCTGTTCAAGAGGAAACACAATCCATAGAACCAGAGCCTACAAAATCATCTGATTCAGAGAATCCACTACAGTCTTTTGGAAAAGCATTATTAGACTCTGATCCTCTACAATGGTTCCTTACACCATGGCTCAATATCTTAGTGCCTGCCAAGACCAATACAACCGCACTTCAACCAGAGGAGCTATCTCAAGAAGTGTCTACTACAGCTCAAGAGACACCAAGTTCCCTTGAAACAAGGCCTGTAGAAACTCAGCCACTAAGAAGATCTGACAGAACTACAAGAGGACGACCACCTGTCCGTTTGGAGGATTACCTGCACCAGCAGCCGAGAAGTCGACTACCAACCCTGTCATCTCATCGTTGAGTGCATCCTTACGTCGTCTGAAGTTCCAGAGGGAGAAGAAGACTTACTTGGGATATTATGTTTATTTCCTTTAAAGGACTTTTCAAAAGGACTACTTACCTGCTGTTTTGCAACGTTCAAGCCTGCACCCGGAGATAGACTTTCACGTACCTGAGCCTCCGTGATATTCATCTGTTGACCTTTTCCTGTGCCCAGGGAACGGACTCATACCCTGTGAGCCTCCTGAGATGTTATTTTTGTTTTGTTTTTCTTTTTCCATCTCATCGTGGACTATTCTGGTTTTGCCATACATACCAGTCTTCAGAGGAAAAACTACACCCCTTTTTGTCACCTTTTGTCACATTTCGTTGTTGCCTGAGATATGTTTGCCTAACCCATTTTACTTGCAGATACAAGAAGTACAAGAATGGGGTTATATTGTTATTTCCTATGCATGCATGCTTTTCCATTTCTCTTATATCTTACAGGAAGACACAACATCGAGTCAAAAGTGTGCCGAGGTCGACACACGTTTTACCATGGGGGTATGCAGCGTCCCACTCAGGACATGTGGGATCTGCAAAAGTATTACTTCTTTGTCATTGCTATATTGCATGTCATTTTGCATTGTATACCTGTGGTATCCCTGTTCATAGGCTGGTCAGGTGTGCTTCATACTTCCCACCACAAGATGGGGATAGCACCACTCTGGGAGATCTATCCCAGCTCAGGCTTATCCGTGGTCAGTTGTTGAGTACAGAAAGCAGCATGGAGAGAGAAAGGTGAGAGAAAGTCAGTCCAGAGAAGGGACACATTTAAACTGCTAAAATCAAAGGATAAAAGCCATTAATCGGCAGCAAGGACCTTTGAGTATACAGGTGAAGGATTTATTAGCCTCCGGCAACCTCACCCATGTCACTGGATTCAAAAAGGACCAGACACAAGTAAGCATTATTACTGAACCACACCCTGAGTCCAGGCCTCCTAAAGTCTATTAGCAGTGGATCAGCAGAACTCCTCTATTTACCCAGAGACTGTATTCTAACTGGATGTTTGTACTGCAACCAAAACCAGACACAGTAAAAGTTGTGAGTTGTATTCTGCCACTGTCTATCTCATTCTTTAACATTGTTACTACAACTGGTTGTACCACCATTAACGGTACTGGCGTCACGACAAATATCATCAAGGGACCCAGCCGCCACAAGCACTCTAAACACCCCTGTCATCACGGGCACCTCAACCACCATCTTGGCTGGCGTTTCCCTATCGCAGAGCGTGCCCCGGAGGATTTCGTGCTATCTTCCCTTTCACTGTGCGACCGGCCCAGGGAGGCTTTCTGCTAACCGTGAGTAAACCGATGAACTGTATTATTGCTGTCTCTCATCGGCCCACCGTGCACCTCATGTGTTCCCCTGCGGTTCTGGCTTGTCGCATGTGTGGCGTATGGTCTGAGCACTGACAGGCTGACTGCCCACCCCTTTAACTTCTGCAGCAATGCTGGCAGAACTCATATATCTATTTCCCAAAGACAACCTCTGTATATGAAGCTGAGCACGCGCACTCAACTTCTATAGTTGACCATGGCAAGGCCTCTTCTTAGTGGAACCTGTCCTGTTAAACTGCTGTATAATCTTGGCCACCATGCTGCAGCTCAGTTTTATGGTCTTGGCAATCTTCCTAAAGCCTAGGCCAGGGATATGCAATTAGCGGACCTCCAGATGTTGCAAAACTACAAGTCCCATCATGCCTCTGCCTCTGGGTGTCATGCTTGTGGCTGTCAGAGTCTTGCTATGCCTCATGGGACTTGTATTTCTGCAACAGCTGGAGGTCCGCTAACTGCATATCACTGGCCTAGGCTATCTTTATGTAGAGCAACAATTCTTTTTTCAGATCCTCAGAGAGTTCTTTCCATGAGGGGGCATGTTGAACTTCCAGTGACCAGTATGAGAGAGTGAGAGCGATAACACCAAATTTAACACACCTGCTCCCCATTTACACCTGAGACCTTGTAACACTAACGAATCACATGACTTTGGGAAGGGAAATAGCTTAGGGGTGCACTCACTTTTGTTGCAAGTGGTTTAGACATTAATGGCTGTATGTTGAGTTATTTTGAGGGGACAGCAAATTGACACTGTTATACAAGCTGTACACTCACTACTTTACATTGTAGCAAAGTGTAATTTCTTCAGTGTTGTCACATGGAAATATATAATAAAATATGTAAGTATCAATATAAGATTGAATAAACAGAGATGGGCAAGAGGTCCCAGGCCTCGGGATTTTAACGGTGTCAAATAATTGAATGACCAAATAAACGATCATTACAAAAAAAAAAGTAGAAAATTTGATTACGGGGATTTATAATAAAAACATGAGATAGTACATATTCAGAGAGTCTACTTAATCCTAAACAGTTACATAAGGAACCAGTACTCTCGACATGTTTCGCTCCGGATGGAGCTTCTTCAGGAGATGATTAAATGGCATTTATCATGTACAGTAAAGAGAATATGAGTGCTCATGTAAATGCTTGAAGAACATATATATATCGTTTTAATTTACAAAGAGAAAGTTCAATGACAAACGATTTAACAGAAAACAAGTCAGTCAAGAAAAAGGGACATAATTATAGATGGTTGCATATGTAGCAAATTACAAAAGCTGAAAATCATGATCAGAGTCTTACCAGGTAGCAAAAATAGGAAAACGGAATTACTTTAAAATATACATATGGAGGAGATGTACGAAAAGATGCACCACAAAGAATCCCCCAGCAATTCCCTGAAAGAAAAGGGTGCCTCACATTACCCTGCAGATGAGAAAAAGAGGGTAGATAAAATATAAATTAAATCTCTTATAAAGAGATATATTATGCATAGCACTGGGTAAATAATAGTTAACCCCCCCTCCAACCGCTCTCCCGCGCCCTCCGCCGCTTACCAGAGCCGTCGGCAGCGGCGGGGGCGATCGGGTCCTGTCTCCTGCTTGGCTGGAACACGGGGAAGGGCAAGATGGCCCCCACCCGTCTCCATAGCATAGCAGGGTGGAAGCGACGTCTAAACGTCACTTCCGCCCATGCTTCTTAATCCACGTACATACGGTTGTTTTTCAGCATGAAAAAAAACGTTGTTTTTCAGCATGTCCAAAAAAATACGTTTTTCCAACTTCATCATTAAAAACGATGTTGCCCACACACCATCGTTTTTGAAAAATGATGAACAAAGTGCGGTGACGTACAACACGTACGACGGCACTCTAAAGGGGAAGTTCTATTCACCTTTGGGCTGCTTTTAGCGGATTCCTTGTTAGTAAAAGACGATTCAAGCTTTTTTATCTGTTACAGCGTGATGAATGTGTTTACTCCATTATGAATGGTAGTTTTACCAGAACGAGCGCTCCAGTCTCATAACTCGCTTCTGGGAATGCGCCGGTTTAAAACATAGTTTTAGCCCACACACGATAATTTTTTACAACTCGAAAAATGACATTTTAAAAAACTACGTTAAAAAATGCAGCATGTTCGAAAAAAAATGTTGTAGTTTTTCAGAAGCCGAAAAACGATGTGAAGCTCACACACGATGATTTTAAATGACGTTTTTAAAGACGTCACAGAAGCGAACGCATACGTGAGTAGCGCCCGCATGTGAAAACGGTGTTCAAACCGCACAAGTGAGGTATCGCCACGATCGTTAGAGCGAGAGCAATAATTCTAGCCCTAGACCTTCTCTGTTACTCAAAAGATGCAACCTATAGAATTTTTAAAACGTCACCTATGGAGATTTTTAAGGGTAAAAGTTTGACGCCATTCCACAAGCGAGCGCAATTTTGAAGCGTGACATGTTGGGTATTATTTTACTCTGCGTAACATTATCTTTCACAATATAAAAAAAAATTGGGCTAACTTTACTGTTGTCTTATTTTTTAATTAAAAGAGGATTTTTTTTCCCAAAAAAAGTGCGCTTGTAAGACCGCTGCGCAAATACGGTGTGACAAAAAGTATTGCAATGACCGATATTTTATTCTCTAGGGTGTTAGAAAAAATATATATATAATGTTTGGGGGTTCTAAGTAATTAAAAAAAACAGGCAAGGTCCTTAAAGGGGTTGTAAAGGTAAAAAAAAATCCCTAAATAGCTTCCTTTACCTTGGTGCAGTCCTCATTCACTTACCTCATCCTTCCATTTTGCTTTTAAATGTCCTTATTTCTTCTGAGAAATGCTCACTTCCTGTTCTTCTGTCTGTATCTACACACAGTAAGGCAAGGCTTTCTCCCTGGTGTGGAGAAAGCCTCTTGAGGGGGGAGGGGGTGAGAAGGAGAGTCAGGACACCCACTAACACACAGCTCCTTTTCTCTATCTGCAAAGTAGAGAGCGTCCTGACCCTCATGCTCGCTCCCTCAAGAGTAAAAATTGTTTTTACTCACCATTTTGACTGTGGATAAACATTGCAGTTACCCTCTAGCTGTTTTGAGCTTTCGCTGTATGGATAGGATTCAGGATTTGAATGATCACACACACTATTTTAGCATCAAATATTGATTCAACCACATATGACACTTTAAGGTAACTTTTGTTTACCCAGTGCTATGCATAATATATCTCTTTATAAGAGATTTAATATATATTTTATCTACCCTCTTTTTCTCATCTGCAGGGTAATGTGAGGCACCCTTTTCTTTCAGGGAATTGCTGGAGGATTCTTTGTGGTGCATCTTTTCGTACATCTCCTCCATATGTATATTTTAAAGTAATTCCGTTTTCCTATTTTTGCTACCTGGTAAGACTCTGATCATGGTTTTCAGCTTTTGTAATTTGCTACATATGTAATAATCTATAATTATGTCTTTTTTTCTTGACTGACTTGTTTTCTGTTAAATCGTTTGTCATTGAACTTTCTTTTTGTAAATTAAAACTATATATATATATATATATATATATATATATATATATGTATTCTTCAAGCATTTACATGAGCACTCATATTCTCTCTTTACTTCTAGTACATAATAAACGCCATTTAATCATCTCCTGAAGAAGCTCCATCCAGAGCGAAACATGTCGAGAGTACTGGCTCCTTATGTACCTGTTTAGGATTAAGTAGGCTCTCTGAATATGTACTGTCTCATGTTTTTATTATAAATCCCTGTAATAACATTTTTCACTTTTTTATTTTTTTTGTAATGATCGTTTATTTGGTCATTCAATTATTTGACATGAATAAAATCCAGAGGCCTGTGACCTCTTGCCCTTCTCTCTTTTTTTTAAAGTTAACTGGGATGTGGTGTCTGAATCCATTTATGTTCACTCATACCCCTATAAAAATTCTATCAATATAAGATAGATATCTGCACACAATCAACTTTTGTTTACAGGGTCAGATCAATTCAAGTTTTGTGATCTTGTTTTAGAAGATATTGCCTGTATATTTAAATTATAGTATGAATATTAAAATATTAAAATTTTAGTTTAACTTATTTATGTGTTTTTAATTAAGTATTTCATTTTAAGTAATGAATAGTTAGGTCATAAAATAGATAGGTAGACCTCACAGAAAATAATTATATATCTTGATCGCCACAGGCGAAAATGTTTCCTGTGTTGCTCTGTGGTGCATCGTAGGTGTAACATTCTGTCACTGATGGTACAGCGTAGTGTGGAGTGGGTGGGAGGAGTTATCCAAGATTGAACATAATTTAAACAACATTCTCCCTTCTAACACTGTTGTAAAAGACCAATTTCAATCCAACAACATTACTGGCCTTGCTAATCAGTTTGTTGAGTCTGTTGGTGTCGGACACCCTAAGCCTGCTTCTCCAGCATTCCACTGCAAACAGGAGAGCGCTGGCCACCATAGACTCATAAAACATCTTTAGCAACGTCTGGCACATGTTAACCTCTTCCATACAGGGCAGTTATACACACTTCCATACCAGGCCTATTCTGGCACTTCTCTCCTACATGTACAAATCATAATTTTTTTGCTAGAAAATTACGCAGAACCCCCAAACATTATATATGTTTTTTTAGCAGACACCCTAGGGAATAAAACGACGGTCATTGAAACCTTTTATCTTGCACGGTATTTGCGCAATAATTTTTCAAACGCCTTTTTTTTGGAAAAAAATTGTTTCATGAATTAAAAAAATAAAAAAACAGTAAAGTTAGCCCAATTTTTTTGTAAAATAGGAAAGATGATGTTACACCGAGTAAATAGATACCCAACATGTCACGCTTTAAAATTGCGCACACTCATGGAATGGCGCCAAACTTCGGTACTTAAAAATGTCCATAGGCAACGATTTGAAAATTTTTACAGGTTACCAGTTTAGATTTACAGAGGAGATCTAGTGCTAGAATTGTTGCTGGCACTCTAACGCACGCGGCGATACCTCACATATGTGGTTTAAACGGCGTTTACATATGTCGGCGGGACTTGCGTGTGCGTTCGCTTCTGCGCGCAAGCTACCAGGGACAGGGGCGTTAAAAAAATTAATTTTATTTATTTATTTATTTTTATATATTTATTTATTTTTTTAATTTTTTTTTTTTTTGATCACTTTTATTCCTATTACAAGGAATGTAAACATCCCTTGTAATAGGAATGTGTGCGACAGGTACTCTTTATGGAGAGATGCGGGGTCAATAAGACCCCACATCTCTCCTCCAGGCTGGAAAGCATGAAATCGCGGCTTTGTTTACTTACGGGACCCGGGCGTGACGTCATCACATCGCGCCCGGTTCCTCCGACGGTCATAGAGATGACTGGTGACCATCTGGTCACCAGTCATCTCTATGCTTCCTGCGAGCGCCGGACGATTCGTTCTCCGGGCCCCCGATGGCACGGGAGAGCCCGGAGAAGCACCGCATGGCGGCGGGAGGGGGGGGGATGTCCCCTCCCGCCGCCTGTAAGAACGATCTAGCGGCGGAACCGCCGCTATGATCGTTCTTACGTTGTGCAGAATCGCCGGCACAAGAGAAGGATATCTGAATGATGCCTCTAGCTGCAGGCATCATTCAGATATCCCCCCCACAAAGCCCAGGACGTCATATGACGTCCACTCTGAACGGCAGAGGTTCTTTGTGGACGTCATTTTACTATGGGCCGGTAGGGAAGTGGTTAAAGGACCTCATTCTCCTCAAAAAGTAGAGGTGGCTCTGGCCCTTCCTATAGATCACCTCAGTGTTCTTGCTCCAGTCCAGCTTATTATCTATGTGCACCCCCAGATAAGTGTAATGCCGCGTACACACGATCATTTTTCAGCATGAAAGAAAACGTTGTTTTTCAGAATGTCTAAAAAATGACATTTTCCCAACTTCATCATTAAAACAATGTTGCCTACACACCATCGTTTTTAAAAAATGATCTAGCAAAGCGCGGTGACATACAACACGTACGACGGCACTATAAAGGGGAAGTTCCATTCGCCTTTGGGCAGCTTTAGCTGATTCCGTGTTAGTAAAAGACGATTTGCGCTTTTTTGTCTGTTACAGCGTGATGATTGTGCTTACTCCATTATGAACGGTAGTTTTACCAGAACGAGCGCTCCCGTCTTATAACTTCTTAGCATGCGCGGGTTTTTACGTCGTTTTAGCCCACACACGATCATTTTTTACAACTCGAAAAACGACATAGTTTAAAACGACGTTAAAAAATGCAGCATGTTCGAGAAAAAAAAATTGTGCAGCCCACACACGATCATTTTAAATTACGTTTTTTAAAAACGAAGTTTTTTTCATGCTGAAAAATGATCGTGTGTACGCGAGATAAATCTCTACTACCTCCACATCCATTCCCCGGATAAAGATTGGGGTCACTGGTGGCTTCCTCTTTCTGAAATACACAACCAGCTCCTTTGCCTTTGTCACATTTAGATACAGATGACGATTAACCGCACACCATGTGACAAAGTTCTCCACCACAGTCCTAGTCTCTTCCCCATTCCTGATACATCCCGCAGAGTCATCAGAAAACTTCTGAAGACGGCAAGACTGTCTAGTAGCTGAAATCAGTGGTGTAGACAGTAAAGAGAAATGAGTGGTGTAGACAGTAAAGAGAAAGGGAGAGAGAACTGTCCCCTGTGGAACCCAAATATTGCTGATCACCCTATGACACAATTTTGCAAATGCACATGATGCGGTTTTCCTGTCAGGTAGTCTATAATCCATGACAGAAGGGAAACATCAACCTGTATTGCTGCTAGCTACTCGTCCAAAAGATCCAGCCTGATCATATCAAAAGATCAGTATATGTCAAACATAAACCACAATTTGACATAAACTGATCTGGTGCACTCTTTTATTGTTTACATGTCTTGAGGGGACCCCAAACCCATTGAGGAGCTGCCGGTGACTGCACATGTCTTTTCTCCTATCAAGCTTACCACTGCATATATCTACTATGGTTTTTCTAAATCACTATTTGTCAGCCAGTGGAGTGCTCACTCACCTAATTTAGTTAGTGATTTGTGATGTGATAGTATCAAAAGCACTGGAAGAGTAAAAAAAAAAAAAAAAACATGATCCTCACAGTGCTTGCTGACTTATCCAGGTGTGAATACATGTGATTTAACATGAAAATGATAGCATCCTTAACCCCAAGTCTTGGCTGGTATGCAAACTGCAAAGGGTCTAAACATTTACTAACCCTGGATCGTAACTGATATAAAACAAGTCTCTCCAAGGTCTTTAAGATGTGGAAGGTCAAAGCCACTGGTCTATAATCCTTGGAGCCACAAGGATGTGGTATATTGGGCACAGGGACAAGACAGGACGTCTTCCACAACACAGAAACCTTTCGTAGACCCAGGCTCAAGTTAAAGACCCATTAATGAACACTCCCCAGCTGGTCTGCACATGCCCTAAGCACCCAGGGCAAATGCCATCAGGGCCTGCTGATTTTACTGCCTTACCTGCCTGTTTACCGATATCATTGAAAGTAAAAGTAAAAGAAATATCGAAATCTTGTGTTGTCCCCAAAAAAGTATTAGAGAGGAAATCTTGCAAGGGGAACACTAGTTCTCATTTCTCTCACTTCCTGTTGTGGCTATGGGACAGGAAGTGAAGAGAAGTCTCCCTAATGGGACCCAGATGGAAAACAAATCTGACAGGGGTTATAACCCTCCCCTCTAGCCAAAATCCATACCAAAAAACATTTTGCCTATAGTTCTACTTTAATGTCCTGCGGCATCCACTCCAGCTTCTATCAATGAAACAAAACCAGACTGTTTTAGTGATTCTCACAGGGAGCACAAGCACTACATGACAATACATTTCAAACCAAACAGTAATAAACATGCAAGATACCATTGGCCAAGACATCTTGATAAAATGAAAACATCTTATTTAAACATAATAAAGCATTTCCTAAACCATGCCGAAAAAAAGAATACCCATGCTTGATAAAGACAGATCCATTTTCACTTTTTGGTCCCTGGTCTTCTTCAAAGTTTTATAGGTAGCTACCGATGTGATCGTAAGCCCAGCTTGTCTCCTTATTAGGTATCAGCAACTCATGGTTATGTAAAAAAAAAAATGCCAGTTCTTCACACTCCCAGCTCCAGCTAGCACAAGAACGTATTCCTTATCTGATTCACTCCTCCAGCTGCTGTTCGCAACGTACTTAGTCCCATAGACGGTGTTGACTCAACAGTGAGCCTGCTAGAGATGTACATGTACCTTACATGTACCTGCAGATCAAACAGAAAGCCACCCGGGGCCTTGATCATAGCAGATTGTCCGTCTCAACATTTCACTGGCAGTACCAGTTTTTTCAAGGGATACTGCAATCTCGAAAGATTTACCATTTTATATATTTCCTTACCAAGCAGAATATAATGATTCTGGCTCACATAGACCCCGTCCCAACTTGCAGTTTTCCAGCACTGTTCCAGGGATGTTATGCTCCCTCCTTTTAAAAACCCTTCCAGGAGGTCCCTCCTTCTTACACTGCATAACAGGGCAAGTTTAATGCCCATTTTGCAATAAATCCTCCATGCATTTCAACATCTCTAGCATATTACACACTGTAAAGCCCTGTACACACGATCGGTTTGTCTGATGAAAATGGACCGTTTTCATCGGACAAACCGATCGTGTGTGGGCCCCATCGGTTTGTTTTCCATCTGCAAAAAAAATAGAACATGTTTTAGAATTTTCCTATGGATAAAAAACTGATAGAAAAAAATCGATCGTCTGTGTGGAACTCCATCGGAGAAAAATCCACGCATGCTCAGAATGAAGTCGACACATGCTTGGAAGCATTGAACTTCATTTTTCTCAGCACGTTGTTTTGTGTTCTGTGGTCTGATGAGACCAAGATAAACTTATTTGGTTCCGATGGTGTCAGGTGTGTGTGGTGGCAACCAGGTGAGGAGTACAAAGACAAGTGTGTCTTGCCGACAGTCAGACTGCAAGGGCATCTCCTGTGCACAGCCCTCTTCAGATCACCCCACAGATTTTTAATCAGATTCAGGTCTGGGCCATTCCAAAACTTTAATCTTCTTCTGGTGAAGCCATTCCTTTGTTGATTTGGATGTATGTTTTAGGTCGTTCGAATGCTGAAAGGTAAAGTTTGCCTTCATGTTCGGCTTTCTAGTGGAAGCCTGAAGGTTTTGTGTCAATATTGACTAGAATTTGGAACTGTTCATAATTCCCTCTACCTTAAGGTGACCAGATTTTTTAAATGAAATCTGGGGACATATATTTTTTTTTTTTACTAGTAATGGTGACAATCAATCAGCGACTCTCTGCCTGTCGTCGCTGCCGTGGCCCACCTCACAGCCTGTCAAGTCTTACTTTCCGGGCATCGGCTACTACTGGGTAGGGAGCGGAGGAATATCACTCTGCCAGGGAAGGCAAGCAGATAGGCAGGTGACTGGCCCGGACTTGAGCCAAGGCAGAAGAACATGCGAGCAGAGCTGAATGCACCCGAAACTGAAGAAATATTCCCTCCGCTCCAACTAGCACATGATCATCAAAAAGGGGCACAGTTAATGGAAAAAATACACCTCCCTAAAGCTAGTAGAAGCGGCAGAGGGGGGGTGTGTAATTCAGATCGTCTTTCCCTATATCAGGGAACAGACGATCAATGACACTGCCACAGTAAAGAACAGGGAAGGTGCGTTTACACACACCTCTCCCCGTTCTTCAGCTCTGGTGACCGATCGCGGGACACCGGCGGCGATCAGGTCCGCAGTCACGGAGCTTAGGACCGGGTCGCGAGCGTGCCGCCGGCAGCGCGTTCACGACCCCACGGCTGGGCTTAAAGAGACACGTACAGGTACGTGATTGTGCCCAGCTGTGCCATTCTGCCGACGTATATCGGCGTGGAGGGGTCCTTAAGTGGTTAACTTATAGATTGGCCACAGCTGATCAGCAGGTATGCAGCCAAAATTATTGTTTGTAACCTGCTGACAAACTCATGCTGTGTCCAATCACAGCACAGATCAGCAGGGGGCATGTGCATCTCTAAACCAGGAAGTTCACCAGGGTGTAGTTATATCACGTGTCTGGGGGAGCTGTCCTCCAGCACTAAATGTACTATTGGTGGTCTGCAAGCAGTTAATTCAATAAAGTGATCGGTTTACATTATAGTGAACACAGAAGTGACTACAAGTGTCTTCAGTTATTTTTAAAGCTGCCAGAAACCAATGCATTGTAATCTTTAAAAAGCAGCTTAATCTAAGTTGACACTGCTCTGCTTTTTTTCTGCAGTGAGGCCACCCATCCCAATTAGATTAAATAATTAACAGTTGGTCCAAGAATGAAAAGCCCATTGATGGTGGTACTGGATTTGTGTTCATGTAGATTAAACAAACGGGTTCGCAGGAGGAGCAGATGACACTAGGAGGCTGGATTAAATAGCACTTGCACACAAAAATGTTACTAAACCCACAACAGTGAAATTAATCTGTATATGCAGTAAAGCATGCTTGTTATACTCACTGTGGAACCTAAGGGGTTAATCCTCCACATTGTGTAAGAAGGCCGTTTGATCCGGTCTTCTCTGATCTTCTTTTACTGTCCCCAATCCATCTTCTGATAGAAAAGAGCCTTGGAGGCACTCTACACATGCTCAGTTTGGTGTGTATTGCTAGAGAGTTTTCTTTTTTGGAGGATGCATGTGATTGGCACATGGCCAGACAGAGGGTTAGGGGTCATGCAACCTCATAGAGTCCAAGGAGAATGAACATGCAAGCAAGCTCTAATGCTCGACAGGACACTGATAGATGTCACAAGACTGCTATATACTGCTAAGGGGAAAAGGTATTTAGCAGTTTATATTTATTAACATAATTGCATTCTTATGTTCTGTGTAGTGTGGGAGACCAGGTATAGTGAATGCAGGGTCCTGGGTTTAGTAACACTTTAAAGCTCAACTCTGGGCACCTAATATTTCTTATACTTATAGGTAGCTAGCTCAACCTGACCTTTTTTTACTTTTTCTTTCCTCTATTGGTCATTCTAGTCTCCAGCAACGCATTTGGAAATGTTACCCATTGACAACGGTTTCCTTTGTTTTGGAGACCAGTCACCCTACATTTGCTTATGTGAAGGGTGGCTTGTCGGAGGGGGTGTGGCACACACACACACACACACACACACACACATTATATATATATATATATATATATATATATATATATATATATATATATATATATATATATATATACATATACATATACATATACATACACATACACATACACACACACACCGTAGTGATCCGACACTTCCAGGTGGGGGATGCGCATGTGCACTGGCTTGCTCCCACTGTGATAACACAGCGGGAGCCGATAGGTCGGGTACCGCGGACACTGGCACCTGCCGATCATATGAGGAAAAGACACAAAACTGCCAAAAAAAAAAAGACAAAAAAAATATTCCAGAGGTCAAGTGGTTCATACTTGTCTACCGTGTAAAAGGCTTTTTGACTTACTTTAAAATGATACCCTACAACTACGGAGAGTGTAATCCATAAGAAATGTACTGATTTTATTATTTAAAATCAGCATGAATATTAAAGTTTCTTTAAAGTGAATGTTCAAAAAAAAAACAGCATATATCTCTGTAGTGTATTGCATGCACATTTCCATATTTCTTCTCTTTAGTAACACTGCAGGTACCTCCACATCTGTTGCTAGTTCAGATGAGAACATTTTTGACATGCTATTGGTAGGTCAAGGAAGTTTTTGCATAAGACCAATTAAATTTTTTTTTAAAATATTCCCGTTTAAGAGAAAGCCTAAGGTGCGCAAAACTGTAAATAAACACAATTTACTCTACAAATCTGAGGCCACCATTTTTTCCCTTACCGCTTTCAGAATTTGTAAAAGACCCCCCAAAACATATACAGTGAATATAAAAAGTCTACACGCCCCTGTTAAAATCAGGTTTCTTTGATGTAAAAAAATGAGACGAAGATAAATCATTTCAGAACTTTTTCAGAATTATTTTGTACCCTTCTCCTGGCTGATACCTTTTACCAATAAGATCGCTCTGATGCTTTGGTAGCTCTCTGTGAACCATGGCTTTTGCTGTAGGATGCGACTAAGAAAATGCCAGGAAAGACCTACTACAACAGCTGAACTGTATTTGGGGTTATTCAGAGGCAAGGTAAATGTTAGCAAGTGTGTACTGACTCCTATTTAACATGAGTTTGAATGTGATTGCTTAATTCTGAACACATCTACATCCCCAGTTATAAGAGGGTGTGCACACCTACGCAACCACAATATTTAATTTTTTTTATTGTTACTTCCCCCCCAAAAAAGATTACAGTCTGAAATTATTTATCTTTGTCTTTTTTTTTTTTTTACATCACAGAAACCTGACTTTTTTACAGGGCTGTGTAGACTTTATATATCCACTGTATTTTCTGAAAAGCACATGACCTTTAGAATAAAAAATAAATAAAAGTGCAACAGATTTTTTAGGCCCTGCAATAGCTGCGCAAATAAATTGCCATTTTCACAAAAAATATAATAAAATCATTAATAGCAAACACAACATAATTCACAAAATTCCTGTTAAATTGCTAAGGCTTTGTTTGCATGGGGTGTATTAAAGTGTATGCCCGTGGAGGGCGGTGTTTACCTGCACAGGGATGCCTAGCTGTTCCACGCATCCCCGTGCAGGCCATCCTATACATGTCAACTGGGGATGCGGATCCCAACCCGACATCCTTGTGGGTGAACGGCCCCAACAGTTGAGCTCAGGGACGTGCACCTGTACCTAGATGGATGTCAAGTCAGGAGCAGCGGTGGTGGGGGAGGGAGTGATCAATGAATACAGAAGTGATCAGCACAGATCTCGGTCTGTGTTCATTAGGGAAGG